>NC_081408.1:651269215-651635048 GCF_030272615.1 Cryptomeria japonica
ATTGTAAATCCAACCTATGCTTGACGTTATCCCTAAAACCTAACTTTATATCTAATTATTAATTATAATCTTTAACCTAACCTTATATCTAATTATTAATTGTATATAACCTTATAATCCTAACTATAACCCTTGCCATAATCATAATTATAACACTACCTAATTATAATTATAACCCTAACCCTAACCCTAACCCTAATTCTAACGCTAAACCTAACCCTGACCCTAATTTTTATTATAATCACTAATTATAATCTTTAACCATAACGCTAATTATAATTCTAACCCTAACCCTAACCTTAATTACAATTCTAACCCTGACCCTAACCCTATTCTAGCCCCAACCCTAATCCTAACCCAAACCCTAACTCTTATAGCTATCACCACATACTATCTTTGATTGCAATCTTAACCCTAACCCTAACTCTTATCCTAATTATAATTCTAACCCTAACCTTAATTTTATTTATAATTAATGATTATAGCCTTTAACCTTAACCCTAATTACAATCAGTAAGATTAACCCCAATCCTAACCCTAATCCTAAGCATAAACCTAACTATCATATTAGCCTTAACCCTAACCATAATTTTCACCTATATCTTATCATAATTATTATTCTATCATGATCATAATCTTATCTATAACCATAATCCTAACCCTACCTCTAACCAAGATTTAAACCCTGGCCCTGATATTATACACTTAATAACTATAAAACAATATGACAGTTTCAAAGTAAGAATATAATAGTATTATACTTTAGTAATAAATCTATAAAAATAATATTATAACTAACAATAATTTAAAATAATAATATAATACATTTAAAATATTTCAAATTTATATTATGAATATTATTTTCAATAAATTATAAAAATAATACCATAATAATCAAAACAATATAAATTAATAATAATATATTATAATATTATTCCAAAAAAAATAGAAAATAATAATAATAATTGCAGTAATATTATTACATATTATTGCAACAAACATTAATAATATAATATTATACAGTTCTATTTTAAATTTTTTATTGTTTCCCATGTTGCGTCGCGACTGCTACTAGCTTACATATATTTGATTTTAATCATATATATATATATATATATATATATATATATATATATATATATATATATATATATATATATATATATATATATATATATATATATATAATACACCGAGAGATATCCTTCTCGAGGCACCTATTTTTATCATGTACCCCGAACTCTAATAGGCGCCTCTAGAAGGATATCTCTTGGCGTATTATATATATTTGATTAAAATCAAATATATGTAAGCTAGTTAATTATAGTCTCCATAATCATATTATCAAACTCAGCTCACATATTTATAGTCACTAATATTTACTTAATTTTGTTCATTTACTAATATTAAATACAATAAAAGGATGGATAATATAATAATTAAAAAAATATTAAAATATTATAGTAAATATCCTAATATAATAAATTATAGTATATAATTATTTTACTCAAATTTTAACTTATAATAACCTTTTCAAAATTTACATTTTATATTTATTTATTTATTATAAAATTGTGTGAAAACAATAAGATGTTAAAATATAGTCTCCATAATCATATTATCAAACTCAACTCACGTATTTATAGTCACTTATATTTACTTAATTTTGTTCATTTACTAATATTAGATACTATAAAAGGACGGATAATATAATAATTAAAAAATTATTACAATATTATAGTAAATATCCTAATATAATAAATTATAATATATAATTATTTTACTTAATTTTTAACTTATAATGAACCTTTTCAAAATTTACATTTTATATTTATTTATTTAATAATTAAATTGTGTGAAAACAATAAGATGTTTAATTGTAGTATCCATAATCATATTATCAAACTCAAGTCATATATTTATAGGCACTTATATTTACTTAATTTTGTTCATTTACTAATATTAAATACAATAAAAGGATGGATAGTATAATAATTAAAAAAATATTACAATATTATAGTAAATATCCTAATATAATTAATTATAATATATAATTATTTTACTTAATTTTTAACTTATAATCAACCTTTTTAAAATTTACATTTTATATTTATTTATTATAAAATTGTGTGAAACAATAAGTATAATAAATATTTGAATTCATTCATTCTAAATTGTTAAAAAATTGGTTTTATAAAATAAATTTATTTATTTGAAATTGTGTGAAAACAATAAGTATCATAAATATTTAAATTCATTCATTCTTAATTGTTAAAAATTTGGTTTTAAAAAATAAATTTATTTATTTGAAATTTAATTTGTATATATTTAAAATTATTGTTTGATTATATTATTTTTAAATTTTTGAATTATATAATATTTTGTTATGATTAAATATAATTGTTTTTATTTTTTTATTTTAAAATTATTTAAATAAATATTTTAATTGTATTTTCAAATATTAATGATTTGTTATAACTTTAATAAATGAATTATAATATTTTATAGTTTGTGACAATATAAAATAATGATAATGATAATAATAAATAGAAAAGAAACACAATCTGGTTAGGATATTTTTATTTAAAAATATTTAAATTCACATAGAAGAATGACAGGTGTCAAAGAGCCCAAGATTGTCATTTGAGCACGAGCATAAAATGTTAATACTAATCTTTCTCTAATTGGAAAGAAATGAAATTCTACATTATAATAATTGGCTTACTTGGAATAAAAGAATGAATGGCTGAATAAGAATGGTCAAATTGAAACTTAAGATATTTATTGGATGTGATAGAGTATATTACATTTTATTTAAGAAGATTTTTTTTCTCTATTCCTTGGGATCTGTAGGCTTATTTAAGCAAAGACATTTTGTTGAAGTAGTTGTTCATTTAAAGAGATGTGACTTAGGAAGATGGTTGGTTTGCATTCATTTAAAGAGATCTCTTGGTTGGTTTGCATTCAATGGGAATGCCTAACCGACCTGGGAGTGCTACAAATATCTTGGTGTTCCTTACTTATTTTACTTGGAATTTTTGTGTTTTTACAGTTTGGCATCAAATAGGTATGTGTATTATACTCTCTTTTCTTTGGTCATCTATTTATTCAGTTCCTCTTCCTATTAATTGTTTTCCTAATTGATTAATTTTGGGATGTATTGTTTCCAGCTTTGCATTCATCCATCAAGTTACTTGTTAAGCTATTGTTACTCTTTGTCATCAAACAAGTATTTTCCATGACTATTAGACTTTATAGCTCCATTGTGTTAGTTTATGGTTCAATTTTTTTTTGTTATACTATGTGCTTTCTGTAGAAGAGCTCCATTGTGTTGGTTTATGTTTCAATTTTTTTTGTTTCATTACTATCTTGATATATGAAAAGCATATGTAAAAACATTAAAAACTTATATTTACCTGCACCTGCAAGCAACAAACATCAAAGCATGGTAGGTTTAATAGACAGACTTTGTAGATGATGAAACATGGGCCCACACTCACCATAGCAACATTCGGACTAAATTAATTTTAAATTTATGTGAGTTTTGCTAGAAAGCACCCTAAACTTATTTTTTTATAAAATCTAAGGGCTACCTGTGTACCAAAGATATGGTAAACCTAATTGTGAAGCGTGAAAAAGAAGGGAAAGATGTTTTCATAGACCACAACATACAATAGAAGCAATGGATAAAAACATGTTGTGCTGTAACAAAAATTGACCAAGATATACTCAAAATAAACACATCCCCAAAAATTTCCCACACAGCACAAAAACAGGTGGATAAAAATTATGCCCAATGAAATGTAAGCATTGACTGTTGATCCTCAGATACATTTGTTAAAAAAACTATAAACATAAATGTCTAATAATGTTCTTGGGTGAAATACATCATTTCTACGAACTCAGTAAATGCATCCAGAAAATCGCAATGTAGGTTGTTAAATAATAATAGTAGAGTGAAAGGGCTTTCACTTGTGTTAAATGATCTAGAAAACCCTTAGTAATAAGGAGTTTTGTACAAGATAGTAATAAATCTGAAACAATAAATCAAATTGTAGGTTGCTTCTCATATCCTTTCCACATCATAACATTATCACCAAAATGGTAAAAGTTAAATCTAAATTTGGACAAACAATAACGTAATATCATGGAATTTAAACAAAATGTAAATTAATGGATATTAGAGTTTAATTACATACCATCTGTAGTGAAAGTTTCATGTTGAAGTTGGTGACTTCGATGATATATTTCAAGAGCATTTGATATTGGAGATAATGTAGAATGATTTGTTGCTCGCAAGAGGAAGTGCATATTATTAGTAGGATAATAAGGAAAGAGGATGGATACATTTGATGATTGCAAATATTTGGGTTGTTGTTAGTGAATAGATTTGCCCTTTGTTTTCAAATGATTAACCTTAAACTCTGTTTCTTTACTCTGAGAGCAAATGATTCACTGAACAGTTGGGTAAGTGTTGTTCAAATCACTTCCCTCTGAATTTTTGCATAGGTACAGCTCCCTATCTTAGTTTTTCATCAAATGTGTTTTATTTCTATTTATATCTGAATGAAGCTTTTAACCAGAAAGCGTATAAGGCCACCTATTTCATTCTTGGATGAAAGGCTGCAACTTTTCTCATATCTCATAAATAATGGAAAACCATTTTCTTAATTTTCAAAACATATACCTACAACAACTGAAACAAAGTTCAATATACTTCTTGCACTCAAACTAATTAAAGATGAACAGATTCAAAAAAAAAAAAATCCTCCTTCAATCAAGAATCTTTTCTAGAGTAAACAACACGTTCAAAGGAAAGAACATCAGAAGAATAATGAAAAACTACAATGAAATGATCAATTACTGTTACTTGATCGGATGAACACATGCAAAGACATGTTATCTATTCGGATTCAAAATACACAGATCTTTCTTCTCCCCAAGAGCAATATGATCAGATTTCATATATATATCCTTATGCAACAAAGACACACACAAAAAAAAATCTGCCAATCTTTTTCACAATAGGTCCCAATCATCTGATTCTTCCTTTGAATAAGAACCGAAAATACCAAAAACAACACTTCAGTCAAAGTTCATAAAATTAGTTACTAAAATCTACCCTTCTACCATCTATTTACTTAATTTATAGTCTAAATGGGGGAGGTCTCCTTGAAAACTCAACCACTCCCTGATAAAACAGTTACGAAACCAACAGAAAGTATTTTGGGACAGTTGTCCCAAAGTTTTTGCATAACTATGAAAAATGTTTTAAAAATAAAGAAAACTAGCCCAAAGTGGATGCATTGTGTCATATTTCATCATCATCATCTTCTCCGTCTTCACGAGCGTCATGAGCAGTTGTGAGTTCCTGGATCATTGATTGGATTGGGACTTTCATCGCATTGAGTTTCGCCTTTGCCACTTCTTTATTCCACTTGTGTTGCACCATCTTCTCTGAGTGCTTTGGCAGTTGATCATTCCCAATGAAAACCATAGATTCGATCCTAGCCACCTTGGTTATATCCTCCGGCGTGAAACTACTCCTAACTCTGATCTTCTCCATGTTCAACCAGAAAGACTTGACTGCTTCTTGTGTGCTTGATCCGCAGATTCCTAGCTCCCAGTCATAATCGGGATTAACCACTTTATTATCCTTGACTATACTACTTTGCAAATCCTGGAGTTCATAGACGGAGGTTTTTGCATCCATAATTACCGACTAAAAGGTGAGCACTCGCCACATGATAGTTTTGTTTAGCATGAAAAGTTGGCATTCATCAGCTACCAGCTTAATTGAATGCTCTGTCAGAAACTTGGTAGTCCCATACTCTTTGATTTTGGTAAATAGAGGCAAGACATTTTTCCATTTGTGCTCTTCTTTCTCCCACGGTACAAGCTGGTTTTGGATTTTAGAAATCAGGCTCTGTACTTCATCACACAACTTCTAGGAGTTGGTAATGTATTTTTCACCATCTTTGATTACTTGTTCAATCCACTTCTCAATCGCTTCAGCGATGCTCTTAGCCCGTTGAACTTGGTTCATCAACTTCTTGTTTTCTAGAGAAGTTGGGTCAAAATTCTCAGTGGCATGGGATATTGGAATTGCTCCAAGGCAACCGATGCTATCGATGAACTGAGCCAAAACACTTATGTGTCTTTTAAGTTCTCTTTTCTCCCGTCCATCCTTCTCTGACTGGGTAAGCATTTTCTTCGCTGACACTTGGAAAAAATGGTTATCTGTATCCCTGCTCATCTTTCCCAACTCTACTTTTGTGATTTCAAAATCATCAGAACCAGCCTCTTTGTTCTCATCTCTCGGTTTGTAAGAGGCAATTTCCGCCATCCATTTACCAGTTTCTTTGTCATTGTTCAGGTGAGCGGTGGTCTTGAACCTCTTTGGATTTGGATTCTTCTCGGAATACTTATCAACCATCTCCTGAATTGGAATGGACACAGGAAGAAAGCTCCTTTTCTTGTTCACTGAGGTTGTTAACCATTTAGGGATTGTAGCGGAACAAGAAGTTCCTTCAATCATTTTTGGTGGTGGCGTCATTGCCACAGTCACTATTTGGGAGTCTAGAGCAGAAGCAATTTCACCATCCAAATCTTCAATTTCAAAAATTTGATCCTCAAGCACGACATCTTTTACTCCCATATCCTTGACTTGGTCCATCTTCCTCTGGGCAACACTATGTGATCGAGTATGCTGAGGGGTACTGAAATCCAGAGTTGGGCTAGACCTACGTCTAGGCTGAGCCGACTTGATTTCCTTACCTGCACGAACATGAGCAGTGTTAGAAGGACGTTTTGGTGAAGATATATTTCTTGCAGAAAGGGACTTGGCACCTGGCTTCATTGCTTTCTTTTTAGCCACCCATGCCACGGTTCTTTCTAGAACTCATTCGGTTCTCAATTATATGTCATCATTTTTGTCCTCATCCCAATTATTTGGGGGCATTTCAGTCTCTGCATGGGCTAAATATCCTAGTTCAAACAGTTCAAGATAATCCTCTTCATGCCCTTTAATATCTAACCTTATTTGCAAAGAAATAACCCGTTCCAGCACCAATCTCATGTTTTCTCTTTTGAAGACTTCAAGTTCATTTGAACAGTCTTCCCAGAAGTCTTCTAACTATGGCATGGGAAGATAAGGCATTAAGCCAAGGCTTCGAGAAAATCCTTTATTGTCAAACACTTTTCTTTCAGCATACAGAGAGAAATTAAAATTTCTAAGATCTGCTCCTATACTTAGTGCATTAGACATTGAATTACAAGACAACACTCCCAATTGTATGGGAAAGTGACCTTCCCACTTGTCTTTCGACTATGCCTTCTTGACCACAAAAATCAGTTGTCTGCATACTTCTGCTAGCACAAAACAATCAGAATAGAAGTGCGGAAGCTTGAAGGGTTCCTCTTCAAAGCCTCCTACTTGTATATAGCAAAAGCATGGGAATTGGATGTAAAAACTTCCAAACTTCTTAATAAAGGTCTGTGCATTATCTGAAATCCATTTGGCCTTTGTACCCTTCAGTTCATGACATAGATCACCCAGGAATGCATTGTGTACCCTTCTGAAATCTTGTAGGGCATTGTCTTTTTGCAGCATTGGATAAAACTCATACACCGGAACATCTTCCTCAGTGGGCTGCTTGGGTATACCCGTTAACTCTTTAACACAGGCAAGACAATACAAAAGATATGAGGACATGAAGAAGTTTTGTTGAAACTGCTTGGCTAGGCTCAACTACTCTCTCATTGAATCAACAATTAACTCTGCCCAATCCAAATATTGTTTTCCTTCCAGAACTAATTGCACATAGCAATATATCCAATCATCAAAGCTATAAGCTTTGGTAGAACCTCTGGCTCGATGCAATAGAAGCATCACATCATGGATATGTGGCAACATGTGGTTCTTCTTAGGATTTTTAGGTAGTCTAGAACCACCTCTCCGAAGGACCTTCAACTAGAACTTCACCACATTATTCCTGTGTCCGGCTCTATCTGCATTGAACTCACTAATTGACTGGGCAGGGGAGAAATTAGAAAACTGGTAATCTGGTTTCTTGAACACTGAAGCAATCACCTCATGGTTAATGGCAAGAAGGGTTTCGCCATTATCCCTTTTAATAGTTTCAGATACAGGGTCATATTTGGCAATACACTCCTGAACCAACTCTGGACAAGGAATTGCTAGAGGAAAGGCTGCGGCTTCTAAAAGTCCACTACTCAAAATCTCTATACAAAAAGACTTATCAACACCCTTGAACACCCTTTCTTTCAAATCTTCAAGGTTCTCACCCTTCAGGTCAGTATCACTAACTATGACTTCTGTAGACGCCAAGCTAAAGACGTTTCCAAACAAGTGCAGGGTGGACTTCATGATTTCAAAAACAAGAAACCTAAATTTGATTGCAGTGAAACCTTCTGTATGAGAGAAAATGCAAGGGAAAACACTGGAGAAAATAAGGAAAGACTCACCTTCATAGTTGTATAATCGGACGACGGCTAGCAACGAGAAAGACTCCTATCGAGGGATAATATAAACAAAAATCCAGTAGCAAGAAGCAAATGCAGAACACAAATGATTTTCGTACCTTATTGAGAAAGGTATTGATACAGACATATTAAATGCAATGATTTCGCAATTTCATTCTGAACGCGGCAAATTGGTAGACTAGACTCCCGCACGCATGCATTGAATGCATGGCGGTTTACTTTAAGAAACTGCCAGTTCCCGAAATGTTCACTTATTTCGAAAAAGCCAAAAAATGACATCACTTTACAATATGGTTCTGCCTCTCTATATTTAGCAATAAATGCACTTCTCAAAACATTAGAAATTGCGAGACCCACCAACATTGAACCCGTATGAACATCTTGAACCAACTTCTTGAGTGTTCAAGTAGTTCAAGATGTATGCCATGTCAAACTCTTGACCACTTGCTGTGTTGAACACGTTGAACATATTTGAACCCTTTAAAATCAGTTCAATAGGTTCAACACAAGTGTTATATCACCGAATAGGAAAAACTTTATTAAAGAGCCGCTACAAAATACTTAGAGAAAACGTTAGTACGAAAAACTTTTTTTGAACACCTTGGAACCTATTGAACCTAAATGAACATTTTGAACCCAGTTCAAAACGGTTCGACGTGTTCAAGGAGTACAATGAATTGTTTGAACTTGACTTAAATGACTAGAAAAAGGATTTGAGGCCGCATTAAGGACTTGAACCAAGGTAATATGGCATGAACTAGGACTCCAACATAAAAAGGAAAAGATGACCCATTCTCGCCATGAAGAATAAATGACGCGGTAACATTGGTTCTGACTGGGGATTGTATTTTTCAAAGGAAAATGCAAAGAACTCACAGACTCTGGTTTCGCAGAACAGAAAACAAAGGGGAAAAGACTAAGAGCACAACCAAAAACACCTATACTACTATGTACAAGTGACTCAAACACAGGACTTACAATTTATAGAGCTTGAGATCTTGCCCATTGTAGGTATAAGGCATGATCGTTCCGTCAGCATAGCTGAGTCTGAATGCATTTTGTCCTACTACTTCGCAAATTTTGAAAGGGCCTTTCCACAATGAATCAAACTTGTCGTGAGCACCTTTGGACTCTCTCCTTTTGTCCCATAGCAGCACCTCATCTCCTACTAGGAAACCTCTTGGTCGAGCTCGCATGTCAAAAATCCTCTTTACTCAGCTCTGATGTTCTGAAATCCTATCCACCAACAATTCTCTCTCTTCTTCTAACTTTTTCAGATACATGATTCTCTTCTCCAAAGCATTTTGAAAGAAAGAATCTTCCACTACTGTTTGCAGCTTGGTTGCTGATAACTCCAGCGACAAAGAAAGTTTCACTCCTATGCCATACACAAGTTCAAAAGGTGCCATTCCAATGGCTCTCTTGGGTGTGGTTCTATCTGCCCATAAAGCCTCATATATCTTCTTATGCCAATTCCGAGCACTCTCATCAACTAACTTTTTCATGATGGCTATAAAATTCTTATTGCTAGATTCAGCCAAACCATTACCCTGTGGGAAATAATCAGAAGAATGTGAGAGGGAAATCTTATGATCATAGCAAAACAAAGTCAACTCTTCAGAGGAAAAATATGATGCATTATCCGTCACGATTTTCTGGGGTACCCCAAAACGAACTAGGATGTAATCCTTGAGAAAATTACACACAATCTCTGAATTTGCCTTTTTGGTGGGAATAGCCTCTACCCATTTAGTAAAGTAGTCGGTAGCTGTCAAAATATACATGTGACCCGCACTAGAATGAGGGTTTATTGGGCCTATGAAATCAATGCCCCACTACGTGAAAGGTTCATCAATCACTACAGGCCTTAGAGGCAGTGCTGCTAAATGTGGCTTTCCAGAAAACAATTGACATTTTTCACATTCTTTCACATGAATATAAGCATCCCAAAACATGCCGGGCCAATAAAAATAATTTCTCAGAATTTTGAAAGTAGTAACAGATGATGAGAAGTGTCCACCACAAACCTCTCCATGATAAGCTTCCAGGAGCTTTTGCTGTTGAGGTTTATCTACACACCTTAGGTATGTTCCATCTAAACCCTTTTTGTATAAAACATCCTACCAAATTACATACTTTGTAGCTTTTAATTTTAAATTCCTTTGTTCTTTAGCGGACAAATGTTTTGGGCAGCTACCATAAGTTAAATAGTAGGCCACATCAGAGAACCATGTATCCTGCAATCCGACAAAAAGAGTTAATGGTAACTCCGCTTCAATTTCCACCTCATTTTCCGCTATCAACTTGCATAAGCCTTGCCCTTTAATTGTCTTCGT
Source organism: Cryptomeria japonica (assembly GCF_030272615.1). Lineage (NCBI taxonomy): Eukaryota > Viridiplantae > Streptophyta > Pinopsida > Cupressales > Cupressaceae > Cryptomeria > Cryptomeria japonica. Next base: position 651,280,057 of record NC_081408.1, read on the forward strand.
AGGGCGAATGTCTAAGTCATACTCCTAATTCAAAATTTAGTCTTGGTTGCACCATAGCTGGTATCGATAAAATTGAAGTTAAAAAACTAGATAAAATTGCTTCGCTTATTATCTAACACTTTTTGATCATCAAGATCCCTCAAAGGGGCAAGATGAGAGCATACGATAAAAGAGAAAAGGTCGTCAAATATAATGCTAATGATTCTAATGAGAAGGTGCACAACTAAAAGAATTATTTATTTATTTCACTTTGAGGTTATATTAGTAAAATTTCAATCATATTCATGTAGTGGCATCAACTTGTAGATAAGAAGTTCAAAACATTACACTATTAAATATTTATTTCTAAAATTGTATTTACAACTATATGGTGGCATTTCCTTCCATAAGAGAAATAAAAAACATTCTAAATTTCTATATACATTTGAAATAACATGTTTGCATTCATCTAGGAGCATTTCCTTGCAAAGAAGAAATAAATATTTTACTTATGTATATTGCTTCTAGATAATAAATAAATTTTCTAAAACAAAATTAATATGTATTTGACAACATTGCCTTCCAAGTAAGAATTTAAATAGTAAAAATTGAAATGAAAAAACAAAATAGAGTTGCTTCCCTTATTATCTAACACTTTCTGATCATCAAGATCCATCAAAGGGCAAGATGAGAGCATATGGTGAGAGACAAAAGGTTGACAATTAACTAAGAAATATATTTATTTATTTCATTATATATTAACTAAATTGCCATCACATTCATGAAGTTCCATCACCTTGTAGATAAGAAGTTAAAAAAATTAGATTATTACATATTTATTTCTAAAATTGCATTTACAACTATATGGCGGTATTGCCTTCCACAAGATAAACAAAAAAAATCTTGAATTCCAATCACTTAGATAATAAATGAAATTTCTAATTTTATATATAATTACTATAGTTTAAAAATTAACCAACTTGAAAGTTGAAAGACTCCTTTGGTGTGAAAAAATGAAGAAAAAACTTGGCTCTGTGATAAAATTGTAAAATTTATAATTAGTTAAAAAAAAAACACTAATTGAATAATTTTTTAACAAAAATCAAACATTAAATAATATATATAATACATTTATTTTTCTACATAAACTTAACAAAATCCCTATTTTTTCTCCTATGAAATTTATATGTAACTATTGTTGTGCATAAATTGTTTACTAATTTCCCCTCTAAATTTTAGACAATATTTTTTAAAAACATTTGCTAAAAAATATTTAAGAAAAAACATTTCTAAAAACATTAATATGTCACTAAAAACATTTAAGAAAAAACATTTCTAAAAACATTAATAAGTATCATGCACATTCCATACACATTAATTTATTAAGTATCATGCACTCTCCACACATTAATTTATTTCAAGCTACTCATTCAGATTAACAAAATTTGAATTCAAATTTGAATTCTGGGACCAAATTTTAGGTTTTATTGTAATTTATTAAAACAACTATATTAAATCTGCTATATTCTATGGTAATAAATTTGCTATATTCTATGGTAACAATTTTGGAAAATTGGTTGTATCAATCTAAAATCAAAGCAAATTCTAACACTCTTAATATAAGCCTTTTAAAATTTTTCGAACTGAAATTTTAGCTTTTCCTACTTCTGAAATGTACAACAAAACTGGTTGGATTCCAGACGAAGATCTACGCGATGGCTACGAATTTTCTGTAGTCATATGATAATGTAGACATAACAAAGTAAAAATATATGATAAATAATTATTTTACTTTTATTATTAAAAATAAAAAAATAATTATATTTACTCGCATATTAATTGTATATTAACTTTTACACATCTAATCTCAATCTTACACAAATTAGAGAATATGAATTGACACCAAGCGAAAAACCAAGAAATTGACTACAGTTAAAAGAGCAGAGAGAATATTCTTCCTTATATTTTCTTTATTGACATAGTTGGGAATATTTGAGGAAAGAGAGAATTTAAATCAAATCATGTCTCCAACAATCATGAATGATTTGAAACAGCACGCATACTGTAGAAAAAGAAGAGGGTGAGAGCTTCGTAAACTTGATGGTGCTTTGACAGTTTTTGGATCAATTATGAAATATATATGTCATCACTCTTTACATAAAGAACATATTTAGATTATGCAACAAACTATCAGATTTTTTTCGTTGGGAGGATAAACAATCTGATATTTTTTGTTTCTATATTGTATTGGTAGATTAACAGTTGTAGGATATATTCTACTGTTGATATATTAAATTTTACCTAAGATCTTAAGCATAAAGAGTTGATATATTCTACTTAATCTCTACAGTTTAAAGAGTAGGGAGAATAAAACAGATGACAAGTATTTAACTTTATGCCGTTTGTGTTCTATCTTTATTCTTCCTTCTCTTTTCTTTATTCTCATAATGTGTCAATGTAATGATCAATGAATAAAACAACTTAAAGAGCAGGGAGAATAAAACAGATGACAAGGATAAACTATAAGAATAATGTGTCAATGTAATGATCAATGAATAAAGATGCAAAAGGTGTAACGATCAAGGGATAAATGAAATGATTAAGATCAGTATTGCAACTTTATTATTTGTACAACAATTAATGATTGTGAAAGAAATAAAAATAGAGTGTTTCCTCGATTTCATTATGATCATCGAAGCATGCATGAGCAAATAGGGTATTCTGGAAACGATGCATACTTGATTTTGGCAAAATTGTAAGGTGTCTACAACAAATATTCTACAAAGAAAATGTAGAAGAGCAGAAAGCCCAGAATATGATGCACTGAAAATTGCAAGAAAATACATTCGTTAATTCCTCTACAATAAAGAAAAACTGAATTTAAAACAATTTTTTTGGTAAAGCCAGCTTACCAATAACGTACTCTTCTTCAACAAGATGCCCAAATATGGACTATAACCTGTATTTCAATCTTTGCAAACAAATATTTTGGAAGAAAATCACTGCTAAAAAGGAAGGTCAAATATCTTCAAAACAAATGACTAGAAAAGAGAATGAAATATCATTTAAAAAGACTGACAATGAAGAGGAAACTGATTGTATTTCACCGTATTATAGTTACAAAAGTTGAAATGAATGGTTTTCCACCGCCACCATAGCTACAAAAGCGTGAAATGGATGCCCTTTCGGTAGCATGACTTTGCTGCGGTTACAAATGGCCTTTCGGTAGCATGACTCTGCTACGGTTACAAATGAAATCGCTGGCCTTTCACTATGATTGCAATTAATGGATATAACCACTATTATTATTCACACAAGATGGCAAGACTCTTCGAATTCCATATGCTAAACTGTAACTGCCCTTTCTTTTTTGTTTCACGGATGTGCTGACATTGTATAGGACGCCTCTCGGCGTAATCATACAATGAAATTTCAAGTTAATAAATTTATTTTTTAAAACCAAATTTTTAACAATTTAGAATGAATGAATTTAAATATTTATGATACTTATTGTTTTCACACAATTTCAAATAAATAAATTTATTTTTTAAAACCCAATTTTTAACAATGTAGAATGAATGAATTTAAATATTTATGATACTTATTGTTTTCACAAAATTTAGAATAAATAAATTTATTTTTTAAAACCAAATTTTTAACAATTTAGAATGATAGAATTTAAATATTTATGATACTTATTGTTTTCATACAATTTCAAATAAATAAATTTATTTTTTAAAGCTATTTTTTTAACAATTTAGAATGAATGAATTCAAATATTTATGATACTTATTGTTTTCACACAATTTTATAATAAATAAATAAATATAAAATGTAAATTTTGAAAAGGTTGATTATAAGTTAAAAATTAAGTTAAATAATTATATATTATAATAGATTATATTAGGATATTTACTATAATATTGTAATAATTTTTTAATTATTATAGTATCCATCTTTTTATTATATTTAATATTAATAAATGAACAAAATTAAGTAAATATAAGTGCCTATAAATACGTGAGCTAAGTTTGATAATATGATTATGGAGGCTATAATTAAATATTTATGATACTTATTATTTTCACACAATTTTATAATAAATAAATTTTTTAAAACTAAATTTTTAGCAATTTAGAATGAATGAATTTAAATATTTATGATACTTATTGTTTTCACATAATTCCAAATAAATAAATTTATTTTTTAAAACCAAATTTTTAACAATTTAGAATGAATGAATTTAAATATTTATGATACTTATTGTTTTCACACAATTTCAAATAAATAAATATATTTTTAAAACCAAATTTTTAACAATTTAGAATGAATGAATTTAAATATTTATGATACTTTTTTTTTTTGCTTGGTAAAAAGGCCTAAGCCATATTTTATTAATAAAAAGTGTTACAATCTCCGCTCAGTGCGGGCACCTGTAGGAAAGAGTGGAGAGGAGAAAACCTCCGGCCTTACCTGGGACCATAGGTCCAGTTAGACTAATAAAATTTAATTTACATATAAACTTTTATAGGTTCTGCATTCTGGCTTATCAAAAAGCCCTTCATAGGTAGCATCTTTGATTTACATGGGATAGTGTATTTTTGCCAAACTTTCCACGTTTACTATTGCCATATTTGCCATCTTCTGCTTATCTTGCAAAACAAAATTTTAAAATATTCTTCTACAAAACCACTTTGTTATCTGTTAGTGCTAAGAGAAGAATAAGAGCCAATATTATTTCTGTATACTCATCCCTATTGTCATTATAGACTAGGTTTCTTTCAAATTAAGTCAACATTAGAAATTGCTGGCTATACTATGAAAGATTACCCAGTCTACAATAATATTAGAAGTGTAAACACTGGTCAACAAAAGGATTGATACTAACACAACCCATCTAGCCTGTACTTTAGACTCTTACTGTGATATTCAAGATTTATATTTGTTTAATTATAAATGCAGAAGTAAACCAATATGCCAGAACCTTTAAAGTACTCCCTATTACTGTACTTTAGTTATGCCTACTTCATAAAACATCCTCATTCTAAACTTCACTTAATTAGTATAACTATATGTTTTGATATTGTCATCCAGTAGGTAGCTTGCCCTTTGCTATGTATGCTATATCAAAGGAAATAAACAATTCACTATGTACCATGTTCTAACTGCAGATCCTATATCTCTATGTATAAGATTCATTATAATAGTAATAGCAAACAAAACTATGTAATTGAAGGTTAATCTTCTTCCTTGTCATCTGCAGCTTCCATGCCAGAGGCCTGTGATTTGGTGGGGTTATCAGCCTGGAATGGGGTCCATCCCCCTTCTACCATATAACTCACCCACCATTCCCCTTTTGGTTCTTTTACCACTCCAAGCCATTTCTTAAGGAATGCAATGCTTCTTACAATCTCTACTTGTCTTTGATGGCAGAGTTTCTGATCCTTATTGCTTAGAATAGGCCTTTTTAACTCTACATTGAGCACCTCATCCTTATCTATAGCTTCCACAAATTTGGAGTAATCTTTCATGTAAGGTATTTGGAGATTATCATCCGCACATTTTATCGCCATTTCCAGGTTGCCCAGATATTCTTCACTAGTACATTCAGAGCTTATTTCCGACGACCGTTTGTCGGATTTGCAATGAATTTTTGTCGAAGTGCCAACAAAATCAACCGTAAAAAACTCGACGTTGGATTGGTCGACGATGCCATGCCTGTTGGAAATATGACAATCCAATGGACTCTGCCGACAGTCAAAGAAGTCATCGGAATCAGTAGATTTCATCGCATAGCCAATGGCGATTTGGAACTTCGCACCAACGGTGATGTTTTTTATCCGACGCTTGTGTCATTGGTCCATTCAGAGACATCGACGACCGTTCGACTACGAAGTGCCGTCACATGTACAACATCCTCGTCGAATATTTGTGTCATTTGGGTCAGATGTGCGATGACTCTAGAACATTTCACCGATGAGAACGCTTTATGTCTGCCGATTACATCATCGGTCGAAAGATTGGTATTCATTGTAATTTTGACGATGATAATTTTTATCAAAAAATAATAATTATTATCCATCGAAAGCAGAGAGGGTCTTCATCGACGGGAAAATTTCTTGAGGAAATAATACTATCGATGCAACATAAAAAGGACCCACCGAAAGGAGTGTTTTCATCAAAAGAATAATATCAATCAGACAAAAGGAAGCTACATCGATAAAAGATATCAATGAGGATATAGGTTTTGAGGAGGTTAAAAGGAATGTTCTCGATATGCGTGGTTTTTCCAATATAACTTTATTGGTGAAGAACGATAAGGGAAAATAAATAAAAGCTTCGGTGAGATAATAGACTCATTCATCGACAGGGTATAGTGATATCGATGAAAGAAGTATTTCGATGGAAAAATAGAGGACATCAAAGCCCAAGGTTTCTTCCACATAAGACCCGATGGATATCAGATATGTTTTGATGAGGAGACAACCATATTGACCGAATATAGTATTTCGATGAAGGGAAAAAATTCTTGATCGAAGTAATATTCAAAACAATAGTGTAGACATATAAAATTGACCATATTCCTAAATGAATATTTTATGTTCATTCCTCTGTTTAATTAAATCCAATTTAATTGAATCACTCGCATTCCTCTATTTAATTAAGTAAATTACTCAATTTATTTAAATTAAATTCACTAAACCTCTTTTACCATTTAATGGAATAAATCATTTTATTCAATTAAATCCCTTCTATCCATGTTTTAATTAAATTCAAATTTAATTAATTAGTTTATCCTAAATTGAATAAATCTAATTTATTCAATCTCCCAAATTGCAACCAAATTGAATTAAATTAACTTTATTTCAATTAAATCCTATTGTCTCTCCATCCACTTGCCAAAATCCTACATCTCCCACTTGCCTCCTAAACCCTATTCCTAAACCCTATTCTAGATTCTTCTAATCACTTCTAAATTAGCTTAACCCATCTCCTAAATATTGTCACATCCCCAAGCAAGGGGAAGTCACTTCTCAAACCCTCAAAGTCTTTGATAACCATTAAAGGCTTCAAGTCTCCAACAACTTTCTCTTCCAAACCATTAATGGTTAACTCAACCATCCAACATGATTAGATACTCTTTATAACTTAACATCCATGCAACCCAAGGGTCTCATCAAGCATTTATTGCTATGACCATGGTTATTCCTTAATCCTTTGCACAAGAGTTTATCCTTTGGGTAAAAGCTTTATCCAATGGATAATCTTAACCTAACATTAACCCTTACCCCCTAAGGTAACCATGAGGTCTTCTCAGGCATTTAATGTCTCCAACCCCTTTTCTCAACCAGTCTTATGTTAACAATTGTCACCATTTCATTGGTGAGAATTTCAAACATGGATTCCCAACTTTCAAACTCAACCCTTGATTAACTCTTTCAATCCTGGCCATCCATTGCCCTAATTTTGCTATAAATAGAGCTCTCATTCCTCCATTTTCATATATCCACGTCTTTAGCATCATACTTATACTCAAATCCATGCAAACTTTAATATCTCATTTTATGCTCATCATTTAGCCTCTCTTTTATATAGGAATTAATTTAAATATGCATGTTTAGAGTATTTTCCTTATCATTTAGCTGAATCATAGACTAGTATATCATGCTAGGATAGTCTTGATACTAATCTTGTCATCTTATAATATAGTTTATTGCATTTGTAAGATCATGAATAGCTTAGGATGCATTTCATAATAAAATCAATCAAAACATCCCTCGTTCTTACATTTGTCATCCCTAAACCACTTTGCTCAATGATCTGAGAGCAAGGACATTGGTTTGAGGGACCTTGTGAGATAGAGAACCATGGAACCAACCTTGGGAAGTTGAGTCATCCTTCATGACTCCACAGCTTGCACTGAGAAGTCCTGTGGGTGTGTGGACAAGACTCCTTAGGCTTCAATTTTCCCATTTTAAGTTCTATTGACCCGCTTTTCCTGCACACAAAAAGTATTATCGATAGAAACAAAGAGATCAGTGGACTAAAGAAACAAATGATCAAAAGACATATCCTCATCGAAATGATTATTGATTCCCATGAAAATTAGAAATAAATCCCAGGGAAGGTCACATCGGCATTAAATTCAAATGTGTGCCCGAGTGACCATTGTCCAAACCACCATTACTAACTAATTAAATACGCCATAAGTAGTGGATCAACATCAAAGGACACAACATTAAGGAATTCACAGGTGACGAATTAAAAGCAGGAATTGGGTGAATTCACAGACAAAGCTTAGTAATTCCAAGTAAGTTGTCTGCACATAAACCTCTTTTTAAAAATTCCAATGGAATCATCATCTAAAACTAACAAGACCAGAAAGGGAAAAGAACCTATCGCTGTAGAAGAAAAACCTAAAAGATAGAAAAGGGAAGGGCACTCTTTGGCCTAGGACTAGATTGACCAGTGGCCATCATCCAGTTTGAGGTCCAAGAAGATTAGAGCTGATGAGGAAGGCTTGGAGGACCAGTTTGAGGATCTTGGAGACATATGGACAAAATTGAGAGAGTATGAATTATTCATATATGGGTACAACAAAAGAGTTTCCCTTCAACTTATCAACAATTTATGGTGATTGAACTTAGGAAGGTTAGCTATGGCTAATGTATTCATGAATGTGGAGCTCATGAAGGCATTGGCAAATAATTATGACCCTATAACCAGGACCATATATAACTACATGGGTGAGCCAGTTCTTGCAATCACAAAGGAGGTTATTGACACTGTGTTCAAGTTGGATTGGGGATTTGAAGAATTGATTGACCTCAAGAAGTTAACAAGTGAATATTTTAAACTAGAGCACATTTACAAAACGTGGAGACTCCCTATACATAGACCTAGGAATACAGGGTCCTTAGTGCCACTAGGTTAGGATGACAAAGCTCCCTATGATGTCAACTCTTTCCATCCATATTTCAAGTATACCTATTACTATGTTGCCCAAATGCTAGGGATAAAATCCAATCCTTTGATGGATATTGCAGCCATGGGCATTTGTGCCGATTTGTAGTCTAAGGACCCCCGCTTCTTTGGTTTTTCTGCTTATTTGGTTGAGGTTTTGAATCATGGGTTAGAAAAGTTAAAGGGGGATGTCATCAATGTTCATTTCAAGCATTATTCCTTACTTATGCATATGCTATTGTATGTGGGCCAAGATGAAGGGTTATGGCTAGAAGAGTTATGTGTCAGGACATATGACAATGCTGGGATGAGAAAACCAGTGCAACTATGGATTTCTTCATGGGACCAGAGGTATGTGAACAATCAATATTGGCATTTTGAGGAGTTCTTTGTCAAGCCATTATATAGACTGTTGGGATGCTCATGTGATCATGCCCTTGCACTAGAGGTTCAAAGATTCCTAAGACCAAAAGATTTCACTGAAGATCCCTCATTTGAACACAATTGGGGAGATTGGTATTATTTTTCAGATAACACACAAGTCAGGGTATACCAGTTCGAAGGGAGACCATACTTACTACCACTTATAGTCCCTAACAGAGTGGCTTGTTTGGAAATTGTGAGGCAACTGTCAATTGTGAGTACAGAACATCTGACAAGCCATGGGAAACAATCAATTGTACCTGGGTTGTTAGTATTTTCAGATTTTATTGTGAAAAGTTCAAAGAGTTATGGCCTACTGGAGAGACAATTGGATTATTATGGCATGGGTATGGGGGATCCAAGGCCCAATTTTGATCCTAAAGGATACATAAGGATAGCCCGGTCATCACAAAAGCTGAAGGCTAGAGAGCATAAATCTTACCTACCGAATGACCTCATTAAGAACATTGGCAAAGAAGAGGCTAGAGTGAAGCAAATAAAGTTTGAGAAAGTAATGCAGGCTTATAAATGGAAACCTTTTAGAAAGAAAATCAATGAGAAGGTGCTACAAAAGATTGAAGACCCCTTGGATTTGGCCAACAAACTTATGGAGCATGAATTGGAAATACTTGAGGGAGTCTCGCCTCATGTTTTTAGGGATTACATTGATACTATTACGAATATAGAGCCTTTGGCTCATATGTCTCCTGCTTCCACATCTGGCATCGTTCCATTCACTCCTTGAGAGGATTATCCCTGGTTATGCAGAGGATACACCGATAGACTTGGCAATAGGACAACTGAATGTTTGAGAAATGGTTGACATCAAATTCCTGGAGCATGAGGATTTCATTGTTGACAGTGACTTCATTGCGTCTAAGGAGTTCACTGCATTCCTCTATCAACATAAAGGATCTCAAATTAGGAATAACATGAGAAATAGTGAAGAAGAGTAGCAGCTTCAAAATTTACAGTCTTTACTATAGCGCATTACCCCACTAACATTTTCCTGTAGGTCTCAGCATGGGAGAAAAAAAAAAATAGAGCAGCGCATCCGGAAACCATCTTAGCGCGTTCGAAAGACAGTCTAGCGCATTACTATCATCTTGTAGCGCATCACTGTCATATTGTAGCATGTACAGTTTGTTCTGTAGTGCATCACAAATAGATACAAAAACCAAAAATTATAACCAAACTTAAATTTAGACTTGTAGAAGTCCACAAGATCAAAAATTTTTTTAATGGTTTGATTGACATTTTGCAGGGTTTTGACATTTTCTTGTAGAGGGAGCTTAGTTCTATTTACAGAATTACAAAAAAATTTAATTTTTTTTACTAACTTAGTTAAGTTAGTTAAAATTTGGAATTCTTTTACTTCTGGTTGGATAAAATTGAACTCACTTCATTTTGGGCTGTAAAAAGAACCACAATTAAAAAAAAAAATCTTTCTTGCTTTCATAGGAGAAAAACTTTCCTTTTTTGGCTCTAAAAAGAACAAAACAACCTTTCTTTTTTCTTTTTTGCAAAAATAGCTTTACAAAGAACCTCACCATCCTTTGGTCCATAAAAGGATCCATTTAAAATTTTTGCAAGGAAAAAGAATCACACTTAAAAAGTTTTGTTTACAATCAAAGAGGGAAGTTCTTCCCCTTTTTCTGGTTTTCTTTTGTTGACCCAATCGAAGTTTTTCTTTGTTGACTAGGTTCTTTTCTAGATTAGATAATCACTGCTTTGAAGAAATAAAAAGAACACCATGTTTTTTTGGAGCAACATCTCCATATAGATCTTAGCAAATCATTGACTTGAAGGCTAAAAAGAACAACTTGATTGCCTTGTCTCAAACGTGGAAGGTATATGCTCTCCCCTTAACTAGGTGATAAAAAAGCCAGAGTACTCTTACGCTTTCAGTCATTTCAAGCATTTTAAAACCTTTAGCAGGCCTGCCTTCCCGAGGGGTTGAAAACAACTCTTAAAGCCATTCATGGCCGGTGTGAAGGGAATGACCTAAGTGGGAAATGACTTTGACGCCAAGTGTTCCAACCCACCATAATCAAAAGTGGAAGGTGATGAAAGTCCCTTTCAATGGTTGCGCGCAATGATTAGCCTTCCCCCAGTATCCTTGAGATACATAAAGCCTTTGTTCTAAAGGTTGGGAAGCCAACCGAGGGAGTTTATCAATGATGGTCGAACAGGAAGCCTGATTACGAACCTTAGCAATATAAACCTTGAGCCGAGTCAGTAACCAGACATTTGTAATATCATAGTGCAAGGGTGGGGAAGAATCCGCCCCCAAGATTACTCACCATATATCTCCCAAGATAACTACTTAATTGTGAAGCAATTCACTTTGAGTTAATTTCTGGCAAAAGGCAAAAAAATGGGCACCCCCTAGGGGGTGACATGGCTGTTTGAGCTGATGGAGTATCGAGACTAGTGGGCTATGGTATTACTTATGACCTTTGAATAAAGAGTCTTTTTGAAGTGTATTCTTTGTAACCCAGCCTGTTGAAACATTGGGGATTTGAACACATCCTCACAGAATATACACTTATTGTTTAGACTAGGCAAAAATAGTTATGTATTTTGTGTTGTGTTTGAATTTGTTACTTCAGAAAATCATCTATCAGCACTGAAAAACTCAAAACAAAGTTCCAAAACATTACAAAAACCAACCAAAGCAACATATCAGAATAGTCTAGTGTGTGAGAACAACTTCTTAGTGCATGTGGTATATCTTTTAGTGCATTAAACCTTCAAATTAGTGCATCAAGTTTTAACATAGCACTTTACCAAGAATCTAAGACCCATAGTGGCAACTTAGCATGTCTGGAAAATAGTTTAGCGCGTTGAAACATTAGCTTAGCGTGTAGGAGTCAAACAATAACGTATAGGGTTTATCAGTTAGCGCATGGAAGGCCCATACTAGCGCATGATCTTTTGAGAAAAGAAGTAAACAAAATTAAACAGTCTTAAACAGTTAGCACGTAAACTGGGGTAGCCTAGTGCATGGGGTATTTTGTTTAGTGCATCAAAGAACTTTTGTAGTGCATAGGGTCTCTGGTTTAGCACGTGATCAAAAACAGAAAAACAAGAGGCAGAACAGAGATAAATTTGAAGAATTTTGAAAACATTTTTGAAAACCTCCTTTCATCAGCTTCATTTTCGTCAAAATAGAGTATCAAAAACAGGGCTTTAAAAACTATTTCTAGAGCAAATTTTGTATCAAACAAAAGTTGTCTAGAATCCAAAACTGGTTACATGATAAACATATCTATCCTATCAAAATTAGGAAACATCATTGAAAGTGACGAATAGGTCCTTTATTATCTCACAAATTTTATCCCAAACACACTTGTTCAAAACCTCAAGTTGTCAAATCAAGTTTCCATATTGGGAAACTTTATCCATATCATTTGGCACACTTTGTCATGAGGGGGCATCTAAACCTTCACTTTGATAAAGTAAAACTTGAAGTCTTCAAAACAAGATAAACTAAATCCAAAACAATTCAAAGGAAACCATTAATCACTTATGCATGACTAATCCTCATATTCTGAGATGAAAGAATATTTATCGTAACACCACGTTGAAGAAACAACAACCAAGTTTTCCCAAATTTGTCAAAAGAAATAAATTTTTATACATCAATCATCAACTCTTCGAATCTCATCGAACATTTCTTCATCACGTCAAACTTTATATCCAGAACAAATCCAATGAATTTGACAAGGAGCATTTGAAAACTAGGGCATATTGTCAAAAATCCGCATTCAGTCAAATGATAAACCGAGGAGGAAAGATCAATCCGACATTCTTTCCTGACGAGTGCATCACTTATAACTTCCCAAGGTTACCACCACCAACCCCTGAGCAACATATCGAAGAGGATTTTGTCCCCTTTGTCACATAAAGTTTCTATTAAATGCCTATTGTCACTCACTCTCAACAAAACAAATGAAGTGAAGCACCACCATAATCAAGCATGAATCGAAGATTATCTAATCCCTTTGAAGGTCCACACCTAGAGGACACTGAAATTTCTGAAGAACTTCTTCAGGAGTTCCAAGAAAGTGCTTCATTTCAAAAACTTGTGGAAAGACTCATGGAAAATGACAAAGAGAAATACCTACTCATGCTCACAAGAAAAGGAGTTAAAATTCTTGAGGACCTTGACCCAGACATTTTGCAAACAAGATCTCAAAATTATGAATATCAAGAAAGACAAAGAGAAGAGGACGCACGTGACCGTGAACAAAACATACTGGAACAAAATACACCAGGGCAAAACATCCCAGAGCAACGCATCCCCAAGCAAAGCATACCATTCCACACACCATTTCAACCCAGGATTAATGCAAGGGAAGAAGTCTTCCCTTGGAAAAACAATGCGCCTTTGGTTGCCCTTACTTAACAAATGCAAATGTTACAAAGACAAATGCAAGAAATGCAACAAGGGACAACAGTACGGTATTCACTAAATGAAATTTGTCCTTATCCTTTTGACAGAAGATTGCACATGGTCCCTTTTCCTCTGAACTCAGATGTTCCAAAATTTGACAAATACGATGGGAAAAGTGATCCTCATGATCATGTTCAAGAATTCTACACCATGAGCCTTGAATTTTCTCACAATGACACCTATCTGATGAGGTTATTCACAAGAAGTTTGGGAGGACAAACAATGGAATGGTTATCCAAAATCACACCTCCTGTCAGATCATTTGATGAACTAGTCAACAAATTCATAACTCAATATTCCTATAACATTCAACATGCTATTACCATCCTAGATGTGTGTAATACAAAGTAGAAAAACAATGAAACATTCATGGTATTCCTTCAACGTTGGCGACGTATGGTTTCACAATATCCTCGAGATATTCCTGAAAAGGAGAAAATGGAAATTTTCATCAATAACTTGAATAGTGAGATGAGTTACAGGCTCAAGCTCTAATGCATACCGTCTTTCGCTAAACTAATTGAAAATGACATTCAAGTAGAAGAAGCATGTGTCAAGAAAGGAACACTCAAATTCTTCAAAGAAGGAACAAGGTTCATCAAGCTACAATAACCAAAATAACAACAACTTAGACAAATCTAGATTCTGGACCAGAAATAAGAACAATGGAAATGAAGGAGGCAATGAACCACATGATCCAAAATCTAAACAACATGTGCTAGCCTTATCAAGAAATCCTCAAGCTACAAAGAACCCCAAAGGTGCTAACCTAGACACTAACACATATGCACCAGATACCAATCAAGGTCAACCCAACACAAACAACGCCAACAATGCTCAAAACAATCACGCAAATCAAGGACCTAATAACAATTCATGAGGTAGCACCAACAATTTCCAAAAATGTGTCTACACACCTCTGGGACAATCACTTGAGTCAGCATTCAGAGAACTCCTAGCAAACAAAATTATCTCTTTACCAGCAACCAGCAACTATGAACCACAAATCAAACCACCTTGGTGGAATGACTCGCACTTTTGTGATTTTCATCACAACAAAGGTCATCAAACAAATGATTGCATGATATTGAAAAACATTGTTCAGGACATGATTGATAGAGGTTATTTAACGGTAGATGGTCTCAAGACAAATGGTGACCATGGAGCCTTTAAGAATCCTCTTCCAAACTACAACAAAGATGGAGCCTCAACCTTGAATGATACATGTGGAGCTTGTATCAATCACATCTACAATAACAACATCAATTATATATCAGCTGAAGGCAATCAAGTCAATGTCATCACAATCCTAGATCAACGTGATCATGAATCTGTCAATGTAACAACAAGAGCTCAAAAATATGTCTTGAAGGGACATACATCAACAACAAACGCTATACCCAAAATTCAATATGATCTAGTCAGCCAACTGCGCAAAACTCCTGCTCAAATATCTATACTGGAGTTACTGAAACTTTTGCCAAAACACAAAGACATATTGGAGCAAGAGTTATTAGAAACAAATGTACCTCAAGATCTGGATGCTGACAAATTCGAAGCCATGGTCGCTCATATGATAGGGCCTCATAATCTCACTTTTTTGGAGCATAATAATATCTCATTAAGTCATCCACATAACACTCCTCTCCATATTGAATTCATCATCTATAAACATTGAGTGAAATGAGTACTGATAGATGGAGGAGCTGGGCTTAATATATGTACCGTAAAATTTATCCATGCATTAGGCTTCTCAGAGGAGTCTATTGATCCATGCAAAAAAATTACTATAAAGGCATATGATGATGACGAAAGATCCTCTAAAGGAACAATATTGTTACCAATTCAAGTTGGACCGATAAAAAGAGATACTATGTGTCAGGTCTTAGACATAGACCTCACATACAATATCTTATTAGGTCGACCTTGGATACATGAAATGCAAGCAGTGCCTTCTACGTATCACCAGTGTGTCAAATTTCCCTATAACGGACAAGAGGTCTCTATATCTGCTGATCACAATCCATTTCAACATTGTAATGCAATGGGGGCAGCCTAGGACAGTTTGATTCCACATAATAGAGAGAAACATAATCCCTCAACATTAGATCTTCAACAAGAGAAGACTAAATCATTACCTAGAGATTTCAAGCAGAAATTGAACATCAAAGAACAAGGCATGGGTGAATACTCTTTGGAACCCATGTGTTTGGCTAACTTACCAACCTCACCCAGATCTCATGGATTACCTACAACATCAACACATCAAGCAACTCATCCCATCACCAAGTTCGATGGCACATTTGTTCAACTCGACACTTTAGCACATTAATCCAAGGAAAAGGATATCCTTAGTTGGCTATACAAAGATGAGGAAGAAGACATAGCAACTACTGTGGAAGTAGCTATACCCACACACCTATATGGAAAAGGCTACTTAATCATGTAGCAAATGGGATACAATGGAAAAGGACCTATTGGTAAGTGTCAGGAAGGTGTCACAAAACCATTGGATCCTCCTTCACAATTTAGTAAAGACAAAAAAAGATTGGGCTTTGAATTCACTCTACTACCAAAGAAAATACCACATAAATATCAAAAACCTCAGTGTAAAGCAAAGAAGAAGTACAAAGAAGAATCCTTAAAGAAGCACTATTTGAATCAATAGAGACAATCCATAAGGAACATTAACATCAAGAAAAGAGGCAACATCAAGAGGAGTCCACCATTGACAAGAAGACAACATCTACAATAGTAGCTCATATTCATGAAAAAATATCCAACAAAGCAGAATCACCTTAGGGCAACACCATTCCTCCTCGGGAAGAAACAGTCTATGAACAAATGCAAAAAATAGAAGCAGGATCTGATGAAGAATCAGAAAAAGCCACCAGAATAGTATCAATTATCAAAGATCTATTTTCTCCATTCAACATACCTGTTTACAACACTGAAAAGATCTGGGATGATAACTCTGAGACTGATTCCAATGAATATGAATGGGGTAGCTGCTCAAATGCTACTGAAAATACCGCTGAGAATACTAGTTCTATATCCCTTTGTCAAGAAGAACATAGCACATAAATTAGACTACTTGAATTTGGACCATAGAATATCTATGACGTAAAGGAAAGTGAGTAAAAACATTATGAACAAGTTTATACGGAGGATGATACCATCAAAGACCTCGACGGAATCCTGAAATTCTTTAACACTTGAACCAATCACAATGAAACCTCTATCCTAACACTTACCGCAATAGAACTTGTTCCACCAAACGATTCCTTACCACTTGTCTTTCCTGACCTCATCGACTGGGACGAACCTAAAATACATGATATACCAATTTTCCCAAATGATGAATCTATTATTCACTACCTATGTACCGTTACCTCGGAAATAGGCTCTACAAGTGAACAAAGTAATGATGTCTGCAACCCAGGGAGTGCCAAGTCTCTCAGTCGCAAAAATGAACCAAATAAAAGATTTATGGCTGAAAACTAGTCAATGGCAGCTATGGATCACAAAAAAGTAAAAATAAAGGATGCATCTGAGGGTGAAAACTTTTTTAAGGCACATAAAGATAGGAGACTTGACACTTTTCCTAAACATTTTCATGAGCGATCACCCATATTGATTGAGCCCACTCAATCAATCAACATTGGTACTACAAAAGTAGCCAAAAATATACACCTTGCAGAATCTTTGACAGAGGAAGAAAGATAAGCATTTATCAATTTTTTTAAAGAAAAGCAAATCAACTTTGCTTGGTCATACGCAGATATGCTCGGAATTGATCTACACTTAATCATGCATCACTTGTCCATTACTCTAGGAGTTAAGCCAGTTAAGCAAAAACTATGAAAGATGAATCCACAGGTGGCACTCATGGTCAAAGCTGAAGTAAAGAAGCTATTAGATGTCGAATTCATTCGACCCATTGACTATGTAGAATGGATTTCCAACATAGTACCAGTATCAAAACCAGATGACAGTATCATAATATGTACTAACTTTAGAGATGTCAACAAAGCTTGTCCAAAGGATGACTTTCTTTTGCCGAGTATCGACATAATTGTAGACCTCACAACAGGCCATGCAATGCTCTCACTAATGGACAATTTTTCAGGCTATAATTAGATAAAAATAGCCCCAGAAGATCAAGATAGAACAACATTTACCTGCCCTTGGGGAACGTACTATTGGAATGTTATGCCTTTTGGCTTAAAGAATGCAGGAGCTACTTATCAATGAGTAATGACAACAATCTTTCATGACATGATGCATACGTTCATGGAAGACTATATGGATGATTTATTAGCTAAATCCTTCACCAGAGCAGAACACCTCAACATCTTAGCAAACATTTTTGATCGATTAGAGAAATTCCAAGTCAGACTCAACCCTAAGAAGTGTGTCTTTGGGGTTACATCAGGAAAGTTACTAGGCTACATAGTCTCAGCTAAAGGTATTGAAGTGGACCCAACAAAGGTACAAGCCATTATGGAGATGCCACCACCAAAGAATATCAGTTAGCTCCGATCTCTACAAGGACGACTTCAATCAATCAGGAAATTCATCACTCAACTAACCGATAAAAGTCTACCATTTAATCACTTGCTACATAATAATGTATCGTTTAGATGGGAAGCCAAGTGTGCAGAATCCTTTTATCAAATCAAATAGTATCTAATGAACCCACTAGTTCTGGTACCACCAATAGTAGGAGGCCACTCATTTTATACATTTCAACAACATATATATCACTGGGGGCGCTATTGGCGCAAGAAGATCAACAAGGAAAGGAACAAGCTATATACTACATCAGCAAGACATTGAATGGATATGAACTCAACTATACATTCATTGAGAAAGCTTGTCTAACAGTAGTCTCCACTTCTCAAAAATTTTGCCATTATATGCTAGCACACACAATTAAGCTAGTGGCAAAAATTGATCCCCTCAAATATCTACTCAGCAAAGCAGCTCTTACAGGTCGATTGGCTAAATGGGTCATGATTCTCAGTGAATTTGATATCCACTACACATAACGAAGAGCTATCAAAGGACAAGCAATTGTAGATCAGCTGGCTGAAGCACTACTACCAGGAAAACAAACTATGGAGATTGAATTTCTGGATAGAGACATTCTTGCTATTTCTACCAAACAATGGACCCTATACTTTGATGGATCCTACACACAACATGGTTCAGGTGCTGGCATTCTATTCATTACTCCTGAAGGACACACTATACCAAGATCATATAAGCTTATGTTCCCATGCACAAATAATGTGGCTGAATGTGAGGCATTGGTTATAGGCATCAAAATGGCCATAGAATGGAAAATCACAGAGTTAAAGGTCTACAAAGATTCACAACTAGTTGTCAATCAAATCAACAACAACTATTAGACAAAGGATGATAAGCTACTATCCTACAAGCGAATGGTGGATGACTTCAAGCAATATTTTGTACACATCACCTTTGAACAAATACCAAGGTTGAACAACAAAGCAACCGATGCAATGGCTACTATCACTTCATTACTACAAATTCCAAAGCAACAGAGTCATTACGAGTTTCTGGTAGAGCAACTGTTCTCCCCAGCCTATGACCACTCTGAATCCCATGTTATCTATGCCTTGATTGGTTCGGATTCTCCATTGTATGGACCGATATACGATTACCTAAAGAACAACATCCTACCCATTGACCTATCTCGAAACCAAAAATGTAATTTTATCCGACAAGCCGCCCGTTATACCCTTACTGCTAATACATTGTACTGTTGAGGTCTAGATGGTACTCTTCTTCATTGCCTTGATCGCAATGAATCTGACTCCACTTTACATGAGCTTCACAAAGGTATTTATGGCACACATTCAAGTGGGACTACTCTTGCTAAAAAGCTTCTAAGAATGAGATATTACTGGCCGACAATGGAAAAAGACTCTTATCAATTTGCAAAAAAGTGTCCTAAATGCCAGATCCATGGCAATCTTATACATTCACCAACACAGGAACTACAACCATTCACAACATCCAAACCCTTTTTTCAGTGGGGACTAGACTTGGTCAGCAAAATTCATCCTTCATCTTCAAATGGACACAAGTTCCTTATAACTACAACTAAATACTTTACCAAGTGGATAGAAGCAGTCCCCATGACCACAGTAACTGGAAAACAAATTGCCTCTTTTATCTTAAATTATCTGATTTGCAGATATGGTATTCCAAGCTCCATCATTACCGATAATGGATGACCTTTCAAAAACCAAGATGTCCAAGAACTATGTGAAAAGTTCAAAATACAACATCGTTTCTCTACACCATACTATCCCTAGGGGACTGGTCAAGCAGAAGCATCCAACAAGACAATATTGAAAATCCTAAAGAAAATAGTGAATGATGCAGGCAAAGATTGGCATGTACAACTCAATCCAACACTTTGGGCATATAGAACTAGCATCCACACACTTATAGGAGCGACACCTTTCTCATTGGTATATGGATCAAAAGCTATTTTACCCCTGGAGGTAGAAATTCCATGTCTCATAGTCTCTCTAAAAGGCTTAATCCTAGATGAAGAGTATCGAGTCAACCGACTACAAGAACTTGAACTATTAGATGAGAGACATCAACATGCTTATACTCATCTCAAAGCATATCAGCAATGCATGTGTAGAAGCTACAACCACAAGGTCATTCCCAGGAATTTTAAAGTTGGTGACCTAGTACTCAAGGAAAATCCTAGAAATCAACAAGATCGGGAAAAGAAAGGGAAATTTGAACCTAACTGGTTAGGTCCCTTTGTCATCATATCGGTCTATGGATCAAGTTCTTATCAACTAACAACTTCAGAAGGAGATGTGCTCGACGAACCAACTAACAACATCCATCTGAAGCAATCCTACACTTGAGTAGTCTAATACATGGAAAAAGTCACAAATCAAACAAAATCAAAAAATCAAGAAAAAGCAAATAAAAAGGTACAATAAAAGCAACTGGTGAAAACCTGGCAAATAGGCGTTATTGTGAGAGGACAACTCCTCTATCTATATCTATATCCTTATCTCTATAGTAAAACACTATTGGCCATCGCTCGATATTTTATCACAAATATCCATTCAGGACATACTTAGCATAGTCACTATCCTGATTTATCCATCTAAACCTTTCACCACATCTCACCATGGCTTGGTAATCGCTGTACATACCCACATCGAGAGGTACACTTAGCTAGGGGCAATAACCATCAAAACTTGCAGCATGTTCAAACCATTAAGACTATTTGCAAAACTCAGAACATCATATCCAACAACCAAAAACTTACACAATCACAAAGGAAAACATCAATCGCTAAAACAAAATTCACACAAGAAATACGATGGATGATTTTCTGAAGTATCAAATGTTGCATTTTGCATAAATTTGTGACTATTCTTGCATTTGAACTTTTTGAATTATTGGATTCGCTATATTTTCTCCACAATGCTTCAAAGCTAGAGAAACATCGGGAAACTCCAATATTTTCTTAGTCTTCTGTTTGTGAGGTGATCATTTGTACTATGTAGATACTTGTCTCGAGACGTGATTCACAACATATCATTGAAGAAATGGTTCCACTTTACGCATACAAATGATTTAATCTTGTCTGTTTATACGCAATCCGCACTCTGGTCATTCCGGTTCAATTATACCTTGACGCTTGTGCTATCTTGCAAAATCAAACATCATGTAAATTTTTCTCAGGTCATCATGGTTCAATTATACCATTATGCTTGTATAAATTTTCAACATATCTGAAGATCAATAAATGCTCAATGATGATACATATATCGAAAGCAAATTACATGTGGCTATTTCAGGATGACAAATGAAAAATGAGGATGCTAAAAAACAATTAGCTGCATATCATTTTGAAATTAGTTGCATATCATTTTACAATTAGTTGCATATCAAGATACATCTCACAACATATCATATCATACATCTCATTTTCAAGATACATCTCACATCTCATAAATAATCATGCATTTGCATCACATTCATTACGCTTCACATCACATACATCTATCTAAGCATTGCATCATCATAGAATAAAGCACAAGCATTTAGAAAGCATAAATCCATAACACATCACATGATCAAAGAAAATGGTGTCATATATATATATATATCTCAACAAATGATCAATATACAATATTTGTCATGTCTATTATGCCCAGTACAACAAAAATAATGATAAAAAATACAATGGAGACAACGTCTTTCAAGTGTGACTATCTCCTGAAGGAGACGGTCTCACCACAGATGTCCCAACCCCTGGATCTCCAGGTGGACTCTGTCTATGAGGCCCTGTCATGCCTCTGCTCTCTGACTGTGACTCGGTCTCTCGAGATCAACTACGTAAAACTCTACACTCGATGCTCCCTAGGCACTACATCCTCATAATGGCACCGGTAATACTCCACCTCCTTGGCTCTCAAAGCCAACTCTCTCAAGGTGTCGTTCATCAGACCACCTGCTGCTGCTCTCTGCAAGCTCGCTATGAGCTCCTTTGCTCGACCCCACCGCTCTATCTCAGTATCACACTCTAGGGTTAGTTGGGTAATCTAACACTGCTATGCTAGTAACTATGACTACAGCTGCTACACTATCAATTGTAGGGTCCTAATCTAAGCATCCTCTCGATGTGTCAGAACTCGGATCTGAAGGGGTACCTAGGAAGATGCACTCCATGTCCTTCCCCCTATCCTCAGTGCTGGTGGAGGTAACACATCAGTCCTCCTCTTTTGAGTTGGTCATCTCAACTCATCAGTCCCTCCCACCGCTACTATCACCTCTCCTACTCTCCCCTCACCCCTTGCTCCAATCGCCAAGCCTCCTCTCCCTCTATCCATCACAACTTGTTGAACTTCTCTCTCCACCTGAACCCCTCTATCACCACCATCTCTACCTCTATCTCCTCTCCTCCCCCGATCTCCTCTCACTCGTCATCCTCCTCCACCTCCTTCATCATCTCCCTCATCCCCATCTCCACCTCCCTCATCCTCATCATCATCGAAAGTGGGCCGCATCTCTACTGGATCTGATATCCTCGCCATGACACGAGCTTCGAACAATCAGGCAAACTCATCTGTCATACCAGCATCTAGTATCTCAGGGGCATAGTCCCATATCTGGCCCGCTAACTACAAAAAATCCTCTATAGCCACCACACTATCAATAGTTGGACCCCAATCTGGTATATCTTGCCTCTGACATGCATACAAATAGGTCCCTGTGGTATCCCCTACTGAAGACCACACTGCCACAAAACTCTAGAAACCAAAAATCTCTCTATCACAAACGGGGTCCGCCCTATCAAAAATCAGGTCATGAAGACATATGGCATCTCCAGCCCATCTTCAACCCATACCTCGCAATCTGTATAATGTCGCCAGACAACCGTATCAATGTCATCCAATACCCTCTTCCAATGCTCAAGTTTGCCCAGCTTCCGCTGGACAACTAACCCCCTATATCCATATACATATGCACACCCAATAGGCCTATCTTTGTCTACCAATGGCCTAGCTGCGGGAATATGCTCCCATGCCCATACTTCGAGGAGTGTCACACCACCTGATAGACTCCTGTATCCAAGGTATACTACCTCATGAAGATCCCTGTATAGATGAGCTAGCATAGCCGATCCCCATGTGAACCTATGACCCTATGTCACCATTTCCTCCAGCATCAATCCCCATCCTACAGATAGTCCCTTCGACCTATGGTCGGGACATAGGATACCACCTATAAAGCCTACCAGTACTGATGGAAGAGGTGCATAGTCCAAATCCAAAAACTCCTGCCAAGGGATCTCATATCCGCAAACGGTATCATCCTAAAAAATCCGACATAGTGCCTCAGTCCCACCCTCCTTTGTCTGCTCATATGGTAGCAGTGCACCTACTATAGGAATCTGCAGAACCCTATAACAATCCTTAGGTATCAATGTCATCTCACTTGTGGCTAAATGAAAGGTGTTCATGTCGCTATGCCACCTCTCTACCATTGCTATCAACAAACCCTGGTTTACAATAAACCGAGACATCTCTAGCAAAGAGGTCAAACTACACCTATCGATAATATCCCTGTCACCTTGTGTCAATCGTGGTATCAATGACCACGGTTTAGGGAACCGGTCATTTGACTGAACCACTCCCAATCGCTCCTGTCGAAAAGCAAAACAAGTCCAATATCAGTTTCCTCATCAAAACATAGATATCAAAATCAAAATCACATCAAAAACTTGAAAAATTTGAAAATCTAATCAAGTTCTACATCATATCCATCCATATCAACTTGTAGCACAACTCAAATTTTCAAAAATCATATCAAACTTGTAACACAACTCAAGTTTCCACATCACATCAACTTGTAACACAACTCAAGTTTCCAACCCATATCAACTTGTCAAACATCTCAAGTTTCACAATCATATCAACTTGTAACACAATTCAAGCTCCACATATATCAACTTGAAACAATGCAAATCAAATCAAGTTCATATCAAATCCACATTAATATCTATAAATAACTTGAAAAATCACCAATCAAACCAAGTTATATCAGCACTCATATTGGACAAACTATCAAAACCATGACAACAGACACAAAAATGAACAATTTACACCTATCCCAGCAAAACTAACCTTACACTTTTAATTTTCCTCATTCACAAATCATCCTATCTCACAAAACCTACCACATGTGCTAACTAAATTTGGCTACGTGCTGAAATCCTACTCATACACTAACCTATTTTCTCCATGCGCTATCCTATCTACCCCACACATTAGATTGACTCTATGCGCTATCTATTTCTTCCAATGCACCATCAAATCTACCCTAAGTGCTAAACCAATCCCATTTGCTAACCTATCCCATGTTTGTGCTACCTATCTAACCCTATGCACTAGGTCAGACCTACACGCTACTTACCCCTACCCATGCGACCCCCTGTGCACCCAATGCACTAGGTTTACTTGATGTACTACTCATTTAACCCTCTACGCTACCCAGTGTCCCTAATGCGCTAATCTACGGTTATGCACTAACCTAGCTAATCTATGCACTGCCCTAAGTTTTCAGATGCTACTGAAAATCTAAAACCTTATGTGCTACGAAATTTTTCATATGCGCTAACCGACAACCCCTATGCGCTAAAACAAAAAAACCGCATGCCAAAATTCAAAACATGACCAAAAACAACAAAATAAAAAATCAAAAAGGGGTAAAAAAGGTTGACTTACCGGTGGTCCATATGCGGCAGGCCTCCGATACCTTCAAACGTGCTCAAATTGATGTGTAGAATATGGAATAGGCATTTTGTCTTCTCTCCAAAAGTCTCTCTCTCCAAGGTCAAAAAGCACAAATGAGACAAAACAATGCACTTTTCCCCTTTTATAGGGTAAAATAAAATTAGGGTTAGGGGATTGAGCATATAATTCGCTCGTGATCTTCCTCATACCCTCGCACACATCAATATTGGGAGATGAATCAATTTTAGCATTCCACATAGCCAAAATTATACAAATGCAAAATTATCAAATCAAATCAAATTTTCCAAATTTTGATACATCTCCCGAGGGCGCATTATCAAACATCGTTTATCAAATTTGGGGCACGACATGAAAATATAAAAACAACATGGATCATAATCAAATTTTAGTGACACATCATTTTCTTTGAATTAACATGTGCACACATGTCACTTCAAAGAGGGGAAAAATGTAGACATATAAAAATGACCATTCTCCTAAATGAATATTTTATGTTCATTCCTCTGTTTAATTAAATCCAATTTAATTGAATCACCCGCATTCCTCTATTTAATTAAGTAAATTACTCAATTTATTTAAATTAAATTCACTAAACCTCTTTTACCATTTAATGGAATAAATCATTTTATTCAATTAAATCCCTTCTATCCATCTTTTAAATAAATTCAAATTTAATTAATTAGTTTATCCTAAATTGAATAAATCTAATTTATTCAATCTCCCAAATTGCAACCAAATTGAATTAAATTAACTTTATTTCAATTAAATCCTATTATCTCTCCATCCACTTGCCAAAATCCTACATCTCCCACTTGCCTCCTAAACCCTATTTCTAAACCCTATTCTAGATTCTTCTAATCACTTCTAAATTAGCTTAACCCATCTCCTAAATATTGTCACATCCCTAAGCAAGGGGAAGTCACTTCTCAAACCCTCAAAGTCTTTGATAACCATTAAAGGCTTCAAGTCTCCAACAACTTTCTCTTCCAAACCATTAACGGTTAACTCAACCATCCAACATGATTAGAGACTTTTTCTAACTTAACCTCCATGTAACCCAAGGGTCTCATCAAGCATTTATTGCTTTGACCATGGTTATTCCTTAATCCTTTGCACAAGAGTTTATCCTTTGGGTAAAAGCTTTATCCAATGGATAATCTTAACCTAATCTTAACCCTTACCCCCTAAGGTAACCATGAGGTCTTCTCAGGCATTTAATGTCTCCAACCCCTTTTCTCAACCAGTCTTATGTTAACAATTGTCACTATTTCATTGGTGAGAATTGTAAACGTGGATTCCCAACTTTCAAACTCAACCCTTGATTAACTCTTTCAATCCTGGCCATCCATTGCCCTATTTTTGCTATAAATAGAGCTCTCATTCCTCCATTTTCATATATCCAAGTCTTTAGCATCATACTTATACTCAAATCCATGCAAACTTTAATATCTCATTTGATGCTCATCATTTAGCCTCTCTTTTATATAGGAATTAATCTAAATATGCATGTTTAGAGTATTTTCCTTATCATTTAGCTTAATCATTAACGAGTATATCATGCTAGGATAGTCTTGCTACTAATATTGTCATCTTATAATCTAGTTTATTTCATTTGTAAGATCATGCATAGCTTATGATGCATTTCATAATAAAATCAATCAAAACATCCCTCGTTCTTGCATTTGTCATCCCTAAACCACTTTGCTCAGTGATCTAAGAGCAAGGACATTGGTTTGATTGACCTTGTGAGATAGAGAACCATGGAACCAAACTTGGGAATCAAAGTCATCCTTCATGACTCCATAGCTTGCACCAAGAAGTCCTGTGGGTGCGTGGACAAGACTCCTTAGGCTTCAATTTTTGCATTTTAAGTTCTATTGACCTACTTTTCTCACACACAAAAAGTATTATCGATAGAAACAAATAGATCGATGGACTAAAGAAACAAATGATCGAAAGACATATCCTCATCGAAATGATTATTGATTGCCGCAAAAATCAGAAACAAATCCTAGGGAAGGTCACATCGCCATTAAATTCAAACGTGTGCCTGAGTGACTGTTGTCCAAACTGCCATTACTAACTGATTAAATACGCCATAAGTAGTGGATCAACATCAAAGGACACAACATTAAGGAATTCACAGGTGACGAACTAAAAGTAGGAATTGGGTGAAATCATAAATAAAGCTCAGTAATTCCAAGTAAGTTGTTTGCACATAGACCTCTTTTTAAAAATTCAAATGGAATCATCATCTAAAACTAACAAGACCAGAAAGGGAAAAGAACCTATCACTGTAGAAGAAAAACCTAAAAGACAGAAAAGGGAAGGGCGCTCTTTGGTCTAGGACCAGATTGACCTATGGCCATCATCCAGTTTGAGGTCCAAGAAGATTAGAGCTGACGAGGAAGGCTTGGAGGACCGGTTTGAGGATCTTGGAGACATATGGAAAGAATTGAGAGGGTATGAATTATTCATATATGGGTACAACAGAAGAGTTGCCCCTCAACCTATCAACAATTTATGGTGATTAAACTTAGGAAGGTTAGCTGTGGCTAATGTATTCGTGAATGTGGAGCTCATGAAGGCATTGGAAAATAATTATGACCCTAAAACCAAGACCATATATAACTACATGGGTGAGCCAGTTCTTGCAATCACAAAGGAGGTTATTGACACCATGTTTGAGTTGGATTGGGGATTTGAAGAATTGATTGACCTCAAGAAGTTAACAAGTGAATATTTTATTCTAGAGCACATTTACAAAACGTGGAGACTCCCTATACATAGACCTAGGAATACAGGGTCCTTAGTGCCACTAGGTTAGGATGACAAAGCTCCCTATGATGTCAACTCTTTCCATCCATATTTCAAGTATACCTATTACTATATTGCCCAAATGCTACAGATAAAATCCCATCCTTTGATGGATATTGCAGCCATGGTCATTTGTGCCGATTTGCAATCTAAGGACCCCCGCTTCTTTTATTTTTCTGCTTATTTGGTTGAGGTTTTGAATCATGGGTTAGAAAAGTTAAAGGGGGATGTCATCAATGTTCATTTCAAGCATTATTCCTTACTTATGCATATGCTATTGTATGTGGGCCAAGATGAAGGGTTATGGCTAGAAGAGTTATGTGTCAGGACATATGACAAAGCTGGGATGAGAAAACTAGTGCAACTATGGGTTTCTTCATGGGACCAGAGGTATGTGAATAATCAATATTGGCATTTTGAGGAGTTCTTTGTCAAGCCATTATATAGACTGTTGAGATGCCCATGTGATCATACCCTTGCACCAGAGGTTCAAATATTCCTAAGACCAAAAGATTTCACTGAAGATCCTGTTGGAACCCTAAAATTTGCAATTTTTAGAATTCCAAATTCCAAGACAAGGAGCAAGAAAAATTATATATATATATATATATATATATATATATATATATATATATATTGAATAGGTACAAGTAATATATTTTATATTTGTTGCACAATATGAAACCATAACATAAACACAATAATGGGCATAAAAAATGGAGTGTGAAGCACCAAAGGGGGTATTTACATCATTTAAAGACCATTTGTCCATTATATACCCATAAAATAGCCTTAAAATACCTCTAATATGCCCAAACAACTTGTAAAGTGAAAATTAATTACATAAACTAAGGCAATTTCGGGATTTGGAATTATTTTTATTTAAAAGGGGGGTGTCTTTTCACCCAAAGGGTTATGAAAACCATTCAAACACATATATATGTGTGATGTAAAATGTAAAAAGAAAAACAGAGAATAGAGAGAAAAGAGGTGGAGGCAATTTTGTACTTTTAAACTTTTTATCAAAAATAACCAGTTGCATTTTCTTTCTCATATGTGTTGAGAGTTAACATATTTTTAGAAGGCAGTTGCTTGTGATATTATCTAAAGGAGATAAGGTTATTTGTGTTCTTCCAGTGAAATTTTGTGTTTCATATTGTAGATTTGGATAAAAAAAGATTTACTTGTGAATTGTAATTGTTCCTTGTATTTCTTCCTTGGATGGTCTCTTAAAGTTAGGGTTAAATTCATTCAAGCAGTTTACAATATAGACACTAAAGTAGAGCTCATAAGAAACAATAACTGACAGACTCGCCGAGAGGGGATGGGTTTAAAAATCGTCTCATAAATTTACACAATAAGTCCTGATGAAATATAAGACTCTGTAGCCCAAATAAGAGGAAAGGCACTGATCATTTGTAAACAAACCCTTTAAACATACCAGTTACCCTTTAATTTTAAGCATTAGGATTAGTAGAGTAGGTACAGTAGGTGTAGCATCGTAAATTGTACACACTTGCTAAAGCAGTACAATTTCACACGTAGTTTAGCACCCGCCTTGGCGCAGTTTGCATTTTGCATTGCATTTCCCCTTTAGCACTTAATTAATCAAATTAATTAGGTCTAAGGTCCTATTTCATCATCCTCCACATCATAAAGGTAGGCCCTTTCATTAAAGTGTGCCCCTTTTCATTTTATTCCTCCAATACATCATCTAATCAAAAACCCTAATTAGGCCTTCTTTTGAACTTGGGGGCTTGATTTCGGGGGTCAAAACATCTCAAAATCACCTGTAACTTCGGGATTCTCTCTAAAATCATCATATCTGACGGCCCTGAAAATTTGGTGAAAATTTGCCAGGACCATGGCGCCCGGAGTGCAGACGGTAAATTTTAGGAGCGCGATCCAATCACAAAATAAAGCTTAACCCCAAGAAATTGGTGGGATATTCAATCTCTAGGTTGGCCAAAAGTTGGAATTAAGACCTAGGGTTTCATACATAAGATCTCTCTTTCTTCATTAGAAAGGATCAGAATTTTGTTTTCAGGACCTTCTATGCAACGAAAGAGCAGATCTTTGAAGACTTCAGCAACACTCAACATCCGTCCATCAAGCATCCATCAATTTCATTCATTTAGGGCTTTGAAGGCATTGAAGAGCAATAAGGGATCACCGACTGAAGATTGGCTTGTATCCCCCCCCCTTGGGGTTGGGTATGATTTCATGTTGTTTTCATGTCTTTGCATAAGCTTTCTTACATCATTTGTATTCATGCTTTAGATCACTCTACATCTTGATTTTGGAGCATTTACATTGTCATTTACAAGAAATTAGGGCTTACTTTTTAGGTTGCTCTAGTTTGCTTACTTGCATTTTAGATCTTGCACACACACAAGGTCTACACACACACTACTTTTACAATACAACTTGGCTATTCATGGAGGTGGAAATCACCGAAGTGGGGGTTTGACTAAGGCAAAACCCTATATAGCCGCCCAAACACCTTTTCAGACATAAGTGCAGATTTCGGGATTCAGATGACGCCGCAAGTTGCATATCCGAAAGAAGCAGACGGAGACTGAACCATACACCAAGTTTTAGAGAAGAAGACCAGGACAGGGGCGTGGGGCACCCTGGTCCTGCCAGGACAGGGGCACTAGGTGCCCTGGTCCCTGGGATAGGGGCGCTGGGCGCCCTGGTCCTCCTGACAGACAACAAGTTTTGGCAGTTCCGACAGTTTTCCAGGTTGCAAAGTGGCAGTTTCAGGTGTAGTTTCAGGAACAGAATCAGGACAGTGGTGCCCGTGCCCTTGTCCTGAACATTTTCACTCAGATTTTGACTCTGGGTACGCATCTGCATTCTTGTCTTGTCCTTATGTTTGCAGCTTTCCATTGTTTAAGTTCAATTCTGCAATCTTGTTATTAGTTCATACTTGCATTTTGGGGTTAGGAATTGAACTTGCATAATCTTACCTTTCAATTACAACAAAGGAATAGAAACCCTAATAGGTAGCCCGTGGCTCTCTCTTTCACCAAAAGGAAGTAGCCAATTGTGCGATACCTCTAGGCTCTTTCGTATTCCGTAATGTGTGTCAAAAGGTAGGATTAGGACATGTTAGCCTAGTCTCGCTTTTTCCCCCACACATTTTGGTGAACCCGACGTGAAATGAATTATTTCTTTCTCCCGCATTGCATTTGTTAGATCTAGATCTAGATTTAGTGTGTTTCATTTTCAAAAAAAAAAAAAAAAGAGTGTGTTTCTTTGTTTCTTTGCATTGTGTGTCTAAGTTTTATGCAACTTTTATTTCAAAATGTCAGATTTTTATTTGCAAGATGTTCATATTTATGATGATGTATGCAATTATGCCGATTATGAGTATAGGCAAGATGAATTAGATTAAGCTTTAGATGAGTTTTTGAATCCTAAAGAGGCCAAACCTTCATTTTACCAAAAATTCATAAACCTTGTTACTATGCCATTTCGTTGTGATGAGAAAGATAAGTTGAATGATTCCTCTCAAGGGTACATTCCTATCAACTCTTCCACTGAATCTAGTAACATGGTTGTTTTCAATAATCCCCTATATGAGGAGATGTCTCCTTTTGAGCCAAAAGATAAACATTTTAATAGATATGATCATGCTTTGTTGGATGATGCTCTTGATGATTTTGTGGCTTTATCGAAATCTCTAAACAAAAACAAAACTTCTAAATTAGTTAACATGATAAACTTGAATGAGCATAATAAGCCTCTCTTTGAAGTCCAAGGTGCTTGTCCTTCTACCACCTTTCAAACTCCTAAATCACCTCTCCTTACTGTCCAAGGGGGGTATGATTTCTTTCTTACTCCAAATAAACCTATCATCACTGTGCAAGGAAGAAAACCTATAAGTCCTTATAATTATGCCAAGCAATTAACTAGAGAGAGTTATCATGCGGTTGCCCATACTTATCATACTAGAAATAATAAGCAGCCTAATCCTCCTCCGGTTACTCTAGTTTCTCTTCCTAATCCTCAACCAATTCTTCCGCAAGCTCCACGTATTTCACAAGTTCTTAGTAAGGAATATGATCTCATAGAACAACTTAAAGCTACCCCTGCTAAGATATCCCTTTGGGATTTGATTCAAACTTCTTTTGCTCATCACGGAATGTTACAAGATGCTTTGAAAGATTTGAATGTTCCTCCACCAAATACATCTAGTAATATAGTGTCTTTGGTTAACTCTGTGATGAATCCTAAAGCTCATATTGTGTTTACTCAAGATGAGTTGCCCACTAGTGAAATTCAACATCAATATGATCCCTTGATGATTGTGGTTATCATAAATGATACTGCTATAAGACGAACACTAGTAGATAATGGCTCTGGTCTTAATGTGTGTAGCATTAATCTTTTGCATAAGATGAATGTGGATACGTCTCTAATTAAGCCTGACTCTCATCCTATTCGATGCTTCAATAATGTGGCTAAGACTTCATTAGGTATTATCACCTTACCCCTCACAGTGGGGCTTGTTACTTTGCCTACTCCTATCCATGTTATGTCGAGAAATCTAACATACAACTTGCTATTAGGGAGACCTTGGATTCATATTATGCATGTGGTCCCCTCTACATTGCATAGACAAGTTAAATTTATTTATAATAATAAGACATATACCTTGATAGGTGATACTAATTTCCAAGCTTGTTTACAAACATCTACTTCCAAAGGGGGTTCTTCTAAGCCTTCCTCGTCTAGCGATGACTCTTTAAACAAGATACCTATCGATGAATCCTCGCTCTTTGATGATCAAAATTCTTTGGATGAGTCTGGAGCTCCTGAAGAAGATTCTTCTCAACTTGAATCTACACATAAGAAGGATTTTGATCCTAAGAAGGTTCTCGCAGAAGACGATTGGGGATCTCTTGATTTTAATCCCACTTTTGTAGGTGAATATAAGGTTCCTTCTAGAGAGCTTAAAGCTGAAAAGAAGGAAGAAGCTAAAAATCAATCAACATTACCTGAGCCTATGAGCAATAACTTCGTAGCCGCTTCTCAAACTTCTTCTCCTCACACTTCCAATTCTGAAGGGTTTGATTCTTTGTCTTATGAAAAACCACCTTCTCTTTCTGAAATGGCTGATCGTTATGGTCGTGGTTTTCGTATTCTAGCTAAGCATGGGTATAATGGAAATGGCTGTGGTGCTCATGAACAAGGAATAAAGGTTCCTCTAGAGAATAATCTTTATGATTATGCCTTTGGACTTGTTTATAATCCCTGCAAGTGCACTAAAGCTTCTAGAAGACCATGTATTAGTGTTAATGTTATTTCTACATCTCTACCAATGAGACACCCTAAGTATATTGATCCTTCGTATGCCTGTGCTTTGGATGTTTTTCCTACCGATGATGCTTTAGCTGAGTTTTTAGGAGCATATGATACTCTTCCTCATTATCATCACAATAGGGGATTCCCTTATTGTTTGAACACTGAAGCCTATTTTGGAAAAGAGACTTATAACGATGAGATTATGAAAGAGCTCCCTCAGTTAAAGGATACTCCTCAACAAAGTAATCTTCTTATAAGCGACACCATTGATGTTAAGATGGATTCTGGCAATGAAGATAAAGTTATTAAAATTGGAAAATGTCTGGACAAAGAGGAACAAAAACAATATGAAGATTTATTGCGTGAATTCCCTGAGATCTTTGCTTGGACGTATTCTGACATGCCTGGTATAGATCCTAAGATTGTCACTCATAATATTGTCTTAGTTCCTGATGCTAAGCCCGTGAAACAAAAGATTCAAAAAATGAATCCTAAGGTGGCTTTGCTTGTTAAGGCTGAGATTGAAAAATTATTGGAGGCTGGATTTATCCGCCCTATTGATTATTCCCCATGGATTTCAAATATTGTCGCTGTGGCTAAATTAGATAATAAAATAAGAATGTGTACTGACTTTCAAGATTTAAATAAAGCTTCTTTGAAAGATGATTTTCCCCTCCCAAACATTGACATGATAGTTGATTCTATAGCAGGACATGCTTTGTTATCCTTCATGGATGGTTTTTCAGGATATAATCAAATTTTCATTAATCCTCAAGATCAATTCAAAACTGCTTTCACCACTCCTTGGGGTACATTTTGTTGGGTAATGATGCCTTTCAGACTTAAAAATGCCGATGCAACTTATCAATGAGTGATGACCCTTATCTTTCACGATTACATGCATAAGATTTTAGAAGATTATGTTGATGATGTTTTAGCCAAATCCATTCTCCGCATAGACCATATTAAGATCCTTCGTCAAATCTTTGAAAGGATTCATAAATATCACATGCGCTTGAATCCCCGAAAATGTGTTTTTGGTGTGGATAGTGGAAAACTATTAGGATTCATAGTTTTGCATCGTGGGATTGAGGTGGATACTAAGAAAATAGATGCTATTGTCAACATGCCACCTCCTAGAAATGTGTCTCAACTCAAAAGCTTACAAGGAAAGATTCAAGCTATTCGTAGGTTTGTATCTCAACTTGTGGATCGTACTTTTCCTTTTACTCAACTTCTCAAAAAGAATATCACTTTTCAATGGAATGAAGATTGTCAACAAGCATTTGAAGATTTAAAAGTGTATTTGGCTAATCCTCCTATCCTTCAACCTGTCGAACCTTCTAAACCCTTTCTTCTTTATACAACTGCTTCCTCTCATGCTCTTGCAGCATTATTGGCACAACATGATAAAGATGGTAAGGAGTGTCCGGTTTATTATATAAGTCATACCTTACTCGATTATGAGACCCGATATTCTGTGATAGAAAGACAATGCTTGGCCTTGGTGTTTGCGACTCAGAAATTGAGACATTATCTTTTAAATTCAGAAGTCCACGTCATGGTAAAGTTTGATCCGTTGAAGCATCTTTTCTCTAAAACTGATTTATCAGGATGCCTAGCTAAGTGGGTTATGATGTTAACTGAATTTGACCTTAAATTTGTTTCACAAAGAGCAATTAAAGGGCAAGCATTGACCGATCACCTAGTTGAGGCCCCTTCACCTTTCTCCTTCCCTAACCCTGAGTCTTTTCCTGACAACTTCATTCTTTGTACAGAGAAAGATGAAACTTGGGAGTTATACTTTGATGGCTCTAAGTGTCGTACGGGATCGGGGGCAGGTGTTGTTCTGATTTCTCCTACAAAGAAGTCCATTCCCTTATCTTATCATCTCAATTTCCTATGTACCAATAACATTGCTGAGTATGAGGCTCTTATAGCAGGAATAAAGGCAGTCTTGGCTTTGAATATAAAACACATACATATTTTTGGAGATTCTCAATTGATTATAAGACAAGTAACAGGACTGTATCAAGCGAAACAAGACAAATTATCACAATATAAAGACCTTGCTATCTCTTTGTTACAAAGATTTGATTCTTACACCATGGAACCTGTTCCTCGAAAAGATAATTGACATGCGGACGCAATGGCGTGTGTGGCTTCTTTGGTATCTTTAGAGGACCCTGTGGTTGATCTTAAATTTGTTATTCACAACCTTATTTCTCCAGCTATTGTAGATGATTCTAGCTTGGTGACATGTTGTGACTTTATAGACTCAGATGAATGGTATTCACATATCGTAAGATACTTGACCGATGGTACCTTTCCTGATTCCGCCAATAGGAACACTAGGGCTAGAATTCGCAAGCTGTCTGCTAGATATATCATTCTTTCTAAAGTTCTTTACCGAAGGGGTTATAACGGTCTTCTCCTTCGTTGTCTTAACAAATCGGAAATCCCTATTGCTCTTGAAGAGGCGCATTCAGGTGCCTGTGGGGGGCATTTTGGAGGCAAATCCTTGGTTCAAAGGTTGCTTCGTATGGGATATTATTGGCAAACTATGCAGCAGGATTCTTTTTCATTTGTTAAGAAATGTCATAAATGTCAACAACACAATAATTTGATTCATGCTCCTGCCCAAGAACTTCGTTCTCATGTAGCTTCTTGGCCTTTCTCTGCATGGGGGCTAGATCTTATCGGTAAAATCTCTCCTCCTTCATCTCAAGGACATACTTTCATTATAACCGCAACAGATTACTTTACAAAGTGGGTAGAAGCTGTTCCCCTTCGCTCTACTACTACTGAAGTGATTTGTCGATTTCTTCTAGAAAACATTATTTCTCAATTTGGGATACCTTCCACTATAATCTCTGATAATGGGACATCATTTAAGAACAAGGACGTGAAGAAATTCCTTGAGAAGTATCATATCAAACATCGATTTTCTACACCATATTATCCTCAATCGAATGGTCAAGCTGAATCATCCAATAAGATAATTGAACAAATTCTTGATAAAACCGTGAATAAGCATGGTAAGGATTGGAGTACTCAGCTAATCTATGCTCTTTGGGCCTACCGAATGAGTGTACGAATTGCTATCGGAACTACCCCTTACAATCTTGTTTATGGTGCTGATGCTATTATGCCTTTAGAATTAGAGATTCCATCACTTAGAGTTTCTCTCAAAGGTATAGTAGATGATGACGCTTATAGAGAGCAAAGACTTCAACAGCTTGAGATGCTTGATGAATAGCGTATAAATGCTCTTGAGCATATTCAAGCGTATCACAAAACTCTACAACGAAGCTATAACGATAAGGTTATTCAACATTCCTTCTCAGTGGGTGACTTAGTTCTCTATGAGAATCAGTGCAATGTGAATGCCTTACCTGAAGAAAAGGGAAAATTTAGTCCTAATTGGCTTGGACCGTATATCGTTATTGAAGATTATGGATCAGGTGCTTATAAAATAGCGGGTGTAGATGGTACGTCTCTTAAAGACCCTATAAATGCTATGCACTTGCGTAGATACTATGCTTAATTCCTCATTCCTTATCATTCATCTATTTCCTTTCTCACTTCTTCAAAATTGGATAATATGTTAGTATATCTTTTTTAGAGCAAATAGAATTAAATGATGTTTTGTTTAATCTATATTGCTTTGTTCCTGACAAGCGTGTTTCTTTACTTTATGGTTTGTCTTGAATTCATTTATGTAAATTGCAAAAGATTTACATTTTTCATTGTGTTGGCATATTATACAATGTCTTTATGTGTTAAGTTGAATCATGTCATGTTGTGTTTAAATTCAAATTAAATCACATTAGTTATATGTGTACGTTAGGAAATAGGAGATCATCACAAGACAAGATAAAAACTAATAATCAATTACAAATGCATTCATTGCAATGAATCTATCCTAAGACACATTCAATAGAGACATGAAACAAAAGCATACAAAACTAGAAATTATGCAAACCGGATGACGATTTGAATGCTCCTTCCATGTGGCTCCATTGTTCTTCTTTCCTCTTCAAATGATTGTGGATCTCACCTACAAGTGCACATACATGATTGAAAGCAAGATTGACATTGATTATTGATCAAGAGTACTAGAAGCATAAATTCGATAGCCTGATTAAAGATTATTAGTTAAGGGATTTGATTAAAGAAATTCATCCAATTTATAGAAGAATTGGAGAGATGACAAGATTAGCATGATTCAATTCAAATGGAAATTGCAAATCAATTATGCCAATTATGACAAATTATGACAACTTCTATGTCAAAATTGATTGATTGTCAATTATGACAAATTATGACAAATTGAAATGTCATTCCCATGAATTTAGGAGAGACATAGGAAGAAATTGAAATTAGGAATTAGAAAAATTAGAAAATTAGAAAAAGAGGAATTAAGAAATTAGGAATTGATGAAAATTAGAAATTAGGTAAATTAATTAATAATCTTTCATTTATTAATTAATTCGCGAAGAGGAATAATTAGCCAATTAAATGAACATTTAATTGCAATGAGAAGACTTAGGATAAATAAACAATTTATTAATCCTAAAAGAAGAAATGACACACACAAGGTTAAATGATTAAATCACGAAACCCTAGAAGATGAATTAGGTCTTGATGAAAGATAATTGACTCGATCATGATTTGATTTTGGATTGATAAATGACCAATGTGATAAATGATTTGATTGAGAAAATGCGCCAATTGACGAGGAACAATGACAAATTAATCCAAATTGACATATTTGAGACAGACAACGATCGATGACAAATCGATCGCAAAATGACAAGATCGAACAAGATGACAAGAGTTGATGATAAATAGATTGCAAAATGATAGGATTGAAAATGACCACAATCAATGACAAATTGATCGCGAAATGACCAGATCGAACATGACAATGATTGATGACAAATCGATCGTTAAGAGGACAAGATTGAAGGATTGATGATAAATCAACAAGATTGATAAGAGGACAATGATTGATGACAAATCGATTGCAAGATTGATAGGACAAAAACCCTAATTAGGATTGACGATGTCCAAAATGATGACAAATAAGCACGCACATTGATGCAATAGGATAAGATCGATTAAAATCATGACTGGATAGTGTTGTCGACAAGACCAAATTCAAGAGCGAGATAAATGAAGAATGTAGAAGAATGACTCAATGTTCACAAATGATAAAAACCAAGTGCATGACATAGGAGGAAATGTTAATGCGACACAAAAACCTAAAATGAGGCAATGCGCAAATGTTAAAGCATGACTCCGCAAGCGTTGACCATTTTTAGGTGTCTACAATATGATTCTAACGCTTAACACATATTTTCTTCCCTATCATCAATGTAGTACTTGATAAAATATTTTAATTAAGTCACACATGTATCAATTTAATCATGGAGCATTGAGAAATCAATCACATGGAAATTAAATTCAGAACATACATATAAATCTACCAAATGTGTTAGCTTTAATCAAAGCAAAATATATACATTGTTTTAGGCATTAAAGATAACACGTTCGAGACAAAGAAGCATGTATATATATATGTGGATCAATATACAAAGGTAGGTCACTATACATCCAAAATGTGACCTACCCTACATCATAAGATCATCTCCTATCCCTAGGGCTGGTGGCTGGAGAGTGACGACTAGAGGCTCCCTCCTGATCTGGTCGTGCAGGTGGACCCATAGGGGTATACCATGATATAGATCGTGAGTGACTCCGAGAGGAACTCCTACAATCCCTATCCATAAGGATCGCACGATACGAGGTAGCCTCGACCTGAGCTACTGCTAGATCACGCTGTGCCCGCTGAAGGTCCTTTGATAGAGCTCGCTCTCTCTCCCTCCATATCTCTACCTGTACTTGAAATGGGGAAAACAAATCATCATGCCGACCCGCGTTCCCTTGAGGTCTATAAGCAACCTGTGAGGAACTAGGGATCTACGCTGTCGATATCTGTCACTGCTTGCTGGATCAGAGAATGCCACTCCTGCACATTAGCTGTAGCAGTAGAACAAATCGTGTATTAGTACCATTTTATATCATCAAAACATCAATCAATCAATATAAACCTACTATACCTGGATCTCCCTCACGCCAGTAGGGATCGTGATATGGTAGCATCTGTGACTGGGAACTACTAGGCTCCCCACACTCGAATGATCTATGCGCGATGGGTACAGGTCTCTGTATCGCCTCGTGTTCCCCCTTTTGGGGAATAACAGGAGGATCTAAGGCTATGGTATCATCTCCTGAATGATGGGGAGCTGCATCTGACTCCTCCTCATCTCTATCCTCCTCCTCGTCATCCTCATCCTCATCCACATCCTCGTTCTCCTCATCATCATCTCTATCTGTGTCATCTTCCTCTCCTTCCTCCTCGGCACTAGGCTGATCTCCTATGGGTGGATTAGGCCCTCCTGCCTCCTCATGACCCTCTCCCTCCTCTGGCTTCTCTGATCTGGATCCCTGATTCTCATCTCGGTCTCCATGTCTCCATGGACCTGGATGGCCTGTCGGGTGATCTGGTGGAAAGATAGGCCCCAGGTATGTCCTCACAAACCATGAGAGATACCTGCGCTGTGCTCCGGGGTCTGCAGCATAATCAGTGACCACATCCTGGTCGGACCCCTCTATATCTGTGATCTCGATATCATCTATCGTAGGTCTCGCTACTGCTCTGGGTCTGGGAAGGACTCATGAGTGTCGAGTGTAGATGGGTACATCGGCCGGAACACACTGCTCTAGCCCAAACTGCCTCTGTACTCGGTCAAAGTAGAATGGGACTATGATATGTGGATATCATCCTCTTAGTAGGTGGTTCCTCTGTAAGCATGCTAACTGTCTCTCCATCCCATCCCATCTGTGCATCCGCAGATATGGTCTCCATACAGTCACCTCAGCTGTCAATCTGTCAAATGTCACTCTCCAATACAGTAGATCTCCAAATCTCCACTCGTTGGTAAGTGGATAAGCAAATACCCTAGGTCGCTCACTAGCCGCACTCATCGGATAGCCGATAGGCCTGGTGCATGTGAAGTGCTCAAATATCCACACCTGTAGAAGTGTGCATGTCATCAAGCTGCAACCCTGTCCAAAAACATACTCCTCGAGGTCATGATAGAGATGTGCAAGCATACTCTGACCCCAGGCGTATACTCTCCTATGTCTCTCCATAGCCCTGATGTACCATGTGAGACCCCCATGCATGTGTGTACCTCGCCCATTAGGGCAGACAGCTAGTGCGATGATGGCTATCATGAGACATCTCACGAGGGGCACCTCTCCTATAGGATGTAAGAGCCAGCTGACCATGATGTGACCTCTCGTCTCACTCGGCATGACTCTCCCTATGCAGTATACCTGCTCCCTCTGATGATCCTCTGCTGACCGATCGGTCGCATATGTCACGGTAGCTCCTCTGATCGGTAGGCGAAGAATGCGGTACACATCCTCAAGTGTCACCGTCATCTCCCCTACTGGAAGCTGGAATGTGCATGTGTCAGGATCCCATCACTCCATGAGTGCCATCAGCATCGCAGGATGAAATCGAATGGTTGGCATAAGAATCATAGACCACAAACCTACTATAGACAATGTATCTCTCTCTGCCTGAGTCAGCCGGGGAATCTGATCTCGCAAACTATGAAGAATCTGCCCCGCCGTGTGCTCTCTCATGTATGGGAGGCCCTGCAATACAAAAACATCAGTGTAATCAGTAATCAATCATCAAAATCATCTATGCCAAATATGCAAACTGATGAACATCAAAAGTTGACCTCTGCCAAGTCCTGATTGGGACCATGGCGCCCTGAGGGGACCATGGTGCCCCACAGGGACCATGGCGCCCTGAAAGGACCATGGCGCCCTGAAGGGACCATGGTGCCCCACAGGGACCATGGCGCCCTGAAAGGACCATGGTGCCTTGGTGGGACCATGGCACCTTGGGTGGGCCCAGGATCAGATTCCAGGGCCCACATTCGATCACAGAAAATCAGAGTCAACATAAATGCAGAAAGTCAAAGTTCAGTCAACTCACCTCGTCCAGTGGCTCGTCGTCGATCACGGCCTGTTGCATGATCTCAATCCTCGCGGGATGCTCCAATCATCGTGAAGGCATGATGATGGCTATGTGGGCTCCACTGCAATGAACAATACTCAAAATCAACAAAGTGACAAATGCAATAGTTACTTTCAAGGTATATACTTTCATTCCTTTACCTTTACTTTCAAAACCCTAATTTTCCCTAAATCACTCATTTCATCATAACTTGAGTTTGGGAGATGCGATTTTTGAACCGTTTGTTGCATAGGAATCGTATTTTTGTTCCCTTACTCCCTTGATGTTCCAAAATGTGCTCTGATGAAGCCTTTGTAGTGAACATCTCTCATCAATAATCGTTCACACAATTTGTTGTAAGTAAACATGCTACCCTGTTTCACCTCCCTAATAAGCAAGCCGAAACAGGGGGGGCATATAGCTACTCACAAATTTCATCACTTTCCTTAGTAAGCATTAGGTGATTTTGTGATCTAACGTGTGTTTTGTAGTGCAGTTCCTAACTGTGTACTGCAGATACCGCTGGGGGTTCGTTCGACGAACTTATGGATATATCCTTTTTCAAATAATGTTTACTTTCCTGTACTTTAGCTTGCATATGCACGTAGTACTCATATGACCGCTAAAGTGGGGGCTAAATGTAGCATCGTAAATTGTACGCACTTGCTAAAGCAGTACAATTTCATACCTAGTTTAGCACCCGCCTTGGCGCAGTTTGCATTTTGCATTGCATTTCCCCTTTAGCACTTAATTAATCAAATTAATTAGGTCTAAGGTCCTATTTCATCATCCTCCACATCATAAAGGTAGGCCCTTTCATTAAAGTGTGCCCCTTTTCATTTTATTCCTCCGATACATCATCTAATCAAAAACCCTAATTAGGCCTTCTTTTGAACTTGGGGGCTTGATTTCGGGGGTCAAAACATCTCAAAATCACCTATAACTTCGGGATTCTCTCTAAAATCATCATATCCGATGGCCCTGAAAATTTGGTGAAAAGTTGCCGGGACCATGGCGCCCGGAGTGCACACGGTCCCGGACATTTTTCCCAAAATTTTAGGAGCACGATCCAATCACAAAATAAAGCTTAACCTCAAGAAATTGGCGGGATATTCAATCTCTAGGTCGGCCAAAAGTTGGAATTAAGACCTAGGGTTTCATACATAAGATCTCTCTCTATTCATTAGAAAGGATCGGAATTTTGTTTTCAGGACCTTCTATGCAACGAAAGAGCAGATCTTTGAAGACTTCAGCAACACTCAACATCCGTCAATCAAGCATCCATCAATTTCATTCATTTAGGGCTTTGAAGGCATTGAAGAGCAATAAGGGATCACCGACTGAAGATTGGCTTGTATCTCCCCCCCTTGGGGTTGGGTATGATTTCATGTTGTTTTCATGTCTTTGCATAAGCTTTCTTACATCATTTGTATTCATGCTTTAGATCACTCTACATCTTGATTTTGGAGCATTTACATTGTCATTTACAAGCAATTAGGGTTTACTTTTTAGGTTGCCCTAGTTTGCTTACTTGCATTTTAGATCTTGCACACACACAAGGTCTGCACACACACTACTTTTACAATACAACTTGGCTATTCATGGAGGTGGAAATCACTGAAGCGGGGGTTTGACTAAGGTAAAACCCTATATAGCT
This sequence comes from Cryptomeria japonica, assembly GCF_030272615.1. NCBI lineage: Eukaryota > Viridiplantae > Streptophyta > Pinopsida > Cupressales > Cupressaceae > Cryptomeria > Cryptomeria japonica. The sequence goes on from NC_081408.1 coordinate 651,323,106, forward strand.
GCCCAAGCACCTTTTCAGACACAAGTGTAGATTTCGGGATTTAGATGATGCCGCAAGTTGCAGATCCGAAAGAAGCAGACGGAGACTGAACCATACACCAAGTTTCAGAGCAGAAGACCAGGACAGGGGCATGGGACGCCCTGGTCCTACCAAGACAGGGGTGCTAGGTGCCCTGGTCCCTGGGACAGGGGCGCTGGGTGCCCTGGTCCTCCTGACAGACAGCAAGTTTTGGCAGTTCCGACAGTTTTCCAGGTTGCAAAGTGGTAGTTTCAGGTGCAGTTTCAGGTGCAGTTTCAGGAACAGAATCAGGACAGTGGCGCCCGCACCCCTGTCCTGAACATTTTCACTTAGATTTTGACTCCGGGTACGCATCTGCATTCTTGTCTTGTCCTTATGTTTGCAGCTTTCCATTGTTTAAGTTCAATTCTGCAATCTTGTTATTAGTTCATACTTGCATTTTGGGGTTAGGAATTGAACTTGCATAATCTTACCTTTCAATTACAAAAAAGGAATAGAAGCCCTAATAGGTAGCCCGTGGCTCTCTCTTTCACCAAAAAGAAGTAGCCAATTGTGCGCTACCTCTAGGCTCTTTCATATTCCGTAATGTGTGTCAAAAGGTAGGATTAGGACATGTTAGCCTAGTCTCATTTTTTCCCCCACACAGTAGGTAATTTAGCCAAAGTGTAATCTATATACTTTTTCTAAGATACATAGATCAATACACACATCTGAAATCAGTCTGTTTAAGAAACTTATGCCATTCTAAGACTAGGAGATATCAGATTAAGACACTAAATCTGCTATAAAAAACATTGGTTGAAGGAACAACTAATGAGTAGGTATACCCACCTAGGTCCTGCAGAGCCTAAAGTGAGAGAGTTAGTAACCAAATAGGTTCACTCTATAAGTTGGCCAAGTCAATTAGAGGGTTTTATCATAGGAGTTGGCATTTCCTTAGAACCTATCCAATTTGTTGATTTGAGACCCAACAGATCCCTCAATTGAACACAATTGGGGAGATTGGTATTGTTTTTTAGACTGCACACAAGTCAGGGTATATGGGTTCGAAGGGAGACCATACTTACTACCACTTACAGTCCCTAATAGAGTGGCTTGTCTAGAAATTGCGAGGCAATTGTCAATAGTGAGTAGAGAACATCTGACAAGCCATGGGAAACAATCAATTGTACCTGGGTTGTTAGTATTTTTAGATTTTATTGTGAAAAGTTCAAAGAGTTATGGTCTGCTTTAGAGAAAATTGGATTATTATGGCATGAGTATGGGGGATCCCAAGGCCCAATTTGGATCCTGAAGGATACATAAGGATAGCCTGGTCATCACAAAAGCTGAAGGCTGGAGAGCATAAATCTTACCTACCAGATGACCTCATTAAGAACATTGGCAAAGAAGAGGCTAGAGTGAAGTGAATAAAGTTTGAGAAAGCAATGCAGGCTTATAAATGGGAACTTTTAAGAAGGAAAATGGATGAGAACGTGCTACAAGAGATTGAAGACCCCTTGGAGTTGGCCAACAAACTTATGGAGCATGAATTGGAAATACTTGAGGGAGTCTCGCCTCATGTTTTTAGGGATTACATTGATACTATTACGAATACAGAGCCTTTGGCTCATATGTCTCCTGCTTCTACTTCTAGCATTGTTCCATTCACTCCTTGAGAGGATTACCCCCTGGTTATGCATAGGATACACCGATAGACTTGGCAACAGGATAATTGAATGTTCGAGAAATGGCTGACATCAGATTCCTGGAGCATGAGGATTTCATTGCTGATAGTGACTTCATTGCTTCCAAGGAGTTCACCGCATTCCTCTATCAACATAAAGGATCTCAAATTTGGAATAACATGAGAAATAGTGAAGAAGAGCAACATCTTCAAAAGTTACAAGAGGAGATGGATCTTGTGATGAGAGAAATGACACCTCAGAAGGGAATACAGTTGCTTAAGGAAGCTGGTGTGCTATTTTACTTTGGATGGGACATGAACTTTGCCTTGTTGTTTGATGGATTCCTGAAGAAACAGGACCCAAGTAAGAAAATGATACCAAAAGAGATTGATAAACTCTTTAGAGGATCAGGATATGATCCAGATCAGAAGGCTCTTCTATAGTGGGCTATCTATCCCAAAGATAAAAGACCTATATTGGTTGATACATAAGAAGCTTTTGGACATTTGATGGTACAATAGGTTGGAAAGATTGACCCTAGAACAACTGCCAAACTAAATTTGGATGTCGCTAAACTGAACCAAGATCAGATAGAGTTTCTTGTCCGAGAAAATTCTACATACAAAAGCCTATATGAGAAAACCGATGAAGAAAAATAGAGGCTGCAAGAAAGATTGCTTCAGATTGATATAGGTACTAGTCAAATAGGGATGACATATGATGTTGATAGAGATGCCATGGATGTCTTGACAGACACTATGTGTTGGAGGAACAAGGCCAAAAAGTCATATCGACAAGTAAAAAAGGAACAACAAAAGATGGATAAGTTAGTTCTCGAGGTCGTTGAGTATAGATTCAAAAGTATGGTGTAGGTTGCAGAAATCTATTGGAAGACATACACTAGAATAGTCAAAGCTTTGAAAGAGCATGAATCCAGGTGAGAAAATTGAAGCCGAGGCTTACTTGAAGTCCCATGATGAATTTCCAAATCAATTAAGGAAAGAGCTTCAGAGGCTGGATGATGGGAATACCCCTAGGGTGCCCTCTTTTTATAGTAATGGTGAGTTAGTATCATTGGAACAATGGAAACAAGAGTTCAGTGATGAGAAGAATCGAGCAGTAGCAGAGTTTGATCGTGACAAAGAATTGTCACTTTGTGTTAACCATATTCTATCCAATCATTTCTAGATAGAAAGCGATATGAGGACACTAAATAATGACATTCTAATGTATAAAGATGATAAGCACATTGAACACATAGGAATGTTGAACTTGTTTATCTTCCAGTTTGTTAACAAAAGTGCTAATTAATAGTTATGTGCTAAAAAGCCACAATGCTTGGTGACAATGTATACCCTCATATACATGAGGGAACTTTTGTAACAATAAGGATCATTAGAGAAGAAGTAGAATATAGCCCCAGGCTTACTATTGTACCATTTTGTGAACATTCATAATATAATCAGTCGTCTTTCCTTTGTGTATATGCTGTGGATTACTACATCTTTCTTTAGTCAGTTGCTTGTGATATTTTCTAAAGGAAGTAAGGTTACTTGTGTTCTTCCAATAAAACTCTTTGTTTCATATTGTGGATTTGAATAAAAGATTTACTTGCGAATTGTAATTGTTCCTCATATTTCTTCCTTGGATCTCTTAGGGTTAGAGTTAAATTCGTTCAAGAGATTTATAATAAAGACATTGAAGTAGAGCTCATAAGAAAAAAAAATAGACAGACTCATCAAGAGGGGGTGGGTTTAAAAATTATCTCATAAGTTTACACAATAAGTCCTAAAGAAACATAAAGACTATGTAGCCCAAATATTCAAGATAGATTGGTGATAGTGCAGTCATTCATTAATTGTTTTGGACATTTCAAGCTATGTTTTCCTAATAGATGGTCAAGTATAGATCAACAACACTTAGAAAATACAGTCTAGAGAGATTGCAGTCTATAGTAAAGCTAGTAGGTAGTCATACCTAGTACCAAATAAAATGATAGTAATAAAGTCTATTGAGTGAAAAAGAGCAGGGTATAAGTTTCTAAAAGGTCTTTTCAAACCTTAACAACAAATACCACGTTATTGTTGCAACATTGTCAAAACTTGACAAGAACAACACCTTATAACCTCAAGAGGCATAGCAGTCATAGGGCAACTCATGTCAAATGTGCAACTCAATACAATAAATAATCTTAGTTTGTATCCCTATAGCATCATAATGCAGTCCTTGACCAAGTATGCATACAAGAAACATCTAGTTCTATTAACGCACAAGCATCAAAGTCAGAGGTTATGACAACTAGTCAAAAACATCAAGTACAAAAAGGTTAGTCTCAATCACTAGAACACAATTTGCAACATGCATTAGGAGTTGTCCTCCTTACAAATAGTGCAACATTAAAAAGGTATTATGAAAGCTACAACCACAATTCAAAGAGGAAGCTTACAAAGATAGGACAAAGCTAGGTACAGTCATAAGTCAAGGCAAATACATAGTTGAAACTCAGTCCAAAATAGTGAAGAAGTGCAACAAATGACATGAGAAGTCTAAAGAAGTATTATAGCAATCATGAGTCAATGATTAATGAAGAGAGTTTTTACATCCATGAAACAATCCTTAAAAACATCCATGATACAATCTCAAACACACTTTTTACCGTTCTCTTGGTGATTGTGCCCAATTGTGTAAGTCTTGCTTATGTATGAACGAGAATATTAATGGTACAACTTGATTCACAGTTTATTATGACATATATAACATACATTAACATACGTGACATTGTTATGTTGGATAAACCATTCATAACCTTCAAGTTCACCAACAACAATACAATGGAGAGAAGAGTTGCCTGCGAGCCTTTGTAAAGGGCCTCAGATGCCTTCTCAAGTAGAGGGACATCATGAACAACATCAAGGTCATCTAAATCATTATGATAAGCTACGTGAATACTAAATGAGTCATGGATCAATGTATTTGTACCATCATTTTCAATTGTGTTTTCTGGTTCATGATCGTCATCTTCCATGGGATCATTATCTTCAGCTTCGATATTCACACCTCCGTGTTCATCCACTTCAAAAACCATACTCTCAGGGTTGTGTTGATCCATACCATGTGCTTCGGGGTGCTTGACCTATATAAAATTGATAAACATAAATAAACCATGATCATGATCTCATCATCACGTGATTTATTATGTATATAAATTGTCAAAATTATATAATGAAAAACTTACCAATGGATGATAATCACGTCCACCTTCAATGTGAACATGCAGCCTACAATGTTTCTTCACTGTTTTGATTAGAAGTCTTCTAGTCTTTAACCCCTTACAAATTTTGCATGGACAATAACATTTTCCATCACCTTTTCTTTTCAAGTTAGACCACAATCTAGCAATTGTCTCCTTATTTTGTTGTTCGTTGATATTGTTTGACATGGTCTTTCTTCACAGGCAAGAGAATAGAAATTATCATCATTGAACAAAGCATCTTATTGAATTTAGAATTATAGTTTGCTTATGGTACATCACACAACATGGAAAACAAGAAACACTCAATAAATAACAAGATTCATTGATCTAGTATTATCACAATCTGCACTTGGCCTTCAATATTTTCTCCTCCTAACACTATTTATCCATTACCTGTCAAGTACAAAACTCTAAAACTCATGACTATTAAAATACATAAGACAACATTGTAGAATCTTATAATCATCTGTTAGAAAACCAAAGCACTTGGGAGTGATTCTTTTATTTGTCACAGTACAGGAAAACGGTGTCTACTGGAGCCTTGAATAACTGACTAGAAAGATTTTTAATTCCTTTTCTTTTTCCTTCTGATTTTTTCACTGTCACTTCCATCCTCCGAGTTAGATGCCCTCGCCCTTTTCTTTCTTCTTTTTTTTTCATACTCATTGTCATGCTTTGAATTATTTTTCTTTCTTGGTGACTCCTTACTGCTCTCACTGTCAGTTTCACTCTCAGAATCTGAGTTAGATGTATCAAAATCTGACGAACCTGATGAACTAGAAGAATTGTCATTAGAGGTAGATTCATCTAACTCAGGAATAGACTTTTGTTGCTGCATTACAAGCCTTGGCATATTCTTCAAATACTCACGTAAACTCTCAGTGATACCACCAAGACCAATAGAAGTAAAGAAATTGATAGCAAATCGTCAATTATTGGGATTGTCCTTTGGAGAAATTCAATCAAAAGACTCTTGCATTGTTGGATCATTCAACCTTTCATTAAGCAACAATTTACCAAGCTGCTCTACCAGCTCCTGCAAGAGAATCTTTATAAAAATATGGGAAGAGGAAGTAGTATCTTCCTCTGTTAGACGTATATAAGCAAGACAATTCCATGCAAGAGCATTTGTGCCGAGTAAATGGGCAAATTTTTTTGCAACATTACGTAGTTTATTTGTTTCCAGTCTGTGTATCATAGAATACTATTGTAAAAAACACTTATCAAAAAATTCCTCATAAATTTTATTGATAATACAGATTCTTTGCCCAAGAAGACCATAATAATGAAGGTGTGTTCTCTCTTGACCAAGTTCAAGCTTGATCTTTAGTAGCTTATGACCAACTTCCTCAAAATCAACACTTGACATGATTGTCAAATAAATTGAACGTCTTAAATTGACCAAGTTTGTCTCTATCTCATCTTGTATTCTCAGTGCTTCCTCACCTTCCTCTTCATCATCATCATCATCATCATCTGAATCATCACCTAAATCATTCTCCCTTTCTGCTTCATCTAAAGAAGCATCTCCAAGGATATCTTTCTTCAGTTTTTCATAGGTTGCCTCATGCTCTAAGAAATCAGGATCTGGCTTGAAAACATCCAAACCAACTTCTTGATCAAGTTCATCTTCTAGGAAAACTTCATGTGTTAACTAATTTGGATGCACAGCTGGATGACCCTCGAACTTAGCTTTGCGAATTGCAAAAAGGCCTTCAATTATAAACTATAATCGTTTGTCAATTTTCCCCTCATGGAGAATACCTCTAAATCTTTCAAAAATCCCATAGAGACCTTTGGGTGAAAGGTCTTGCAACAAAGAACCACATTCTTTCACGAACCCAACAACAACCTCTACACTATCATTTGTGGGGTTCTCTAGTAAAAGGGTGAGAAGTTCCAAGGCAATGATCTCATATGCAACTTGTTGATTCACTAAATGAGCTATGAATTTGGCTGCTGCTATCAACATGTGCGTGTCATTGCATTTGTGTGCTCTCTTAAGCTGCAAAATAATTCTTCACAAAAGTATATTGCCAACTTTAGGAAATTTTGTATTTACCACAACAACCAACGCAACAAAAAAATCTGTAAATCCAAAGGATGCCATTTAGGCTTTCATACAAGACCTACAAAATAGACCCCTCCCACGGATGAGATTTTCTACAAACAACTCTAGAATGATGTTCTTGATGTTAGATGCATTTACCCTGTTTACTAACCCATTGATACTCTTTCGAAGGGCATCCCATGTCATGTGCTGGTATTCCACACTGCTCTTGTCTTCCACATCTTTCATCCTTTGAGCCAGCTTAAATGGGGGAATGTAAACACCCCCACTTCTTCCAACACCCTTCTTAGCTCCTCCTACAACACCTTCGCCATTCCCATTCTGAGATGGAGCAGACACAACACCAGAAGTTTTCACTTCCACTGCCTCTCTATCCCCCTTGTTTCCAGAATCCCCTTTACCACTTAATTCATGCTTATTTTTGTACATAAACCCAACAGGAAGCATGAGTTTTTGCATATAAGCTCGCTGAAATATTTTATAGTTATTTTTCATCAAGATTCCCTTAGGAGCTGGCAGATCCTACTTCTATACTTTAATTCTATTTTCTCAAAGGACAATCCTAAAAATCCATGCATTGCAAACAACGTTTTACACCTTTGTTGGTTGTGGTGGTGTCACAGAGAGTTTACATCAATAAATGAAGAACATGCCAATGCTTTTAATGCAGTAGTAGAAGTCTATCTCTTATTCAATATCTCTAGTGAAACCCCCATGATCTTTTGTTGGAGTAGAATTTGTTATATTCTAGAAAGGGTCTTGTCCTTTATTGATGGGATATTCATCTACCTCAAGAAATAATAGTTCTTTTCTACAACAAGAAGTGGAACTAAATGAAGATCTAGCACCATGAAATGAATCCTCAAAAGGATTACTATAGTTAGTTTTGGTAGATAATGATCTGGGTAAAATACTAATGTGGTTTTAGGAAACATTATGTACTAGCTTAACATACTCTAACAACTTTGGTGTGACATGCTACATCCAATTAAGTCTCCACCAATATCTCTATTATGTTTATGGATTGTGATTCAATGTACTCTTTTTATACACAGATTTTACTTTCAACCGAGGAGGTTTGTATGTACTTGTCTTTCATTTGTATCCCTATTTCAAGATCTTCTTCTATCAACAAATCATTTGTTGTAAGTTGTACAAGTGGAAGCTTGAACATGCCTTCCATGCTAGCCTTGTTGATATGTTCAACACCATATTGTGCAACAAATCTTTAGAACTCCACTATTTCATTGAAGAGTGAGTAGTAGGGACAATCTAGGACACTTACAAAGTTTTTGCAAGAGAGATAAATAGACCTAAATATTATGGCTTAATAATGATCAATAGGTAAACATATAAGAAACTCTCAATATCAAAATGACTTTCTCAATTGTCTTTACTAGAAATGGATAGATCTGCTAATAATGGCTTTATGACTGTAAGTCAACTTTAGACTCAATCGAAGAAGAGCTAGAACTAATATGCGATATCTAGATTTATGATCTCTATAATATAACAATCTCATAATTATGTTTCCACACACCTATACCACAACACAAACATCATGCTAGTGTTCAGCCATAGCAATTGATATCCTAATTATAGAATATGAAATATGCACATAACTATGAATAAAGATTAAGAAAAACAAAGAAAGATGCTTATTGCAAACATAAATGACTAATGGACAAGAATTGAATTCATTATAGATAGTTTTGAATATCAAATTCACTTATTTATGTGCTTTTAGTAACTCATGTACTTGTGGCCAACCATTTATCTCTTCCATAAATTAAACACTTATTAATAACATTAAATGGCTGAGTAATTATGTTTTAGTTGAAATTGAAAATAAAATATTTTATTTCAGGACAGCTCACACTATTCCCTATCATATTTTATACTCTCAGTTTTGTTAGTAGTGGTTTGATGTCTTTGGAGCTGATCATTGCATTTCTTTAGTTATGTTTGCTAGCGTACTCCTAGCCTATGCCAAAATGGGAGCTTTGGAACAGGGTATGACATCCATCAAAGCATAAAAGATAGAGGAATTTTGTCAGATGTAGTTGCAACTACTCTATTAGCATGTATGCAAAATGTGGAAGCATAGACAAGGCATGAGAACTATTTGACTGATTGCCTCAAAGAAATGTGGTTTCTTGGACTGCAATGATTGCCGGATATGCACAAAATGGATTTGTTGAGAAGGCTTTAGAAACTTTCAAGCAAATGTAATTGGCAGGTGTAAAGCCAAATTCCACGACCATTGCTACTATCCTCCCTGCCTGTGCCAAAATGGGAGATTTGGAATAGGGTATGGATATTCATCAAAGCATAAAGGATAGATGAATTTTGTCAGATGTTGTAGTTGCAACTGCCTTGGTAGACATGTATGCAAAATGTGGAAGGATAGACAAGGCACATGAACTATTTGATAGAATGCCTAAAAGAAATGTTGTCTCGTGGACTGCAATTATTGCTAGATATGCACAAAATGGATTTGTTGAAAAGGCTTTAAACACTTTCAAGAATATGAAATTGGAGGCATAAAGCCAATTTCCACAACCTTTGCCATCGTCCTCCCTGCCTATGCAAAAATGGGAGCTTTGGAATAGGGTATGGACATCCATCAAAGCATAACAGATAGAGGAATTTTGTTGGGTGTTGTACTTGCAAATGCCCTGCTTGACATGAATACAAAATGTGGAAACATGGACAAGGCTCGTGAATTGTTTGATACGATGCCAGAAAGAGATGTGATCTCATGTGAACAATCAACATGCACATATACGAGAGGAAGGGATTGCTGCTACAAAATTGAACGCTCACTCCTCAATCATAGTTCTATGGTTTTACGAGATTAAACTAGGGAAATTAACCACCACATGTATATTTTTTGCAACATGAAATTAAAATCTAGGGGAATTTGAATCTACCTCCTGCGTGGGATTGCAAGCACTGCCACAAATGCCTTTGATGCAGGTTTGATGTTCTTGGGGGTTGAAGTCACCACAGACGCCTATGTGGAATTGCAATGCACAAATGAATTCCCCTATTTGTTTTTTAAAGTAATGGCCGTTGTCGTTGGAATTACGATGAAATCGAGCACTTTTTTGAAAAAAAGAAAATTCTCATTGCTAATGCCTTCTTCGTCGAAACCAAATGGGAAATTTCTGTTGGAATTACGATGAATGCGGGCATTTTAAAAAAAAAATCAAATTTGGCCACAATATACCTTCTCCGTCGGAAACCTCAGTCGGACATCTAGTCCAAATGTATTAGTGCTTCTTTAAAAATCAAGCTACATAATGTGACTGTGACTGCTTTTCCTTCTCCCACTATGAGTAGTATTGCTGCAAACCCTATTGGGATGCTGCTGTTAACTCATTTCCTATATTCTGAGCAGATAATGTCATCACCCAGAAACCTTTTGGTCACATGTATGACCAAATCATCTTCCGATTTCAGGATAACTGACCATTGTTTGTTAGAGATTTCTCCGATGAAGGATATTTCACGCTTCTCAGGGAAGAGACAAATACCAGAATCTATTTTTAGGTAGAGATAAGTGGTGAATGCCTATGCGAAGATATACTAGTTATGGCAACTGGTATTGTCGGTACTACAAATTGTGACCTTAGTTGTGCTAGGCTAGTCTCATGATGTTTTCCTATCTACCTTTCAGTATGTAATATGATTGCTTGTTGATAACTCTGACATATTTCCCTTCCCAAAATTCTCTGTTATATTGACTGTGAGAGTGAAGATTACTTTTTTTCATGATTGTTGGTTCGCCTTACTCCCTAGCCTTATCAATGCATGCTTACTCAAGCAATAGAGCAGTATCTTCATGATGATTTCTAGCTGATGATGTTTAATCATTTTTATATACTACATTGATACATATTTATATATGTCTATATATATATTAGTTTCTATGCTAATATATATATATATATATATATATATATATATATATATATATATATATATATATATATATATATATATATATATATATATATATATATATATATATATATATATGTGGACATATATATATATATATATGTGGACATATATATATATATATATATGTGGACATATATATATATATATATATATGTGGACATATATATATATATATATGTGGACATATATATATATATATATATATATATATATATATATATATATATATATATATATATATATATATATATATATATATATATATGTGGACATATATATATATATATGTGGACATATATATATATATATGTGGACATATATATCTATATTTCTGCGTAGGTATATATTTGCTCTATTAAGTTTCTGTCCATGTATGTGTATGCATATATGTATATGCCTTTAAGCATTTATATTTATAAATGTCTTTGTATACTTGCATGTATATATGTAGATTTAAGTACATATATCTATATATATACATATATGCACTTATATGCATATATATATATACATATATGAATATACATATATGTGCTTATATGCATATATATCTATATCCATACTTATATATTTTTATATATATGCATATATGTGTATGTAAATATAGCTTTGGATATTTAATCCTATTGTATGTGTCTAGATGAGCATGTGTGTTTTTGTCACATCTGCAAAATTTCCATCCCTATTCTATCATGTTGTATTGATTTTGAGATTGTTAATAGCTCTGTCATTTATTCTCTGTTTGTCTTATATCCTAGTGTCTCGAGTTTGCTAAGGGTTGAAGCCGTGTCTAAATGATAAAGTCTTGTCATATGATGATGTCCATGTATATCTATATATTATATAGATCTGACTATATATAGGTCTGCATATATGTCTATCTATATGTTTGCATATTTCGGTCTCTATGTATATATATGTCTATATATATAGGTATTTATGTATATCTCTATGTAAGTATGAAATATGTATCTATCTGTGTATGTATTGTATGTAGTTTTTTCATATCCTTGTATGTATTTAACCCTATATGCCTTCCACCATACTTTGTTTATATTCATTTGCATCTATAGAAGGGAGTATTGGAGGTTTCTATAATGGAGACTTCTATTTTTCTATCAAGTTTTCTACCTTCATTTCTATTTCCTGAAAGATTCTCCTGTTCCTCTCCTTTCAAACCTCCCAGATTACTATTGATGGACTACATATCCATATATTGTGGAAGATTCTATTCCTTTTGATGATTGGCCATTTTCTGAGCCAATCCTTTAGGTAAGGGATGATGGTACCTAACCAGCCTAATTGTGCCATCAGCCAATACTAGCATTTTTGTGTGTAGTTATAGGTTGTGAATATGTGATCATTAGTTTCCTCATATTTCTTTCATAAGACACAAATTGAGGGTCCTTAGAAACCTCTAAGTTTAAATTGCTCTGCAGTTAGGACCTTCCCCTGAAATGCCACCCAAGCAAAGAAGCTAGCTTTTGGGAGACCGAATTTGTCCCAACAAATTGTGTTAGGGGTGTAGTCTTTGATAATGTTTGCCTCATCATATATGGTTCTAAAACCATCTTTGCAATTGTATTGACCATCCTTTGACTTCAACCATATAAGCTCATCTGGCCCAGGTTTGAGTGTTATTATCTACCCTCAAGAATTTGCAGCAATTCTTGGTCTGTGTTGTCCACTAAGAATGGGAGCATGTTTTTTCATTTCCATCCTATTGTCGATTTGGGTGCCAATGTCATATAATCCCTTACGTGGTTCACCCATAAAGGTTTCATTTGGTCTTTAATTCTAGTTGTGTTCATTAGACTGTCTATTGAGGGGTAACCCCCCTAGGAATCCTCCCAGAACAAGGCTGTTCTACCATCGTGAATATCCCAAGATAGGTGGTTCACTATGAGCGATCGAATTTCTCTTATAAAGTTCCAAATTCTAGATCCCATGGGTGAGTTTGTTTCCCTAAATACTGCCTCTCTCTAGTTTTGTGTTATGTATTATCTCCTAAGGATTCTAGCCCATTTTTCTTCTGAGGATGTATATATTCTCCATGCCAATTTTGCCCCTAAAGCCATATTTTTCCATATTAATTTTTTTTATTCCCATGCCTCCATCACTCTTTTCTTGACATATCTTCTCCCATGATATCAGCTTCATTTTGTTTTTATCTTCTGTGCCATTCCAATAGAAGTCTCTCATTATTTGAGATAGTTTTTTATAGGCCCCTTTTGGAAGTGGTATACAAGATAGAAGATAGATAGACATTGCTGCTAATACTGTTTTTATGAGGGTTAGTCTTCCTACCCCTATCAGCCATAAGGCTTTCCAGGATGACAACTTCTTCCTCACTTTTTCAATAAGGGGATCCCAAATTTTATTAGTTCTAACACCTTTGTCTAGAAGCATCCCTAAATACGTGAGTGGTAGATTCCCTATTTTGTGCCCTAGATATGAAGCTATCCTGTATTCCTCCCATGCTTCCGTTTTAAAGAAGAATATTTCTGATTTCTCTTTGTTTACCATCTCTCCTGAGGCTAGCCCATAAGACTTTAATATATTCTTAATTTCCTTAGCTTCCTTTAATTGTCCTTTCCCCAAAATTATTGTGTCATCAACAAACTGTTGATGGGTGCATGGTTCTACCCCACTAGTGATCTGAATTCCTGTTAGTCTGCTGGACCTCCGTGATGCATCCAGGCTTCTACTTAAGACTTCAAACATAATTATAAATAAGAATGGGATAAAGTATCCCCTTGTCTGAGTCCTCTGGAAACTTCAAAGAAGCATTCTGATTTCCTATTTAGTAAGATAGAGAACCTAGGGTTTTATATGCCGAAGTAAACCCAATTAATCCATTGTTTATTAAAGCCAAAGGCCTTCATGCAACTACAGAGGAAGTACCAATCCACTTTGTCATAAGCCTTTTTGATGTCCAATTTTAGCAACATATTAGGCTGTCCTTGGAGCTAACAGGAGTGGATGGCTTCCTGGACAATAATAATTCTATCTCAAACTGATCTATTGGGTACAAAGCCTATTTGTTCTTCTGATATTATGGCGGACAATAATTTTTTTAGTCTATTAGCCATGACTTTAGCTAGTATTTTATAAGTCATGTTACATAGAGAAATGGGTCTGAACTCATCCCATTTTGAGGGGTACTCCTGCTTTGGAATTAAGGCCAAGAAGGTGTTATTAATTTCTTTTAGGAATCTCCTTGCATTGCGAGTGGATTCCAAGGCATTAGTAACCTCGTCCCCTAAGATGTGCGAACATTTCTGAAAAAAACTAGTAGGGAAGCCATCCAGTCCAGGAGCTTTGTCTCCTTGAAATTGTGCCAAAGCCGTTTTAACTTCTTTGTGAGTAATTTTAGAGTTTAAAATTTTATTATCATCCTCTTTTATCAGTTTGGGTATGTTATTTGATAAGATTCTATTGTTAGGGAGGTCTGAGTGTTCCCAATTGTTAAGGATATTTTCAAAATACTTAATTGCATCTTTTGCAATCAGATCTTGATCTGTTATGATCTGCTCATTGTCATTGGTGATTTGGATAATTTTGTTTGCTTCCCTTTTAATTTTGACACTTGTGATTTTTTTTGTGTTTCGATCACCATCTTCTAATTCTGTTTCCAGTATATCTCTTCTCTGGCTAGAATACCTTCATATTCACATAAAAGCATTTTCTTAGCCTCATGTTTCAGAGGTCATCCCATTTTGCATCAGATCAGTGTTTATGTCTCTAGCTCATTCTCAATTCTTGACTTTTCCTGAAAGATGTTTTTAAATTTCTCTTTGTTCTAATCTAATAGCTTGTGCTCGATCTCTTTCATCTTAGAGACCAGACAATACATTTTTGATCTTACAAAGATACTATCCTTCCACCATTTTTGTATGTTGGGGAGGAAGTCTTCATGTGTAAACCACATTCTTTCTAACTTGAAGGGATACCCCATTTGCTTTGTTTCCCCCACAAGTTCTAAGCATACCGGGTAATGATCAGAGCCTGACCAAGGTAATGCTGTAGTTTTTTAGTTTTGTTTGGAGATTGGTTAGATCTCCTTTAAAGAAGAATCTATTGAGTGTTTTTGTAATGTTGGAGAAATATTTTCTTTTGTTATTCCATGTGTGAAAACCCATCTCTATTATAATTTCAAGTAAGTTATTGTTATTTATCTAGTTTACGAAGTCTCTTTGTGATTATTTAATGGTTTTTATACCATTGCTTTTATCAGATGAGCATAAGATGGTGTTGAAGTCACCACCTACAATGATGTGTTTTTCATCCTGAATATTTAAGTAGTGTTCTATTTCCTGCCACACTAATCTCTTTTTGTTTGTTGGGATTGAGTCATAAACATTAATAATTATAAACTCAAGATTTAGACTAAGGGCTCTAACTCTACTAGCCATCCAATTTTGCATCTTGGTTTGACATGTGAATGCAACTACATTTTTTCTCCATATTATACCTAGTGCCCCTGATGCCCTTGTAGACTCCACAACTTCCATCTACCATTGGGTGAATTTTCTGCTAAAATTATTTATATCAGTCTTGCCTAGTTTTGTTTCTTGTATCATAACTATAACCATAACAAATTTCAGTATGCTTCGTTTAATCTGTCTCTATTTGTTAGGGGCTCCCAAACCCCTAACATTCCATGTAAGTATGTTTATACCTTTTCGAGGGGATGGGTAGATTTTCCTTGCCCCAACAGTGTTGTAATTTTGGCCTGCCCCTCCGCATCCCTGTCCATCTTCCTTTTGTCTAAAAAGACTTCCTACCTCTTTTGTTGCTCATAGATTTACCACAATCAGGAGTTGATTTCTCACCTCCTGTCTGGAGGATACCTCTGTTTTGTGGATTGGTGGAGCTGTTGTCTAATATTATGTTATTTTCTGTTACCTACATATTGATTAGTTCATTTATAATGAAATCTCTTTCCTCATTTGCATTCAACCCTTCCACATCAGGGGATTCCTCTAGAGTGGTATAGGCTATGATTGTATCCTCTTGGGCCACCTCAGTTGGGTTGGTGATTAGTAGGGGTGTTTTGGGGGGGATTGAACCTGTTCCATATTGGGGATGTTAACATTCTCTGTCCAATTTGTTAGAGTATCAATGTGTATTTCCTTGACAAATTCTTCAGTTATTTTGACAAACTCTTCAGTTATTTTCCCCATTAGGTTTTCTATAACATTTTTTAGTTCTGCTTGGATTTACTCCTCATTATTATAAGCTTGAGTTTCTATGGTTCTGTCAGGACTGTTACCCAAGACCGGGATAGGAGGAAGAGTTCGGGTAGTATCAATCTCTTGCTAACCAATGTTTATAATGAATCCACCCCTGTCATTATTAAATTGTATGTTTATTTTCTCATTTGAAGCTTCATTTTTATCTAATACTATCACTTGCAACTTCTGCAAATTAGGACTTGACCTCTTCCAGAAAGCTAAATCTTCTACTACTGGTCCATTATACCATACCGATTTTAGACTATATATGCCATCTATCATTTCTAAGATTATATTTTTTAGGTCTTCCTTGCCTTTGTTTATTTGTATTAGCATTTTTATGTCTGAGTTATCCGACCAATTTTTTTCTATAGCTATCAAGTTGCCCAATCTATCCCCAATTCATATAAGGATTTTAGCATGCATTAATTATACAGGAACATTGTGGATTTGTATCCATTTTGATTCTATTTTAAATTCATATCTATTAGCATCAAATTTTGGTTGCCAATCAATGAAATTAAAATTTGTGCCTTTGTAAAAAACATAATCTTCATGCAATAGTTTGGCCTTTAGAGATTTATCATGACATTCAATGTATAGAAAGTTATTTGCTAGGGTTGTTATACTTACCTAGTAGTGGAGCTTTTTTTTCCACCATTCCATAATTTCGGCGAGTGGCTAGTTGTTCCCTCCCCATTTTGCAAAGAGTCTGTGCCCTCTGCAATAATCATTAAATCCTTTGTTTCTCTAGGGTTCATGATTTTGATGGGCTCTGGGTCAAATTTTGTCGCTGCTAGAGCATCCTCTTTTCTTGCAACATGATGTAGTGAGTTTCCCAACTTCAAGACCGAAAATGGTTTTACAAATTTAGGGCCATGAAATGGCAGTGCCCTTCCTCCATCCTTAGCGGGTCTACCATAACCCTTTGCTCTATTGGTAAGTGGGCGTGTATTTTGCTGTGGTTTTCGGAGGGGCTATCCAAGGCCTGAATAATTTTATTGAAAACCCAATGGTATCTTGTTTGCTTTGGTGGTGCAATCAGGGATTTGAGAAGTGATGGGGATCACGCACATTTTTTATTGTTCTGCCACCCTAGCTTTCCTCTTCTTTGCTCTCTTGCTCGCTACCACTTGCCACAGGTGATTATGTGCAAAGACTTTCCTGCCAGATGGAGGTTTGCCAACCATGTCGAAGTTCCTGCCCTGGTATGGGTGGTGGTCGCTAGGATAGTGATATACAAAGTCTATGACCACCCTAGCAGCCCATTGCCTCTCTGCTCTAATGGTGTGCTTTCTTTTCACAGTCTCCCAAGGTTGCTCCTGCAGAGGGGGAACCCTACCAGATGTTGAAGCAATCCCAATGCATCTCCTCCCACCAGCGACAACTCGGTTGTTCACATGATCAAAAAATTGTAGAGCCATTGTGTAGTTTTTGTACAATTATGTTATTAATATTTATGATACTTATTGTTTTCACACAATTTAATAATAAATAAATTTTTTAAAACCAAATTTTTAACAATTTAGAATGAATGAATTTAAATATTTATGATACTTATTATTTTCACACAATTTCAAATAAATAAATTTATTTTTTAAAACCAATTTTTTAACAATTTAGAATGAATGAATTCAAATATTTATGACACTTATTGTTTTCACACAATTTAATAATAAATAAATAAATATAAAATGTAAATTTTGAAAAGGTTGATTATAAGTTAAAAATTAAGTAAAATTAATTATATATTATAATTAATTTATTTTGATATTTACTATAATATTGTAATAATTTTTTAATTATTATACTATCTATCCTTTTATTGTATTTAATATTAGTAAATGAACAAAATTAAGTAAATATAAGTACCTATAAATACACGAGCTGAGTTTGATAATATGATTATGGAGACTATAATTAAACATCTTATTGTTTTCAAACAATTTTATAGTAAATAAATAAATATAAAATGTAAATTTTGAAAAGGTTGATTATAAGTTAAAAATTAAGTAAAATAATTATATATTATAATTTATTATATTAGGATATTTACTATAATATTGTAATAATTTTTTAATTATTATATTATCCATCCTTTTATTGTATTTAATATTAGTGAATGAAAAAAATTAAGTAAATATAAGTGACTATAAACACGTGAGATGAGTTTGATAAAATGATTATGGAGACTATAATTAAACATCTTATTATTTTCACACAATTTTATAATAAATAAATAAATATAAAATGTAAATTTTGAAAAGGTTGATTATAAGTTAAAAATTAAGTAGAATAATTATATATTATAATTTATTATATCAGGATATTTACTATAATATTGTAATAATTTTTTAATTATTATACTATCTATCCTTTTATTGTATTTAATATTAGTAAATCAACAAAATTAAGTAAATATAAGTACCTATAAATACGCGAGCTGAGTTTGATAATATGATTATGGAGACTATAATTAAACATCTTATTGTTTTCAAACAATTTTATAGTAAATAAATAAATATAAAATGTAAATTTTGAAAAGGTTGATTATAAGTTAAAAATTAAGTAAAATAATTATATATTATAATTTATTATATTAGGATATTTACTATAATATTGTAAAATTTTTTTAATTATTATATTATCCATCCTTTTATTGTATTTAATATTAGTGAATGAAAAAAATTAAGTAAATATAAGTGACTATAAACATGTGAGATGAGTTTGATAAAATGATTATGGAGACTATAATTAAACATATTATTATTTTCACACAATTTTATAATAAATAAATAAATATAAAATGTAAATTTTGAAAAGGTTGATTATAAGTTAAAAATTAAGTAGAATAATTATATATTATAATTTATTATATCAGGATATTTACTATAAT
Source organism: Cryptomeria japonica (assembly GCF_030272615.1). Taxonomy (NCBI): domain Eukaryota; kingdom Viridiplantae; phylum Streptophyta; class Pinopsida; order Cupressales; family Cupressaceae; genus Cryptomeria; species Cryptomeria japonica. The sequence goes on from NC_081408.1 coordinate 651,342,217, forward strand.
ATTGTAATAATTTTTTAATTATTACCCATCCTTTTATTGTATTTAATATTAGTAAATAAACAAAATTAAGAAAATATAAGTGACTATAAATATGTGAGTTGAGTTTGATAATATGATTATGGAGACTATAATTAAACATACAATGAATTTTTTTTTATATATTAAAAATCAAGAGAATCCAGAACAAGGAGGTTAGGCCTTAGAAAAACATAACTGTCACCGCCACATGATAGCAAAAACCTAAGTAATCAATAGGGTGCATAGTCCGCACAAAAGAGTACTACCAAACTAACTGCATCATGAGAAGTCAACAAAAGCATCAAGAGAGGATGTCATCATGGGGTTCAACCCATGCCGCCCATCTTTGAGGTCCTTCCATCCAAACAATGGTCTTTTGGCTCTGAATCTATCCAACATCTCAACTTGGGTGTAGGAGGGTTCCCTATTATCTTTAATTTCGTTGTTCAGCTTCTTGAGAGTCTCCTCAAAGGAGGATAGGTTGTCCTCATTGCGTCTCCACTCATAACCATCGTTCATCTCATTGATGAACATGGTGGCGTGACCATCCTTGAGGAACCTCAAGAGCTTGTGTCTCTCAACGTTCATAGTAGAGGCAACCTGCATGGAAATTTTGAAGAATGTGAGTCTTTGAAAGGACTCAATAAGGGCCCTGACTTGGCCTTCAAACCTATCAGCATTCCTAATTTTCCAAATATACCAAAGAATATTGGCAGATAAAGTAAACCAAAAAATATTAGCATCCTTTTTCAATCCTTTAATGTGACCAAAAATAATTTCCATAATATTCACAAGATTAGGGATAGAAAAGCCAAACATTAACCAGATTTCCTTAGCAATGGAGCAATCAAAGAAAATATGCCTGCCAGTCTCAGGAAGTTTAAAAATAGAGCATAAATCATTATTATCATAATTCCTCTAGAGAGGAAGTCTATTAAGTATCATAAGCCATTTAAAGCACTTGATTTTTGGGTCGATCAAACTTTTCCATAGCATGCTGAAGTTCTTTTGCCACTGCATAACAGGCAAATCAGAATACCATAAAATGTTAACATGATTAATGATGGAAGCCTCATAAGCTAAGACATAGTAAATGTTACGAGCCTTGATTTTAGCCAAAAGAGTACCATCAACCCATTTAAAAGACAAAAATATATGAGAATCAACATCACAGTCTTTAGGAAGACCGAAATAAATACAAGCCTGCTTAATCATGTTGTAGGTTCTTTTTTGAGTGGGGGGGGAGGTTAAATTTTTAGCTGAGATCTTCCCACGTAATAAGAGTATCATGTTCTAAAACGTCAATAAGATATTTGATCCCTTTGCTAGCCCAGGCTTTAGCTGAGCATCCCTGAGTAAGGGCCAAGGGTTTGCTAGCATGGAAGAGGTTCCACCATAAATATCTCTTGCCATGAATCAAGTCACCATTGTTGACACTAGGGTTGACCAAAAACCCCCTAACATGTTCCCAGGCTTTCCAAATAGACTTGAACACACAAGTACCCTGGACAGAAACAGGAAAACCATTGGCCACAAGGTCGGTGAGTGGTAAACCCTTCCAAGTCTTAGCATTCTTAGGGACAACCCTCTCAATATTATGTCTGATTAAAACCTTCCAAGGTTCCTGACCTTCGAGAGAATGGAAGATCCATTTAGCCACAAGGGAAATACCTTGGATCCTAAGATCTTTTAATCCAAGGCCACCAAGAGATTTCTCAATATGGTGCCACTTCTAGTTAACAACGTGTAATTTATTATTACCTTTGGCATCAAACCAAAGGAACTGTCTAACAACCTTATGAATTTCAAGGATCTGATAGTTGCTAAACATTCAAGTAGAGGAGTAGTAGATATTATAGGAGGAGAGGATTTTTTGGCACACTTGAACCCTGCCAGCTAGGGAGAGGAATCTATTGTTCCATTTACTAAGTTTCTTATCAATTTTCTCCTTAACCCAGAGCCACATATCTTTTAGGGAAGGGGACATCGAGAAGGGAACTCCAAGGTATCTGACAATTTTGTTAGGACCACCCCATTGGTAGCTAAGGTGTCCAAAATAGTTAGGGGGGTGATCCATCTAGCTAAAGAAGGTAGACTTGGTCTAGGAGATCCGAGCTCCAGAATTTGACCCAAAGCATTGGATTTTAAGGCTAAGGTTATCCATGTTTTTCTTGGTGAGCTCAAGAAAAAGAGCCATGTCATCAAAAAATTGAATATTCATCAATTCATTATCATCAGGGAGCCTAATCCCATTAACCTTTGGGGAGAGGAAGTTATCCCTAAGGAGGTAGAATAAAGAATTAGAGGCAATAACAAATAGAGCAAGGGCCAAGGGGCAACCCTGTCTAATGGATTGAGAGAGAATAATGGAAGAGGAAAGGGAGCTATTAACATCAATCTAAGTAGAGGCATCTTGAAGGAGGACCTTGACATAAGTACAAAATTCACTAGGAAAGCCAAAGGCTTAAAGCATCATAATAATAAAGTCCCATTCCACCCTATCATAGGCTTTCTCAAAGTTAAGGAGAAACATAGCAGTGTCTTGACCAGAAACTTTAGACCATTCCATGGCTTCCCAACTTGTGATGAGATTTTCTAGAATATACCTACCTTTAATGAAGCTGGTTTGGGTGGGGTAGATGAACTTGGGTAGGATCTTTTCTAGATGGATGACCAACATTTTAGCCAGGATCTTATAGGACACATTGAGAAGGGTAATGGGTCTCCATTTCTTAATGAGGGCCTTGTCCCCATCCTTGGGTATGAGTTTAATAATGCCCTTATTGATAACATTGCCAAGGGAAACCTTACCCAAAGCCTCATTGTATATATCAAGAAGATCAGAGCAAATCCAATTAAGGTTGGCTTTGTAGAACTCAACTAGGAGCCCATCAGGCCCCAGAGCTTTGTCATTGTGGAGGGAGTTGATGGCTTTCTGAATTTCATCAATTGTGAAATTTTGTTTAAGGAGGCAAGATTCCCCCTCGGAGATCCTACAGGGAATGATGGTTTTGCATTTAAGTTTGAGGGCCTTGGCAGCCTCAGAGTCTTCAGAGGTGAAAATTTTTTGGTAGAAGAGGGCAAAGGCTTCTTTAATGTTGTCCAAATCAACAATTTCTTGATTATCAACAATAAGTCTATCAATCTTTTCCCAGATTTTCTTATGTTTAAGCAGATTAAAGAAAAATTTGGAGCCTTTATCGCCAAATTGGATCCAATGGCTATGGGCTCTAATCATGGCTCCCTTGATCTTAACTTGCTGATGTAATCTAAGGGCATCCCTAGTTTTTGCCACTTGGTTGGCAAGGTCAGGGTAGGAAAGAGTCAACTGAATTTCATTTTCAAGGTGGAGCAGATTAAGATTGAGAGTCTTTTCCACAAATCTGTATTCTTTGGCCCTTTTATGACCAATAGTTTGCAAGAGTTTTTGCCAGGAAACAAAATTATAATTCCACCTATCAATATGCAAAGCTAAGTTCTTATTATCCTTATTTAGGAGTATGATGAGGTTAATGACAACAAGAACATCAAGATCTTTCAGTAAATTAGTGTTAAGAATGAACTTCTTAGGCCCCACCACATTAGCAGGTAAGGAGTTAGCAAGTTTGATATGTGTAGTAATAGGGTGGTGATCCAAGAGAGTAAAAGGCCAGACAACAACAAAATTGCCATGGTTACTAGGGATAAATGAAAAAACATCTTTATTGGCATAAAAATGGTCAAGTCTACAATAAATTCTATTACAACCTTTTTGGAAATTGCACCAAGTGTTCTAGAGACCCCTTGTATCGACCTTATTACCAAGAAGAGGATCAAACAAGTTTTTCTTAAATTTCATTCTATCCCAATGGGATTTTTCAGAGCCTTTCCATTCAAAAGCATTACCCCCCATCTTATCATCACAATTCTCAATCATATTAAAGTCTCCTCCAAGGATCTAAGGAATATTAGATAAAAATGCAATCCAATCCCAAAGGGAACTTCTTTCCTTATAGTCATTGGATGCATAGATAGAGCACACCCCAATGAGGGTATTGTTAACATTAATAGAGGCCCAAGTAGCCTTATTACAGGGGGAGCAACCCTTGTCAGTAATATGGTTTGACAATCTAGGATTAATGAGTAGTCCAACACCACCATTACCCCTGAGGTGATTGGAGCAAATTTTGATGGAGTCTTTCCAAATAAAATTAAGGTTAATATCCAAGGTAAAATTAATAGTTTTAAGCTCTTGAAGCATCAAAAAGTCCAAGTCTTTTTGAGAGTCCAACCCTCTAACATTCCATGAGATGTACTTCATGGTAAATGGGGGGGGGAAATTATGAGTGCTTAGCAGCATGAAGGCTGCTATCACAAGCAAGGAGACCCTTTCCCTTCTTCTTCTTATTAGAGGGGGCCTTATTCTTTGAGCCCACAGGGCATCCTCTTCTATTGGGTTTGAAACAACCCTCAATTTGATCATCATGGTCTTCACTAGAATCATCATCTCCTTGAGATACATTTTGAGAAGGAGGTTCCACATAGGTAGTAGGATGGACTGGGGTATCATTCACTGCCATCCAAGGCATTTTTGTGGAGGACAGGTTAGAGGGGAAAAAGACAAAATTTCTATCAGCCCTAGTATCAATAGTGATGACCTGAATCATGTCATCAATATCAAGTTCTTTGAAGACTTTCAGAGGCAAACTCACACTAGATTCACTAGTGATATCAATATAGGGGGTGGGATCAATGAAGCCGAGGTTATTAGAGATGCGATTAGCCCTCAGGGAAGTCACAGAGCCATCACCTATATGGAGATCACTAGTGCACCTACCGAGGGTTTCAAAATTATTAATGATACTCTTGACTTTTGAAAAATTAGCAACAACTGCAGGTGGGGTGAGATTGACATTATTTTGAGCAGGGTTAACACCAACATTATCTGACCCAATCTTATCAATGGATAATTATTGTACATTCTTCCTTCTATGCTTCTTGGACTTGTTTGTAGCCATTTGAAAACTATCTTGTTGTTCCACAGTCGACTGTTCTATGTTATCTGCAATAGGGGAGCAGGGGGAGCCGTATTGGTTTGAGAGTTTTTAGGGCATGTATCTGATATGGGTAAGTCAAGAATAGTTGTAGGGGTGCTACCCATGACAGGATGGACCACAGGGGAGGATGGAGCCATAGGGTTAGGGGGGGGGGGACCAATGTTATTTGTATGGGTTCTCCACGAGTTCAAAATTGAGGATTTCTTATTAAGAATAGGGCAATTTTTATGGACATGACCATGTTTTTTACAAAGGAAACACGCATTTAACCCCCATAAAATTTCCAGAGGGCAGAAGAAAATATCTCCCTCAATATTGAGATTGAGAATATTAGGAAGATCAATCCCAAGTTTAATGGAAATGAGCACTCTGGCATCAAGATGGGGCATGAGCCGTGGAGAGTCATCCATACAGATGAATTTACCAATGGGTTCCACAATTTGAGGGATAAATTTCCAGAGCCAAGATTTCTTTAGAAATTGCCTCAGGAGACCAACCTAGGGCATGAAACAAAATTTTGCCAACATTCCAATACAATTTCTTAAGAACCTCTAACTGCATTTCATGCATATTAAAAAAAATAATGAACAATCCTTTTTGAATTTTCCTACAGAAGAAGATTCTAAACCCTAATTTTAAATTCCAGTAGTTATGAAACCAATCATCCATAAATTTTCGAGGAGGGCATTTATCAACATCCACACAAGCAAAAAAAATTGCAGAGTCTTTCAACCTGTTTTTTTTAATAGAAATTTCATTGGCCATAGAATCATTCGGTGAAATGGAGATAGTGTTGGAGTCAAGGCCAAGGTCTATACTATTAGGAATCGTTCCTCCATTGCCACTGATGACAACAAATTTGACATCCTGGTCAATCGATGATGAAACCCTACCCACAGCTTCATTGAAGGTTTTTTTTTGGTTGCAGATGGGGTTGGGAGGAGGTAGGCGAAGGATGAGACTAAGGGTCTCCATCCGTTTCCACCTCCATTAGGGCAGACAAAAATTTGCACGCAGAAAAAGCAATTAAAATAGAGGACGCAGAGTAAAGAAGAGCATTAAATGAAGAGCATAAGGGAGAATTGTTTGCAAACCACGTGGAGGAGGGAGTCCTCCTCCAAAATCACTGAGTGTTTACGCGTCTCAATCCCAATTTGGTGATTGAATTTCAATAGTCCTCTATTGGTTTTCGTCTTCACACCATTCCTATTTTTCGCCCTAACAAATCATTACTGCTGCGCAGAGTGCTGGGGATGATAATGTTGCTGAAAATGTTTATTGGGAGGATAACAATGAAACTTCAAATAAATAAATTTATTTTTTAAAACCAAAATTTTAACAATTTAGAATGAATGAATTTTAATATTTAAGATCCTTATTGTTTTCACATAATTTCAAATAAATAAATTTATTTTTTAAAAGCCAATTTTTAACAATTTAGAATGAATAAATTTAAATATTTATGATACATTGTTTTCACATAATTTTATAATAAATAAATTTTTTAAAACCAAATTTTTAACAATTTAGAATGAATGAATTTAAATATTTATGATACTTATTGTTTTCACACAATTTCAAACAAATAAATTATTTTTTTAAAACCAAAATTTTAACAATTTAGAATGAATGAATTTAAATATTTATGATACCACTAGTACATTTGGAGCTGATTTCCGACGGCCGTTTGTCGGGATTGCGATGAATTTTCATTGGAGTGCCGACAAAATAAATCGTCGAAAACTCGGCGTCGGATTGGTCGACGATGCCATGCGCATCAGAAATTCGACAATCCAATGGACTCTGTCGACGATCAAAGAAGTTGTTGGAATCAGTAGATTTCGTCACAAAGCTGATGGCGATTTGGAACTTCGCACTGATGGTGATGCTGTTTATCTGACGCTTGTGTCGTTGGTCCATTCAGAGACATCAACGACCATCCGACTACGAAGTGTCGTCGCACGTACAACATCCTCATCGAATGTTCGTGTCGTTTGAGTCAGAAGTGCGATGACTCCAGAACATTTCACCAATGAGAATGTTGTATGTCCATCGATTACATCGTTGGTTGAAAGCTTGGTATTCATCATAATTCTGACGATGATAATTTTTATAAAAAAAAACAATTATTATCGATGAGACCCAACGATGTCTTATTGATATAAAAGAGCCATCAAAGGAAGGAAATGCCAATGAATTCTAGAAAGGACTCACCAAAGATAATAACTTCATCAACAAAAGATATCGAAGAAATCAGAGAGGGTCTTCATCGATGGGAAAAGTTCTCGAGGAAATAATACTATCGGTGCAACATAAAAAGGACCCACCGAAAGGAGCGTTTTCATCAAAAGAATAATATTGATCTAAATTTAGAAGGTATCAATGAGACCCAACGATGTCTCATCAATATAAAAGAGCCATCGAAGGAAGGAAACACTGATGAATTCCAGAAAGGACTCACTGAAGATAATAACTTCATCGACAAAAGATATCAAAGAAAGTAGAGAGGGTCTTCATCGATGGGAAAAGTTCTCGAGGAAATAATACTATCGGTGCAACATAAAAAAGACCCACCGAAAGGAGCATTTTCATCAAAAGAATAATATCGATCAGACAAAAGCAAGCTACATAGATAAAAGATATCAACGAGGATATAGGTTTTGAGGAGGTTAAAAGGCACGTTCTCGATGTGCATGGTTTTGCCGATGTAACTTTATCGGTGAAGAACGATAAGGGAAAATAAAAAAAGCTTCAGTGAGATAATAGACTCATTCATCGACGAGGCATAGTGATATTGATGAAAGAAGTATTCAATGGAAAAATAAAGGAGGACACCGAAGCCCAAGGTTTCTTTGACATAAGACCCGATGGATATCAGATATGTTTCGATGAGGTGATAGCCATACTGACCGAATACAGTATTTTGATGAAGGGAAAAAATACTTGATCAAAGTAATATTCAAAACAAAAGTATTGTTGATAGAAACAAAGAGATCGATGGACTAAAGAAACAAATGATCGAAAGACATATCCTCATCGAAATGATTATTGATTGCCACAAAAATCAGAAACAAATCCCACGGAAGGTCACATCGCCATTAAATTTGAACATGTGACCGAGTGATCATTGTCCAAACCACCATTACTAATTGATTAAATATGCCATACATAGTGGATCAACATGAAAGGACACAACATTAAGGAATTCACAGGCGATGAACTGAAAGCAGGAATTAGGCAAATTCACAGATAAAGCTCAGTAATTCCAAGTAAGTTGTTTGCACACAAACCTCTTTTTTAAAATTAAAATGGAATCATCATCTAAAACTAATAAGACGAGAAAGGGAAAAGAACCTATCGTTGCAGAAGAAAAACCTAAAAGACAGAAAAGGGAAGGGCATTCTTTGGACCAGGACCTGATTGACGAGTGGCCATCATCCAATTTGAGGTCCAAGAAGATTAGAGCTGACAAGGAAGGCCTGAAGACCAGTTTGAGGATCTTGGAGACATATGGACAAAATTGAGAGGGTATGAATTATTCATATATGGGTACAACAGAAGAGTTGCCCCTCAACCTATCAACAATTTATAGTGATTGAACTTAGGAAGTTTAGCTGTGGCTAATGTATTCGTGAATGTGGAGCTCATGAAGGCATTGACAAACAATTATGACCCTAAAACCAGGACCATATATAACTACATGGGTGAGCCAATTCTTGCAATCACAAAGGAGGTTATTGACACCATGTTCAAGTTGGATTGGGGATTTGAAGAATTGATTGACCTCAAGAAGTTAACAAGTGAATATTTTAATGTAGAGCACATTTACAAAATGTGGAGACTCCCTATACATAGACCTAGGAATGCAGGGTCCTTAGTGCCACTAGGTCAGGATGACAAAGCTCCCTATGATGTCAACTCTTTCCATCCATATTTCAAGTATACCTATTACTGTGTTGCCCAAGTGCTAGGGATAAAAGCCCATCCTTTGATGGATATTGCAGCCATGGTCATTTGTGCCAATTTGCAGTCTAAGGACCCCCGCTTCTTTGATTTTTCTTCTTATTTGGTTGAGGTTTTGAATCATGGGTTAGAAAAGTTAAAGGGGGATGTCATCAATGTTAATTTCAAGCATTATTCCTTACTTATGCATATGCTATTGTATGTGGGCCAAGATGAAGGGTTATGGCCAGAAGAGTTATGTGTCAGGACATATGACAATGCTCGGATGAGAAAACCAGTACAACTATGGGTTTCTTCATGGGACCAAAGGTATGTGAATAATCAATATTGGCATTTTGAGGAGTTCTTTGTCAAGCCATTATATAGACTGTTGGGATGCCCGTGCGATCATTGCCTTGCACTAGAGGTTCAAAGTTTCCTAAGACCAAAAGATTTCACTGAAGATCCCTCAATTGAACACAATTGGGGAGATTGGTATTGTTTTTCAGACTGCACACAAGTCAGGGTATATGGGTTCAAAGGGAGACCATACTTACTACCACTTATAGTCCCTATCAGAGTGGCTTGTCTAGAAATTATGAGGCAACTATCAATAGTGAGTACAGAACATCTGACAAGCCATGAGAAATAGTCAATTGTACTTGGGTTGTTAGTATTTTCAGATTTTATTGTGAAAAGTTCAAATAGTTATGGCCAACTGGAAACAAATTTGGATTATTATGGCATGGGTATGGGGGATCCAAGGCCCAATTTCAATCCTGAAGGATACATAAGGATAGCCCGGTCATCACAAAAGCTGAAGGTTGGAGAGCATAAATCTTACCTACTAGATGACCTCATTAAGAACATTGGTAGAGAAGAGGCCAGAGTGAAGCGAATAAAGTTTGAGAAAGCAATGTAGGCTTATAAATGGAATCTTTTTAGAAGGAAAATGGATGAGAATGTGCTACAAAAGATTGAAGAGCCCTTGGAGTTGGCCAACAAACTTATGGAGAATGAATTGGAAATACTTGAGGGAGTCTCACCTCATGTTTTTAGGGATTACATTGATACTATTAAGAATATAGAGCCTTTGGCTCATATGTCTCCTGCTTCCACATCTGGCATCATTCCATTCACTCCTTGAGAGGATTACCCCCTGGTTATGGAGAGGATACATCGATAGACTTGGCAACAGGAAAACTGAATGTTTGAGAAGTGGCGGACATCAGATTCCTGGAGCATGAGGATTTCATTGCTGATAGTGACTTCATTACTTCCAAGGAGTTCACCGCATTCCTTTATCAACATAAAGGATCTCAAATTAGGAATAACATGAGAAATAGTGAAGAAAAGCAACAGCTTCAAAAGTTACAAGAGGAGATGGATCTTGTGATGAGAGAAATGACACTCGAGAAGGGAAGACAATTGCTTAAGGAAGCTGGTGTGATATTATACTCTGGATGGGACATGAACTCTGCCTTGTTGTTTGATGGATTCCTTAAGAAACAGGACCCAAGTAAGAAAATGATGCCAAAAGAGATTCATAAACTCTTTAGAGGATTAGGATATGATCCATATCAGAAGGCTCTTCTATAGTGGGCTATCTATCCCAAAGATAAAATACCTATATTGGTTGATACAAAATAAGCTTTTGGACATTTGATGGTGCAGCAGGTTGGAAAGACTGACCCTAGAACAATTGCCAAACTAAATTTGGATGTCGCTAAATTGAACTAAGATCAGATAGAGTTTGTGGTCTGAGAAAATTCTACATACAAAATCCTATATGAGAAAACCAATGAAGAAAAATAGAGGCTGCAAGCAAGATTGCTTCAGATTGATACAGGTACTAGTCAAACAGGGATGACATACGTTGTTGACAGAGATGCCATGGATGCCTTTACATACGCTATGTATTGGAGGAACAGGGCCGAAAAGACATCTCGACAAGTAAAAAAGGAACAACAAAAGATGGATAAGTTAGTTCTCGAGGTTGTTGAGCATAGATTCAAAAGTATGGTGTAGGTTGCAGAAATCTATTGGAAGACATACACTGGAATAGTCAAAGCTTTGAAAGAGCATGAAAGGCTTAGGTCTCGTTTGGAAGGCATGATGAATGACAACAGTCTGATGAATCTAGGTGAGAAAATTGAAGCTAAAGCTTACTTGAAGTCCCATGATGAATTGGAAAATCAATTAAGGAAAGAGCTTGAGAGACTAGACGATGGGAATACCCCTAGGGTGCCCTCTTTATACATTAATGGTGAGTTAGTATCATTGGAACAATGGAAACAAGAGTTCAGTGATGAGAAGAATCAAACAGTAGAAGAGTTGGATCGGGAAAAAGAATTGTCACTTTGTGTTAACCATATTCTATCCAATCATTTCGAGACAAAAAGCGACATGAGGAAACTAAACAATGATGTTCTATTGTATAAAGATGATAAGTACATTGAACACATAGGAATGCTGAACTCGTTTATCTTGTAGTTTGTTAACAAAAGTGCTAATTAATAGTTATGTGCCAAAAAGCCATGATGCTTTGTGACAGTGTATACCCTCATATAAATGAGGGAACTTTTGTAACAATAAGGATCATTAGAGAAGAAGTAGAATATAGCCTCAAGCTTACTATTGTACCATTTTGCGAACATACATAATATAATCAGTCATCTTTCCTTTGTGTATATGTTGTGGATTACGACATCTTTCTGTAGGCAGTTGCTTGTGATATTATCTAAAGGAGATAAGGTTACTTGTGTTCTTCCAATAAAACTCTATGTTTCATATTGTCGATTTGAACAAAAAATTTAGTTGCGAATATAGTTTTGTATATAGTGCACCTACATATTATCTCAACCATGATGCGCCTGCATATGTATATAGTTTTTTTTATAGGTGGAAAGCCTAAGGTTCAATGTCAAACTTGGTTGCTTTGATACCATATGTAATATTCCATTTATTCTATATTTAATGAAAATAAATTGTGATGTATATTAAGATAAAAAATTGAACATTTCAAAATAAAACATAACTACTTCAGTTGAAGGAGAAAACTAACTAAATGTTCTTCAACATAATAAGAATCTAACTAATTTTGATAACTTAATGATGAGTGAATAGTACCAAACTGGTACTGAGAGGGGGGGTGAATCAGCATAGACAAAAATACAGTCCAAAACCGGTTTGACAACAAACACTTCAAATGATTGGCAGACAGTGACACCAGTTTGAAACAGAGTGCAACCGGTAAAGCTAAGAATGTCTGAGACAAGCATTAACCAGTTACTCACTTATCTTTTCACTCAACTTGAGACTACACTACCAGTTCACCCTTATGCATAAAGATATAATCTATCATTAGATCATAATAACAGCTAGTTCAACATGTTTTATTGATGGGCATAAAACATAGAACCATCATACGCTTGACAGACAATAGCAAAGAATCACAAGATAAAAGCATCACACATGACACACATATTTTTCATGTGGAAACCCAACTGGGAAAAACCATGGTGGGGATGAATACCCACAAGCTATTTTTGAACTCTTTAGAAGTCCACTCTATTAGGAGCCTTGTCTAGTTAGAGACATTACAAAAGGTTCTACTAGGAACCGATCCTGTTAGAGATCACCCAGTTAAGGGATGGCTAGAATACTCGATTAAGGGTTAAACCCTGTTAAGGCTACCTTGTTAGAGGATTTCAAGAACTCAATAGCTAAAGGATTCCTAACTCAGTAGCTTTGAATTACCCTGTTAAAGGATTTTTCAGCAAGCCGGTTAAGGCTACCCTGTTAAGGGATTTTCCAATTGTTGAGGTGGTTAGAGATCAACAGGTATTACAATGATCTGGTAGCAACACTCAATGCCAATGCAGATCCGCTTAAGCTCCTCTTCACCTTCTGCACTTACACTCTGTAGGTATCACTTCTCTCCTTTTGGTCTCGCAAGAATTATGTATCCCTTCTCTAGGATACACACACACAACTTTTACCAACAACATCAGAAAGAAACACAACATTGACCTTATAGGAAAATAGATAGGTTGGTAGCATAAACCCTAAACTTGTTAGGTTAAGGAATTCAAATGGTTCAATCCTAACCGTTGAGAACATTCCATTAATTGCAATAGTCTTGATCCAATCTCAAGACATTCTCCATCGTCCATTTTCACCGATTTCATGGCGGCTAGTAACCCATCACATGTTATCACCATTTTATAGACTTCACACATTCCCAAGGTAGATAGGAACAATCTCCTTTATGCAAGATCCTTCATGTGCACAAGGTTGACATGACAACATGATCTGTTCTTCATTACAATGCCACCTCATCACACAATGACACCAATTGAGCCATACAGGCTTGAAGCACTTCAACCGGAAACCCTAAAGTTGAGACTACCAACCGGTAGTCATACAATGCTTCCATGTGCCAGTTCCCATAACCATATGCTGATTCACCTTGAACAAGCACATCACTTCACTTTGGCACAAATGCTGGTTCACAATGTTATACCGGTTCTCTCATATGCCGGTTCTCACCTCTTTAGCATATTGACATCAATGACAACATACAATGTCATTATGTCCTCATACCGATTCACATAATGCCAACAATCTCCCCCTTTGGCATTGATGGCAATATACAAAGATATCTCTCCGCTTCACATCTTCTCCCCCTTTGACAACAATTCCAAAGTGGAGGCACTAGCTTCCCTGTTCCATTATGCTGCTCCCCTTGAGGAGTAGCATCCTTCAACACATCAATCCTGAAGAAAATTTTGACTATGCAATGTTGTCGGGAATAATCATTATGTTATGTTGTCATATTATGTTTATGTTGTTGTTGGTAATAATGAGTTACGGTGGTCAGTTAGTTAGTTGTCCCGAAGGGCAATTGGATGCGACGGTTGGTCACAACACTCTGGGTATTATATATTGCATACCTTTCCTTCAAAGTGGATCATGATAGTCATGTCAAATGTAATGTTATAAGCACTTGATGTACATGGACTGTTGAATTAATACAAAGACTGGTTATTTAATATATTTCCATTATGTTCTGTGCATTTACTTTTTGCATTTAATCGTTTACCCGAGAGGGCAAACATTTGGCACCATTGCCTAGACATACTCAGGAATGGAAGACGTGGATGGCGCACAGACATGATGGGCCTACCCATTGGTGAGATAAACCCAGAGGCCGATGATGCGCGAACAAAACTTTACATAGGAGAAGACACCGCAATGAGAGAATTTTCAATTCTGCTCCAGGTAGCCATCCAGACCTACGTTCGACGAGAGGCGACGGAGGCGAAAATCCCACCAAGTGTCATGTGGACAGCGTTGGAGGTGAGTGCAATAGTAAATCGATTGATGAACCATCTTCTCTGGTTGCTTGCACAGGCATCACTAGCACAACAAGCTCGCCTGGAGGAGATTGCCCAGGAAAAGTGACACCAACAGATCCTTCAACAGTATGAAGATAACAACCGATGGGAAGCAGAACGGGATGGCACCAGGCCAGAAAGGAATTGAACCTTGAATCTTCTATATTCAAATAAAAGTGTCATTGACACGAGTTGTATTTGAGGAAATGAATTAATAAAGACGTGTTTTGATTTATGTATTGTGAGTTATGGAAATGTGCGGCAATTAATGCCCAATCTATTGAATAAAGATAGAAATAAAAAAGTAGAAATGGACAAGTGGGAGGCCGCGTAGAGGGCCTTGATTCTGGAGCAGCGAGTAGAACGAAGATGGAGGCTAAGCCAACTTGCCAAAGGATGACCTACCAAAGGGTGGCTCAAAGGGAACCACAAAGGTGTCACAGAGGGTGTAGAAGCTGAGGGAAATTTCTATGCATCGCCAAAACACCGTAGGGTGCGGAACCACAAAGAGTTTCTAGAAGAAACAAGGTTACAATGAAATCTAGTCGAGGAGACTCGGGATTAGTTTAGAAACTTATCCCTTACACCACAGAGTGAGGATCACCAAGGAGAGCAAGGAGTGGGCGTGGGTGAGGGCAACCGTACGGCTGTAGGTGCGACACACGGCAGGCAGAACACCGTACCACCAGTCTCCCACGCAGGACACACCACGGGTGCTGGAGGGAGCAGCGTAGGTGCTCAGACATAGAAACAACCACTGTAGGGGAGATGACCCCCATCAATGGTAGGTAAATAAAAACTACTAAAGTTCAATGGCGATGGGAAGGAGGATCCCATTCACCATTGTTGAACGTGCGAAACCATATGGTCAACAAACGGTGTTACTGATCAAGATGAATGGGTAACACAATTCCCAACAGCCTTGAGGGGAGTGGCCATAGACTGGTACTCAGATATGGATAAGGCCAAAGTTGGCACATGGGCCGATCTGAAGGAGTTTGGGATAGAGTTCCATCTCCTAAGAGATGACAACGAAATAGTCACCGAGATCTATGGAACGAAGCAGAACAAGAACGAGACTATCCGAGCCTATAGTTAGTGGCTGAAGGAACTATTGGGAAAAATGGAGAGTCAACTAGCAGATGGGTTGAAAAAGTGATGGTTCATGGAGGGACTCAAGCATTCCCTTCGAAAGAAGATGAAAATCGTTCCACCTACATCGTAGAAAGATGCATACAATAGAGCGATGGATCTTGAGAGCGAGACCAAGACATCGAAGAAAAAGAAGAAGAAGGATAGCTTGTCTGAGGAGGATGACTCATCACAGGAAAGCAACAGTGACAACGAGGCTGGCAAATGGGTGCAAGCACTCCAGAAAGACATGGAGTGAATGAGGAGGGAATTCAAAACAATGAGAAGCACTGGTCGGACCGAAGGGGACATATGGTGCACTGAGTGCAAAGAGGAGGGGCACACAAAGGGTACTTGCCCAAAGAAGGCATTTTGCGAGATTTGCTAAGTGATGGGACACTCCACCAAGGAGTGCCCATACAAAATGAAAACCCAAAATGTGCAAATGAACTAGGTGCTGTTCACGGAGCAGGCCACAACGTCCGCACCAGCGGGTACGGGCCAACAAGCAAATAACAATGCAACCTCGGGAGGCTACTAAGATAACCGATGGGGAGGATGAAACAACAATAACAACGATAACAACACAAGGAGCTAGATCCAATACGACTCCAAAGGTCGACCGATGGTATAATGCAAAGCGTGCAGCCAGTGGGGGCACTTCACCCGAGACTGCCCAAAGGGAGAGGCCACATAATATTTGTGCAAATGGTGCAGACCGGGAGACCACAAAGACACCACCTGCTTGAAGTCCAGCATCAACTTGCTCAATGTCGAGGAAACCAAAGAAGAGGAAGTGCTGGCTATAACCCATGCCCAAGCTAGACATGCAATGTGCCTAGACCCGAAGATGGAGAAGCGAAGGGCACCGGAAGCACGGGAAGAAGTTGAGAAAGAGATATGAGAAAGGGTGAAGGTGAAGGGTATGATGAGCACTTCCAGCCGACTGGAGGTGGAGGATGCTATACTTAATCAAATTTTAAAATTAAAACTGGAGGTGCCTGTGAAGGTACACAACCTCCTGCAGACGATGCCTCAATTACGAATGGCGTTGCTGAATAATCTCTCCCAACCACGCACCAATACCAACCACTGCACAGATGTTCTTGGGGAGTCTGCAATAGACCCCATGCTATTGGCAGTTAACACTAGAAGGAACCCGACCATTATGGAGATGGGTATCCTCGACACCATTCTAACTAATACCATCATCGATGGTGGATCAGGAGTGAATGTTCTTCTGGGAGAAACCTGGCGGAAGCTGACACTATGGCCATCTACATTCAATTTGCTCGGTGCAGATCAACATGGAATCAAACCCATCGGGACACTGATGGGCCAACAAGTTACCATTTGGTTGCAACCCTTCATACTGGACTTTGTGGTAATCCCACTAAAGAAAAAAGGGTATGATGTGATCTTAGGGAGAGGGTGGCTGGTGGCAGCCAAGGCCACCCACAACTGGAAGAAGAACACTCTGTCTATGGAGAATGGAGGAAGGAAGTTTATCATAGACCTCGGGACATAGTTAGTTAGTGAGGAACTGGCATCATCTTCATAATCAGAGGGTGAAGGAGAAGGCAACCTGAGAAACGAAGGACAGGGCTGCAGGAAGCCCAACGATGAAGGGATTCTCAAACTAGGAGAGTGCTCCGAGGATGCGACAGGGTCATTGAACGGGCTCTTCCACTGGCAGATAGAGGATTACGAAATGTTCCAAAGCTACAGGCTCGAAGTAGAGGAACCAATGCAAGTAACAAAGGAGGTGTACCTACCAGAATACAGAGAATATTGGAAGGGAGACGCCCCAAACCTCGGTGACATAGATAATCCCAAGATCAATTGTGTCGGCAATGATTGGAACCTTGTGTGGAAGGCCGCAACTTTCAAAATATTTATTCTTCTTCTTCTTCTTATATACGGGAAGGAGATCACGGTCCTTGTAGAATTTGTGGTTCCAGGTCTTCGGATGGCCATTGAAAATAGACTTTCCACCAATGGATCCAAATTGAAACCTTACCACATGAAGCTTGCAGGGACCCGAGAGGCTGGAAAGACACCCGAGAGGCCGGAGGGGGACCCGAGAGGATGGAAGGGGACTCGAGAGGCTGGGAAGGTGACTTGAGAGGCACGAGACCAATGCAGGAGACTCTTGGGTGAGGAAAACTTAGAAGGATGAAGGGCGGTCCCAGAGACAGGGGACCTGAGCTGACGACTCTCTAGACAACTAAATCTGAAAAAAACAAAAACAAAAAAAAAATGTACAGCCGTACGGGTCCATATGACAGTTGACCATACGACTAGGAATATATATATATATAAAGAAAAAAAAAAAGAAAGTGCATGATGGTAGGGGCCACCGTACGGTGGACCACCGGTGATGGGACCACCGTGCGGTGGACCACCGACGGTGGAACCACCAAATAGTGGGACCACCATACGGTGGTAACACCGAAGGTGGACACCACCATCGTGCGGTGGACACTGCCATGGGTTAAAGCCATGCAAACTAAAAGGAAGAAATAAAAACCTCGCATGAGGAAAGACACGCAGCCCACACCAAACAAAAAAAAACGGACGAAAAAAAAGGAGAGACACACACAACACCGCACAAACAAACACAGCCGTACAGTGGAGGGGTGTTGACCGCACAGGAAGGTGGCCGTATGATTGGAGGTGTCAGTGCTATTGTTGACCGTACGAGGAGGTTGTATGGCCAAGGTGCCATCGGGGACATTACAGTGGACAAAAAAAAAAAACGATGACCAGATTTAAAATCATTCGATGAAGTCTAGAGCTAAGACACTGGAAATTTAGAGTGGAGAAGAAGGGTTTCTACATCTTAAAATATCATAGAAAATGATGTGCACCATGGACTTTCGTATGGTTCTGAGGGTTGTAAATTGGTGTTGGCGGCGGGGGCGCTGCCCCTCAACCCTGCCCTGTACTACGATAGGGAGCGCACTTGGGGCACTGTCCCCGAACCCCGCGAGGGGTGCTGCCCAGACCCCACGGGGGCGCTACCCTTTGACTCGACTGGGGCGCTACCCCAAACCCCGCTGGGGGCACTGCCCCCAGACCCTAGTTTATTTTTGAGCTACAGTACACTTGTTGGAGTTGGGTGAAGAGTATTAGAGATGTCATGAGAAGTGTTGTGGTTGTCTTTACTGTGAGAAAGAAGCCTACAGCTAAGCATTGGTGGGGAAGCCATAAGCTGTAGAGGGAGATGGATTTGGAGGTTGGGAACAAACAAAGTTTGAGGGAAGGCATTACAGGTCCATGCAGTTGTATGACACCAGGGAGTTATTCAGTTCAGTTATTAGCCTTTGGGGAGTGTGATGAAGGATTTGAGGTGTCTCCTAGCCTTTGTGCTAGCGGGTTGTGGCCACCTCCAGGCAGGAATGGTATGCTTTGAGGAACTTGGAGTATGTCTCGGTCGGACGTGCGGTTGCCTTGGTGGATGCACAGAGGGCTTAGGAGGAGCTGACCACCAAGTTGGAGGTAGTACTAGCATGAGACTTAGCTTAGCATACCCAGGAGTTAGATGCTGAGAGGGCAACATCGGTGGCTATCAAGGACAAATTGGCTAGGGAGACAGTGTCATTTGAGTAGTAGTTGGCGGAGGCTGAGACTAAAAAGCATGTTTTGCAGACAAGTTTGGTTTAGGCATAGGAGAGCTGTGATGCCAAAGGGAGCACTAATGGTGAAATCCGCACTTGAGCATCGAATGGTAGCAGACAAGGGTTTTCCAGTGAGGACACAAGAAGTGTATAAGTTCCAAGCTCGACTGGCATCAGTAGTTCCTGCCATTCATCTCTATTTTGTATTAAGTCATCCAGAGTCGACTTCTTTTCTTGGGGGGGTTGATGTTGCCGGGAATAATCATTATGTTATGTTGTCATTGGTAATAATGAGTTACAACGGTCAGTTAGTTAGTCATCCCGAAGGGCAATTGGACGCGACGGTTGGTCGCACCCCTTTGGGTATTATATATTGTGTACCTTTCCTTTGAAGTGGATCATGATAGTCATGTCAAATGTAATGTTATAAGCACTTGATGTACATGGACTGTTGAATTAATACAAAGACTGGTTATTTAATATATTTCCATTATGTTCTGTGCATTTACTTTATGCATTTAATCGTTTACCCAAGAGGGAAAACATGCAATACATGATTGATGTGGAGCATATACCTTTAGTTCACCTCCTGAAGGGGCAGTACCCCCAATTCGCCTCTTAAATACACAAATGTAGCCTTTGGAAGAGACTTGGTGAATATGTCTGCTAACTGCTCCTTACTGGAAACATGTTCCAGTGCAATCTCTTTATTCTGAACCTTTTCCCTCAAGAAATGGTACTTAAGTTCAAAATGCTTGGTTCTAGAATGTAAAATCAGATTCTTTGAAATATTGATAGCACTTGTGTTATCACAGAATATACTTACCAGTTCAGATACAGGGGCTTTGAAGCCATTCAATACATGCTTCATCCAAATTGTTTGAGTGTAGTTCATGAAAGTTGCAACATACTCTGCTTCCGCTGTAGACTGAGAGATACAACACTGCTTCTTACTCATCCATGAGACTAGTCTACCATTGAGGAAGAATGCACCACCAGTTGTGCTCTTTCGATCATCTACATTACTAGCCCAATCAGCATCTATGAACACTTTCAAGTTGAAATCCTTGCTATATGGATACCACAATCCATAGTCAACAGTTCCCTTCAAATACCTAAGAATCCACTTGACTGCAACCAAGTGGGATTCTCTTGGACTTTTCTGGAACCTTGCAGTAATGCCAACTGCATGTGCAATATCTGGTCTACTATGCACTACATAATGCAACTTACCAATCATTGATCCATATTCCTTTTCATCAACCAGTGCTGAGTCATCCTCTTTGGATAGTTTACAACTAGTCACCATTGGTGTACCAACCGGTTTGCTATCTTCCATGCCAAAAGTCTTCAACACTTCTTTGACATATTTGGACTGAGTGATAAAGATTCCATCCTTCATCTGCTAGATCTGCAGTCCAATGAAGAACTTAATCTCCCCTATGAGTGACATCTCAAACTCTTTCTTCATCTCATCAGCAAACTCATGACTCATCTTGTCATCTCCACCAAAGATAATGTCATCAACAAAAACCTCATAGATCAGGATCTGATCTCCTTCAAACTTCAAGTAGATATTGCTATCTTCACTTGTTCTTTCAAATCCAATCTTCACAAGATGGGAATGTAGATGTTCATACCATGCTCTAGGTGCCTGCTTTAATCCATACAAGGCTTTATGTAGCCTACATACCATGTCACTGTCTTTAGATAGGGAAAACCCATATGGTTGCTCAATATACACCTCCTCTTCAAGTACACCATTTAGGAATGCAGATTTTACATCCATTTGATATACTTTGAAACCTTTAAAAGCTGCATATGCAAGAATTATACAGACTCCTTCCAATCTGGCTACAGGAGCAAAGGTTTCTCCATATTCTTCTCCTTCTTCTTGAGCATATCTTTTGCATACCGATCTGGCTTTGTTTCTAATCACTATGCCATCCTCATTCAGCTTATTTCTGAGGACCCATTTGGTACCAATAACATTTTTGTGGTTCGGTCTAGGTACCAAGGACCATGTACCATTTTTCTCTATCTGGTCAAGTTCCTCTTCCATTGCCTTGATCCAGTCTTCATCTTTATGTGCCTCTTTAAATGATTTAGGCTCAAATTCAGAGATCATACATGAGTTTTCTCTGACCTTTCTTCTTCTAAGGATTCCTGCATCCTTATCTCCTATGATCTGATTAGGATCATGATTCAGCTTGACATACCAAGGAATGGTCTTAATGGATTCCTCTTTCTTTTCTTCTTCATCCTCATCTCCATCAGTATCAACATCTACATTTGCCGGTGTAGGAACACTGTTACTGGTACTTGGTTGACTGACAACCAGTTCCCAGAAGGTTGCAACCGGTTCGTTTACTACTTGCTCACTGCTAGATTCCTCAGTTTTCTCAGAGGTTTCATCAACTCTTACATTGATGCTTTCCATAATTCTTCAAGTTCTATTGTTGAAACACTTGAGAGCTTTGCTCTTGGTGCAATATCCAAGGAATATTCCCTCATCACATTTTGCATCAAATTTGCTCTGGTGTTCACTCCTCTTGATGTAACATTTGCTACCAAACACTCTAAAGTAGCTAACCACAAGTGTCTTACTGGTCCAATACTCATAAGGAGTTTTATCCTTACCTTTCTTGATGAGTACCGGGTTCATTGTGTAGACTACAGTGCTCACTGCTTCTCTCCAAAAGGTGTGAGCTACCTTTCCTTGAATCAACATGGTTCTAGTTGCTTCAACCACAGTCTAGTTATTCCTCTCTGCTAGGCCATTCTGCTATGGAGTCCGGGGGGCAGACAATTGCCTGTTGATGCCATGTTCTTCATAGTACTTGTTGAATTCACCAGAAGTGAATTCCCCTCCTTGATCAGTTCTCAGGCACTTGATCCTTTTACCACTTTCCTTCTCCACTAAAGCTTTGAAAGCTTTGAACTTTACAAAGGCTTTAGACTTGTCCTTCAAGAATGTGACCCACATCCTTCTTGAGCAGTCACCAGTGAGAATCATAAAGTATCTATCACCTTGCACACTTCTATTTTTCATAGGACCACACAAAACAATATGCACAAGATCAAGCAAGTTGTTAGCAGTGAAAGATTTACCTTGAAAGGTTGAGGAAGACATTTTCCCCAATTGACACTCTCTACACAAGGTATTATCAAGTTTGCTTAGCACTGGTAACCCTCTAATTGCCTTGATCTTACTAGCTTTCACAATGTTATCAAAGTTTACATGGTAGAGTCTCCTATACCATATCCAACTATCATCAAATTTTGCCATAAGGCATGTACTTATATTTGCATTTAGATGAAATAGGTTACCTTTGGTCTACATACCGGTAGAAACAATTTCACTATTCTTTCCTTTGATTCTGCACACTCCATTCTTGAATTCCAGAGTGAGACCACTGTCATTCAGCTAGGCAACACTCAGAAGGTTGTGGCTGAGACCATCAACCCAATACACATTGTCAATACTACTCTTTCCATTCAGAGAGATGGATCCTTTTCCTTTAACCATACATGGTGCATCATTGCCAAAATGAACCACACCACTATCATACTCCTCCAAGGATAGAAACTTTCTCCGGTCACCAGTCATATGGTGAGAACAACCACTGTCAATGATCCACTCATTGGAATTATCAAACCAAGAGACAAGAGCCTTCTTGTCTGACACATCTTCCTTGACAACAACAAACACAATATCTTCATTTTCTTCATCCTCTAATTCTTCATCTGTGACACCTTCATCAACTGCCACAAAATAGTTTCTCTGGTTTCATCCTTTGAATTTCTTGAACCTTTCTGGTTTGTCTTTGTTGTCACCATTAGGACAGTTTACAACAATATGTCCTATCCAGTTGCAAGAAAAGCATTTCAAAGGTAGCTTACCTTTGTATTTGCCGGTTCCTTTTGGAAGTTTCTTGGAAAGAAGAGCTTCAAATTCCATCAGAAACTCCTCATCATCCATCACTCTACTCTGTCTTGTGTCACCACTGGTGCTTGCTTATTTTCCTTTTTTGGATGGTATAGTAGAAGCTTTAAAAGCTGATTCAGTCTTTTGAACACTGCCATCAAAACTATTTAGCTCATAGGCTATCAACTTTTCTATGATGGAGTCCAGGGATACCTTAGTCTTGTCTATTGATCTCAGCTCCTGAATAGCAGCAACCCTTATTGCATAGACCAACAATAGGGATCTTAGGACTTTTCTTACCACAGTGGCATCTTCTATTTTATAACCTGCACTCTTGATATCTCCAACAATAGTTTTGATCCTCATTCCATACTGTTGAATGGTCTCACCTTCAACCATCTGCATATCTTCAAACTTCCCTCTAAGGCTTTCTTTCTTAGCCTGTTTTACATGTTCATCACCACCATAGATATTTTCAAGAGTATCCCATACCTCTTTAGGATTTACCTTATCTTGGACATCAATAAACTCAATGTCAGATAAACTACTAATTAGGGCTTCCATGACTTGCCCATTCTCCTGCATCTCTCTCTTTTGGTCATCGGTGAGAGTACCGGTAGGGGCAACATAGGGATTCTCAACATAGCTCCAGTGTTGAGCACCCATGCTTTTGATGAATATCTTCATTCTGTCTTTCCATATACTAAAATTTTCCCTGTTAAACTTTGGACCTTCCCTCTTCATCATTTGACTGGGATCTTTACCTCAAGTGGTTAAGCTTATAACATAGAGGACCTGGAGGATTCTCTGATACCAATTGATAACTTAATGATGAGTGAATAGTACCAAATTGGTACTGAGAGGGGGGGGTGAATCAATATAGACAAAAATATAGTCCAAAACTGGTTTGACAACATACACTTCAAATGATTGGCAGACAGTGACACTGGTTTGAAACAGAGTGCAACTGATAAAGCTAAGAATGTCTGAGACAAGCATTAACCGGTTACTCACTTAGCTTTTCACTCAACTCGAGACTACACTACCAGTTCACCCTTATGCATAAATAGATAATCTATCATCAGATCATAATAATAGCTAGTTCAACATGTTTTATTGACAGACATAAAACATAGAACCATCATACGCTTGACAGACAATAGCAAAGCATCACAAGATAAAAGCATCACACATGACACACATATTTTCACGTGGAAACCCAACTGGGAAAAACCATGGTGGGGATGAATACCCACAAGATGTTTTTGAACTCTTTAGAAGTCCGCTCTGTTAGGAGCCTTGTCCGGTTAGAGACATTACAAAAGGTTCTCCTAGGAACCGATCCTGTTAGAGATCACCTAGTTAAGGGATGGCTAGAATACCCGATTAAGGGTTAAACCCTATTAAGGTTACCTTGTTAGAGGATTTCAAGAACTCAATAGCTAAAGGAATCCTAACTCAGTAGCTTTGAATTAACCTGGTAAAGGATTTTCAGCAAGCCGGTTAAGGCTACCCTGTTAAGGGATTTTCCAATTGTTGAGGTGGTTAGAGATCAACAGGTATTACAATGATTTGGTAACAATACTTAATGCCAATGCAGATCCCCTTAAGCTCCTCTTCACCTTCTGCACTTACACTCTATAGGTATCACTTCTCTCCTTTTGGTCTCGCAAGAATTACATATCCCTTCTCTTGGATACACACACACAACTTTTGCCAACAACATCAGAAAGAAACACAACATCGACCTTATAGGAAAATAGATAGGTCGGTAGCATAAACCCTAAACCCTAAACCTGTTAGGTTAAGGAATTCAAACGGTTCAATCCTGACCATTGAGAACATTCCATTAATTGCAATAGTCTTGATCCAATCTTGAGACATTCTCCATTGTCCATTTTCACCGATTTCATGGTGGCTGATAACCCATCACATGTTATGACCATTTTACAGAGTTCACACATTCCTGAGGTAGATAGGAACAATCTCCTTTATGTAAGATCCTTCACATGCACAAGGCTGACGTGGCAACATGATCTATTCTTCATTACAATGCTAACTCATCACACAATGACACCGGTTGAGCCATACAGGGTTGAAGCACTTCAACCAGAAACCCTGAAGTTGAGACTACCAACCAGTAGTCATACAATGCTTTCATGTGCCGGTTCCCATAACCATATGCCGGTTCACCTTGAACAATCACACCGCTTCACTTTAGCACAAATGCTGGTTCACAGTGTTATACCAGTTCTCTCATATGCCAGTTCTCACCTCTTCAGCATATTGACATCAATGACAACATACAATGTCATTATGTCCTCATATCGGTTCACAGAATGCCAACTAATTTATCTAAAATGAAGGTAATCTTTTAATAATAAAAAAAATTGAACAAATATTATTAAGCTAATCAATATGAGAAAGGAATTCAAACGACAAGTTTCATTTTTGAGGGAAGAGATAAAGGTTCAGAGGTTACAATTCATTTGATTTTCCAACTGAAACTTTTTGTATCAAGCCTCGACATAGTTTGGAATAGAGAGAGCATCATCAAGGGCTTCTCCATTCAATCGTAGACTTGCCAATCTCCCATTCCCCTTCCAATTGTAAGAGACCCAACCCTTCATGAGGGTGCATTCTAAGGATTGGGTCTCTTTTACATCTGGCCATCTGATCTTGGTGTTCAAAACCTACACGCAACTAGTCAGTCACACACTATAGGTAACCCTTAACTACTATGACCATCTGACTAGTAGGTGTATCTAGTTCATGTGATCTAACAATCACTTAGATAAAGAATCACCATCTTGGCCAAGGTTTTAACATTGCACACACCAATGTGTTGTTAGTGTTCACCTCCCTTGCTCGACTTGTACATCCAATTCTTGAGCTCAACAAACTCACTAGTTACCAACCATCTAAACAAGCCATCTTCTTAATGTGTACTAACAATAATGGTTATTAACAACCATCATATGATAAATAGCATACACTTGAGCCAACTAACTCACTGGTTTACTAACCAACTATCTAGTGAACTGCTTAATGTCTACTAAGAATAATGGTCATAAATGACCATCATAAGATAATTAACATACACTTGAGTCAGCTGATTCATTGGCTACAAAAATTCTAGGTTTAGCTGATCCAATTCGTTACATAACAATCTCATGTCTACTAACATTAATGGTTTACAATGACCTTCATGGGATTGTGACATAACCCTATAAGCCAACTGCTACAAATCCCCTATCTCTAACAAGCTTCAACTGTCATCATGGAATTAAACTTAATACAACATTGGTTCCCTTATTTAGCTAAATTAACACATCATATTATGACTCAACAAAAAATACGGTTCTAATATATTTTTTTTGTCTTTGTATATTCCCAAAAGTATGCATCTAATTGATGATAAGAATCCTTCTTCAGGTCTTGCAACCATGGAGACTAGTTATAATTTGATTATAACTAATGTGCATTGATTCCAAGATGAACCATATTCGGTTCAACTATGAGTTAAGAGTGGAAAACAAATAAACATAGAATAGATGTAATACTTGACTATTATGCCCTCATGGGCTAGCAATCATATTCTATAGTGAATTCTCTAAGGTTGCTACTCAACCATACTATGCACACGATATGAATGCAGTATTCAATTTTCTTATGAATAAGGTAAGACAGTGTATTCGATGAAAAGTAATAGAATATCGTCATGATTTATCAAAAGTTGAGAAAGTAGCAAGCTTACTATACAAAGACAGTGATCACTATAAAGTTGTAGTCAAGTTCAAAGCATCGATTTGTGGGAACAAAGGGTTTCATATGGGGATAGAGCAGTCTCATGAAATATCATGACAATCATAATCATAATCTAAAGAGTAGTGAAATCTTCAAGATTGATTGGTGATAGTGCAGTCATTCATTAATTGTTTTGGACATTTCAAGCTATGTTTTCCTAATAGATGGTCAAGTATAGAACAACAACACTCAGAAAATACAGTCTAGAGAGATTGTAGTCTACAGTAAAGCCAGTAGGTAGTCATACCTAGTACCAAATAAAATGATAGTAATCAAGTCTACTGGGTGAAAAAGAGCAGGGTATAAGTTTCTAAAAGGTCTTTTCAAACCTTAACAACAAATAACACGTTATTGTTGCAGCATTATCAAAACTTGACAAGAACAACATCTTATAACCTTAAGAGGCATAGCAGTCATAGGGCAACTCATGTCAAATGTGCAACTCAATACAATAAATAATCTTAGTTTGTAGCCCTATAGCATCATAATGCAGTCCTTGACCAAGTATGCATACAAGAAACATCTAGTTCTATTAAGGCACAAGCATCAAAGTCAGAGATTATGACAACTAGTCAAAAACATCAAGTACAAAAAGGTTAGTCTCAGTCACTAAAACACAATTTGTAACATGCATTAGGAGTTGTCCTCCTTTCAAATAGTGCAACATTAAAAAGGTATTATGAAAGCTACAACCACAATTCAAAGAGGAAGCTTACAAAGATAGGACAAAGCTAGGTACAGTCATAAGTCAAGGCAAATACATAGTTGAAACTCAATCCAAAATAGTGAAGAAGTGAAACAAATGACATGAGAAGTCTAAAGAACTATTATAGCAATCATGTGTCAAGGATTAATGAAGAGAATTTTTGCATCCATGATACAATCCTTAAAAGCATCCATGATACAATCTCAAACACACTTTTTACTGTTCTCTTGGTGATTGTGCCCAACTGTGTATGTCTTGCTTATGTATGAAAATGGAATTTTGCAGCTTTCCACCAACGATGTATTTGAGATGTCTTTGATTTAGATATGGCATGAGCTTAGTTGTAGAGTGAGACTAGGGAGTTGGACCATCTCAACCATGGTGCGCTTGCATATGTATATAGTTTTTTGTATTCATTAAAGATTTTCATTTAATTTTAATCAACTAAAGAGCAATATTCATGACTTACAAGTAATAAAAAAACTTACAAGGATGAGGTATATTCATTACTTACAAGTAATAAAAAAACTTACAAGGATGATGCATATTCATAACTTTTACAGTCCTACTTTGGATATCAACACTAGAAGCAACTCATATTGTTCATGTACAAACAAGATAATATGGGAGTTCATTATACCTAGCAACTTGTGGTGTTGTTGTTTGTGTTGGCTCTGTTGGACCCTACAATTAAGATTCAATATTCATTATTCAATAAGATTAACTATGCAACATAATGAAATATTGAAAAGTGTGTTATCTTGTTGAGCTTCGCTTGGTTTCAAGAATAGTTTAATATTATCTACTTAATAGGGCCAACCACGTGAAGGTGGAAGCTCATTTGGCCCCTCCCCCCCCTAACATCACTCTAAATTACCCGTTAACATCTTATAACATTCATTCATTCATTCTTTCTACCATTAATAAAATATAGCATTCATTCATTAATATCACATAATGTTCATTAACACATAACATTGATTAACATTAATTAACATGCAACATTCATCAGTATTAATTAACACATATCATCCATAACCATTAATTAGCACATAATTACATTCACTAACAAATAAAAATTAGTCATTATCAAATAAGTTAGATTACAATCATTTCTTTTTTTTTTTTTTTTGAAGCTATGAAAAGACTAAGTGGAACATCGGTTTCTTCATCATTTCCCCCCTCTGCAGATGTTCCGCCAACTACTCATGATCTCGATGTATGCCTAGTCCTATACTAAGGACGAGGACACTGAAGCGAAGGGGGGTCCTCTGCAATAACAAAGAAATGGGTTAAATTAAAAAAAAAATTAATTACTGTTACAAGTGTTTCATTAATTTAGAGAACATAATTGTTGTGCTCTTTACCTGATGGGGCCACATCATTTTGTGTAGCCTCAACCTCAACATGCTGAACACCCTCTAGATCATCTGGAGTTGAAATAGTAAAGGTTACATTAATGCTGACGACCAATTGCAATTATATTTGTTTAAAGAAATAATAGTGGTCCTCTTTACCTGAGTGGGGAACATCACGTTATTGATGTTGTGTACCCAGATCATGCTCCACTTGCTCATCACCGACTACATGCTCTAAAATATTAACAAAAAAGGTTACATTAATTACTACTCTAATTACAAATTAAGATGTTTAATTGTATTAATAGCTAAATAAATAAATTTGAATAGCAAAAGAATACCTCCACTACTGGGATGCACATCCAAACCTTCATGTGCAGGTGGTGTTTCACAATTAGCAGGCTGCAGGCCAATGACATGCACATTGTTATCATTGCTTGCTTATTTAAAACAAATATAGTCACTTTATGTTGGAACTCAACATCAATTAGATTATTGGTAAAATTTTCAATTTGAAACAACTTCCATTTAGCATATTTACCTGTGTGACGGATGCACTCGAATGTTGTGTATGCCCTCTCAATTCTCGTAGCCGATCAACCACGATTGAATAGCCTTGCTGGTAGGCAATTCTCTTGTCATATTCTATGGGTGCTCTATTGAATTCAAAGCCCTGCATTTTTGCTTGGTATTGTGAATTTTGCTTGCATTGTTTGATAAAAAAAAAACGTTTGCAATTTATTAATATTTTGATGCAATATTTTGTTTACATGAGATACTTACAATTCGTGCAGCAAGTTTCATGTAACCACCAGAGCCAAGTTTCTGTTGGTCGTGCTTTTCTTGCCTTGCCTTGGTTGCCTTTGATGTGTCACTTAGTCTATAAATTTTTAGAAATATGTTAGATTATATAAATATAAAGAGTAATTAATTAGTACATGATTACATTCTTAATAGTATCTCATACCTTCTTCTGGCATCTAGGGGTGTATTTGCTTTTTTCCTTTCAATTTCTCCTTGGCATCCAAAATCAGGTCCTTCCACTCCCTCTCTAGAATCATGGGGGGATGCTCGTACTTTAGGTTCCTCTCCAAATGGGTCCTGTATTGGTCCCTCACATACTTTAGATATGTGCCAGCTTTTTCAAGGAGTTTGGTTTTGTCAAAGGTTTCATTTCCAAACCACTCAACCATTTGGTTTGTCAATTCATATTTTAACCTTTTTTCTTGGTCATTCCACCTTTTAAAGCAAAAACAAACCTGTTAGATTCAGAAATAAACTGAAGCTACATTTATTACACTTCAAGAAATGGATCAAAGGAAAACTATTCTAGCAATGATATGAAATCAAAAGTGGATTAGGGTTAGTTCACATATGATGTACCACCTTTTACGTATGGTGGGCCCAAATATTTGCAATGCAATGTCACTAAGATGTTTATAGAAAATATCATTGCCTACAAAAAATTCATGGGATAATTAGTCCAAAACGTGTGATCATAAAGTAAATTACAATTAGAGTATATATAATAATAATTTTTTAGTACCTGGAACCTTTTGTCTCTTTAAGGGAATCATTTCTTCGTCACTCACCACCAATGTGGCTTGCAACATTCCCATACTAGCAATAGGAGAAGATCCAGGAAATGATGGTATGTTATCAGTAGTAGTCACCTCTGGTACATCCTCATGTGCATCTCCTCCTGCAAAAAATAAATCCACTATGAAATGGCATTAGAATTCAAGAAAGAACGCTTGAAGGGAAATAAACACATGACAAAAGATAGAGAAAAAGAGGGATCTACCAATAGTGGGCGGGCCAATATGAGGTGCACTAGAGGATGTCTACATGCTACATGTTGCCGACATTGCAGTCGGCAATACAGGTGAGGGTAGCCTTTGATGAGGCAGCGATGCCATTTGCACAGTAACATTGACAACACCTAAAGAATAATACATTAAATATATGAAAAGTGCAAGAATTGTAAACAAGGATGAACCTTTATTTTAAAAATTGATAGTATCAAGTATGATGTGTTTTGGGTACTCAGAGTGATAAGCCAAGCAAGTGATAATACAAGAAAATTGTCATCACCTGAAGATCTTGCAACACCCTGATCATGGGAACGACTTTGATGAGGGCTGATAAATTGCTGTAAAAATAATACGTACATATTTTAGTTAATGACATAAAAGAGAATAAAATATAAACCATTATTGAACTTTTGTTATAATTAAAGATTTCATTACTGCTTACTTGCAAGTTTTCTACTGTCCGAATCAATAATGCCACCCTCTCTCGTATCTCATCTGTGATAGGATGCACGACTACCAAAGCAACAATCTCTTTTCTAATTTTTATAAGAGGCATTTTAAAGAATTTCATAAGGTCTATGGGATCTTCAGGGTCAACATCACGTAACTCTAATGATTCCACATCCCTAGAAAGGTGCTTAGGTACTGCAACTCCCTTTCCCTTTCCCTGAACATCCGTCTATGTCAAGAATATCATTAACAATTACAAAATTAGTATAAATCACTAAAAAAAAGAACATAATAATGTAACAGTTTGCTTATATCTAATTTGTACAATTACAATGAGATTTACTTGCTTAGTAGAAGTGTCGCAAGCTACATCTCTGAATGCGATATGTGATGGATCCATGTCGGCCTGTGACAAAGAAAAAATATAAAAAATGTTAGCAAAATTAAACCAATAAACTTAGCAAAAAAACTTCATAATAAAATGGTAGATTGGATTCATTAATTGGAGGTTGGTTAATTTAAATGGTATATAGTACGTACCACCCCCATGATATTAACTTTGTTTCTATCTATACGATTCAAACTGTAATCGATTAGAAGCTTTTCGCCTACACTTATTGATTTTATCGCAACTACAAATACATGATTTCCCTCGCACGCCTCAAATATGCAATTGGGTTGTTTATTAGTTGACCCAGGTCGTGTACTATTTATAAAACCTGCAATATTCCCTGTTGCTTTTGGCTGACCATCAAAGTATATAGCCACTCATTTACTTTGATCATTATATTTCTGTTGTATATAATTTGCTAACAGTGCATACCTACGCATACTTTTTTTATATTTAACAATCTGCATCCAATGTTTGTAATTGTAACAAGGTCCAACAAACTCCATCAATTCTGTAACTCTATTGTAATAGACTTTTATGCTGTCCATGGAAAATAAGCCTAAACCATGTAACGACGAAGATGCTATGCGATATACCCTATCGTTACCACAAAAATTAGTGTTTATTGGAGGAAGTTCCTTGGGCACCCATTGTTTCTATAGATGTCTATACCTTAGTGGCACCTCAATGTCACCTTTGGTCTCATCATCATAAGAACATGACCCCCCTTGAGCAAGGAAAAATTTCATGCGTTTATTGAATTTTCTTCTAGTCTTTTGACCTCTTGTTGATCTACCTATTGTAGACCTACTACATGTGTCACTTTTATTTTCTATTACTGCATTGTCCTCACTTGACGAAGACAGATCTAACAAATACCTATTTGGGGGTACCTACACTACATGAAATGAGAGAGTTAATTGGTAATGAGAGAGAAATTTTGCAAATGAGGGTAATGTTGATGAAGAAGTCAGCCCTAAAGTTGATTTTGGGATGAAAATTGGAATAAGTCCAACTGGGGCCTCAAGTGTTGATAACTGTATTAGATTTGTTGCTAATGTCGAGGTTTGAAAAACTGAGGAAGTTTGTTTTCCAAGTAATTTTTAAAAAATAAACTGTTTCTATAGGGTGTATTGACTAGTCATACTTGTCCATCCATGAGACTGTGCAGGATCCTCGTCAAAGGGGTTCAGGGTCCTGTACAATGTAGACTATGCAGGATCCTCAACTAAATGGTTGATGATGTCTGTAGTCAATGAGCTATTCCCACCAAGGGTGACAACATCACATAGGGACTATACCTGAAATCAACACCATCAATTAAGCATCATAAGCATTACTAAATTTGTAAGTTGATAAACAATAAATACATACGTATCATAAGCATCAGAAGCATCACATGATGTGTCATCATATATGTAATTGAGCATCAAAATTAGCATCACATATCATGTCATCATAAACATGTAATCCATCACATATGTATCATAAATCACCATCCATCACATAGGTAATAAACAATCCATGTTCTATAAATAAATACAAAGTTCAAAAAATGTCACATGCATCATCATAAACATGTGATCCATCATATATGTATTTTAAATCAACATCCATCACATAGCTAATAAACAATCCAATTTCCATAAATAAACACAGTTTAAAATTTGTCACATAAATAGTCACTCTCCCTATCTCCATCTCCATATTAAAAGGTGCATCATGAATTAATTATGTAATGGCATTAGAATTCAAAACATAATGAATTAATTATGTAAAAAAAATTCTATCAAGAAGTCAATATTAAATAGATAATATACTAATCACATACCTCATACATTTCATTCTTCATCATCATAAACATCAAGGTCATCATCGCCATCATCATCATCATCATCATCATCATCATCATCATCATCATCATCATCATCATCATCATCATCATCATCATCATCATCATCATCATCATCATCATCAACGTCTTCACCATCATCATCACCATCATCACCATCACCACCATGACCATGACCATCATCATCATCATCATCATCATCATCATCATCATCATCATCATCATCATCATCATCATCATCATCATCATCAATGTCTTCACCATCATCATCATCATCATCATCATCATCATCATCATCATCATCATCATCATCATCATCATCATCATCATCTTCTTCTTCTTATTCTTCTTCTTCTTGTTCTTCTTCATCATTATTGAGAAACTATCAATCGTGATCATCATCCACTTCATCTTCTACTTCTTCGGTATCTTCTTCTTCCATCACATTATACTTTATCGGCCTTCCTCTTGGATCATGTCTAACAACAAATGACCAACCCAGTTTATGTGGAACCTCTGAGTAAAATACTTGCTCACATTGGCTTGGAAGAACATAGGGCTCATCCCCAACTGGTTCAAATGACCTTGTATTTAGCATTATAAAACCATTATCATGTTCAATAACAGTTCTATCAATATCATTTTTATTCAATCGTAGCTTGTACCATTTGACGACGAACAAAACTAATTTGAAGGAATTAAAGTCACACTCAAGTATATCATCCAAAATGCCATAGTATCGATTTTGAGACTATTGAGGATGAATGTCATTTCTTGATGAAATATTTGTCACCTCAAAGACTGCAGTGATGCCATAATCACAAGTTTTCTTCGTGTCATCCAACTTTTTTATGTAAAATTTATGACCATTGCAGCACATAGCGTTGTGGTGTTTGACCTGCGATATGTCAAACATGTAAAATTTATTGCATTGTGAGTTGATAAACATATGGGTGATTAATAAATTTATATGTACCTGTTTATCTCTTAAACCATATGCTAAATCAATTTCCCTTTGCGTAACATTGGAATCTCCATTACGATGTGCTTCTTTAACCAATGAAGCCACACCTTCCCATGTTAACATGCGTCCAGAATGTTGACAACGTTCAATCCATACCATCATCCAATCAAGATTGTTTGCAATATACAAATGTAGTGCATCCCACTCTCGACCAACTGTACAAAAAATAAATAGACGTCTTACAATCGATTTATTTTGAAGATTAAGAATTAATTAACTACAATAACATCTTATAATTACCTCTCACTTTCCTCAATCTACCTTTCCCCATCAAGTACTCCCCTTCAAATTTGTTAATGGTGTTGGGACCCCAAATGCGATCCTCATGGATCTTTGCTGCAAACTTAGGAAGATATTCAGAAATGTACACCATAGTTTGGTATACCATATATCCCTCCACCATAGAACCCTAAGGATGTGCTCTTTGTCAAACCAAAGCCTTCAAAAATTTCAAGTGCCTCTCAACCATCCACATTGACCTAGTGTGTACAGGTCCACATAATTCAATCTCCTGAACTTGGTGTATGAGGTAGTGTTCTTGTGCATTGAAAAAATCTGGAGGTAGACACTTTTGCATTTCACACACTAAATGAGGAATTTTTCTCTTCCAATATTTTATATCATCTTTATGGATTTATTTACATGACAACCACCTACAAGGTATTCAAGACGCAAGAATATATATTACATAACAAGTAAAACAAATCACTAATATAATATCTATACAACAAACTAAACAAATATCACTACTTACCTCATGTATTTTCCAAGATCATATATGACTTGCTTGACATTATTATCGAAGTCGTCTGGGAGAGATAGAGGTAGAACATACTACAACAATTATAAAATTATCTTTTCATTTTTTTGTAACATAATGAAAAGTACACGTACGTGCAGTACTTAAATACATACTAAAAACACAAGAACATGAATTACCTTAATGAAGGTATGCCAATCATGCATTTTCATCCTGGCCCAAATTCACTTTTCTTTGATATGAGATTGTTTATGTTCACAACAAATCCTGTGGGAAATCAAATTTTTCATATGACTTCTTTTATAGCATTGCTTTGCTGGTCCATTAATAACCAAGGAAGCTCACTTATATTAATCTGGTCTCCATGGCTATTTGATTGAATGACATTTATCATTGCATGAGTGGAATCCTGAATGTCACTACATATTTTGACAATTTTTTCTTTGTCACGCCTTCCATCCAATATTTTCCATACTATCTCTGTTATATTCTTTTCAATATGCATACTATCAAACAAATGAACAATTTGTGACTGCTTGTAGTAGGGCAACCTACTAACTTGTCGTGGATAACTTTTTTAGTCCCTTAGGAAGGTGGTCATTAATGCCTTCACGACCTTCATGATCATCAATCACATCACCAATAAACAAAACAAAATAGAAAAGATGTTTTATGACAAACCAATAGATGGAATGACATTACCTTGATGATTAATTTTATTATATTCCAACTTCCATAGGTGAGGTGTCATTCTTTGTGGCTTTGATGTATTCTCTTCTTTCCCATTGAAAAGATGTTTTTTAGTATTTCGATACTTATGATTTTTGTGGAGAAAGTGCCTATACTCATCAAACACCTGCTTTCCTAAACTTTTTGAATGACGAGATTTCATCTTTGGACCACAAACAGGACATGCAAATTTTCCCTTTGTTTGAAGACCTACAAGATAATGTATAATTGAATTAAATATGATAATTTTTTGAATTATAATGTTCATGCACAACTTAAACACTATAACATACCACAAAAATGTGTTAGCCCCAGGGCATCATATATTGTCCATAGAAGCATTGCATGGAATTGAAATTGTCTTTGCCCTATTGGTCTAGAGACGTCATACATAGTGACACCATTCCATAACTCCAACAACTCGTCGATAAGAGGCTCGATATATACATTCATATCTTTAACTTGGTACTTACCTAATCGAATGAACAAAAACATTACATAATTATTATGAGCATTTTACTGCAATATTTATAATTAAATTTAGACGACTATATTTAAATGATAAAATACCTGGAA
The DNA here is from genome assembly GCF_030272615.1 of Cryptomeria japonica. Lineage (NCBI taxonomy): Eukaryota > Viridiplantae > Streptophyta > Pinopsida > Cupressales > Cupressaceae > Cryptomeria > Cryptomeria japonica. Next base: position 651,378,758 of record NC_081408.1, read on the forward strand.
CAATCATTGCCAACATTATGTGCTCCCTCTTTATTGACATCCATGGAGGAATGTTATTGTTGATAACAAAAACAGGCCACACTAAGTAAACAGATCTCATCTCTCCAAATGGATTGACACCATTCACTGCCAATGAAAGCCTAAGATTACGAGGTTCTTCTTTAAAGTGTGGCCACTTTTCCTCTATGTCCATAAATGTTGAACCATCCGTAGGCATTCGAATAATGTCATCTCTACTTCTATTGCATGCATGATAATCCATAAATTGTGCCAAGCTAGTGCACTTGAATAATCGTTGCATACGTGGAATAATGGGAATATAGCGAAGAACCTTGCGAGGAACCCTTTTTGTTATTTGATCTGTTCAATATCTACTGATATGACATTCAGGGCATTCAGTTCGAAAGTCATGTTGTTTGTGATATATAATATGATCATTGGGACAAGCATATATTGCTTGATACTCCATTCCAATATCTTTCATAATGACAGATAATTCTCGGTATGAGTGAGGTAGAATATTTGATGGTGGTAACAAAAACTCACCTATCAATCTACAACAAAACAATGTAATTTGTTATAATAAAGAATATTAATGGTACAACATGATTCACAGTTTATTATGACATATATGACATACCTTAACATACGTGACACTGTTATGTTGGATAAACCATTCATAACCTTCAAGTTCACCAACAACAATACAACGAAGAGAAGAGTTGCCTACAAGTCTTCGTAAAGGGCCTCAGATGCCTTCTCAAGTAGAGGGGCATCATGAAAAACATCAAGGTCATCTTCATCATCATGATCAGCTACGTGAGTACTAAATGAGTCATGGATCAATGTATTTGTACCATCATCTTCAGTTGTATTTTCTAGCTCATGATCGTCATCTTCCATGGGATCATTATCTTTAGCTTTGATATTCACACCTCCATGTTCATCCACTTCGAAAACCATATTCTTAAGGTTGTGTTGATCCATACCATGTGCTTTGGGGTGCTCGACCTATAAAAAATTGATAAACATAAATAAACCATGATCATGATCTCATCATCACATGATTTATTATGTATATAAATTATCAATATGATATAATGAAAAAATTACCAATGGATGATAATCGTGTCCATTTTCAATGTGACCAAGTAGCCCATAATGTTTCTTCACCATTTTGATTAGAAGTCTTCTAGTCTTTAACCCCTTACAAATTTTGCACAGACAATAACATTTTCCATCACCTTTTCTTTTCAAGTTAGACCACAATCTAGCAATTGTCTCCTATTTTTGTTGTTCGTTGATATTGTCTAACATGGTCTTTCTTCACAGGCAAGAAAATAGAAATTATCATCATTGAACAGAGCATCTTATTGAATTTAGATTTCTAGTTTGCTTATGGTACATCACACAAAATGGAAAACAAGAAATACTCAATAAATAACATGATTCATTGGTCTAGTATTATCACAATCCGCACTTGGCCTTCAATATTTTCTCCTCCTAACACTGTTTATCCATTACCTGTCAAGTACAAAACTCTAAAACCCGTGGCTATTAAAATACATAAGACAACAATGTAGCATCTTATAAAACCAAAGCACTTGGGAGTGATTCTTTTGTTTGTCACAGTCCAGGAAAATGGTGTCTACTGGAGCCTTGAATAACTGACTAGAAAGATTTTTAATTCCTTTTCTTTTTCCTTCTGATTTTTTCACTGTCACTTCCATCCTTTGAGTCAGATGCCCTTGCCCTTTTCTTTCTTCTTGTTTTTTCATACTCGTTATCATGCTTTGAATTATTTTTCTTTCTTGGGGACTCCTTACTGCTCTCACTACCAGTTTCTCTCTCAGAATCTGAGTTTGATATATCAGAATCTGATGAACCTGATGAACTAGAAGAATCGTCATTAGAGGTAGATTCATCTGACTCAGGAATAGACTTTTTCTGCTACATTACAAGCCTTGGCATATTCTTCAAATACTCACATAAACTCTCAGTGATACCACCAAGACCAATAGAAGTAAATAAATTGATAGTAAACCATGAATTTTTGGGATTGTCCTTTGGAGAAATTGAATCAAAAGACTCCTGCATTGTTGGATCATTCAACCTTTCATTAAGAAATAATATACCAAGGTGCTCTGCCAGCTCTTGCAAGAGAATCTTTATAAAAATATGGGAAGAGGAAGTAGTATCTTCCTCTTTCAGACATATATAAGCAAGACAATGCTATGGAAGAGCATCTGTGCCAAGTAAGTGGGCCAAAAACTTTGCAACATTAAGTAGTTTATTTGTTTCCAGTCTGTGTATCATAGAATACCATTGTACAAAACACTTATAAAGAAATTTCTCATAAATTTTATTGATCATACAAAATCTTTTCCCAAGAAGACCATAATAACGAAGGTATGTTCTCTCTTGACTAGGTTCAAGCTTGATCTTTAGTAGCTTATGACCAGCTTCCTCAAAATCAACACTTGACATGATTGTCAAATACATTGAACATCTTAAATTGACCAAGTTTGTCTCTGTCTCATCCTGTATTCTCCCCTTCTGCTTCATCTAAAGAAGCATCTCCAAGGATATCTTTCTTTAGTTTTTCATAGGTTGCCTCATGCTCTAAGAAATCAAGATCTAGCTTGAAAACATCCAAACTAGCTTCTTGATCAAGTTCATCTTCTAGGAAAACTTCATGTGTTAACTGATCTGGATGCACATCTGGATGACCCTCAAACTTAGCTTTGCGAATTGTAAAAGGGCCTTCAATTAAAAACTGTACTCGTTTGTCAATTTCCCCCTCATGCATAATACCTCTAAATCTTTCAAAAATCCCATAGAGACCTTTGGGTGAAAGGTCTTGCAACAAAGAACCACATTCTTTCACGAACCCAACAACAACCTCTACACTATCATCTGTGGGGTTCTCTAGTAAAAGGGTGAGAAGTTTGAATGTGCAACTTTTTGATTCACTAAATCGCTATGAATTTGGCTGCTACTATCAACATGTGCTTGTCATTGCATTTGTATGCCGTGTTAAGCTGCGAAATAATTCTTCACAAAAGCAGATTGCCAACTTTAGGAAATTTTGTATTTACCACAACAACCAATGCAGCAAAAACATCTATAAATCCAGGGGATGCCATTTGGGATTTCATACAAGACCTACAAAATAGACCCCTCCCATGGATAAGATTCTCTGGAAATAACTCTGGAATAATGTTCTTGATGTTAGATGTATTTAACTTGTTTACTAACCCATTGATACTCTTCCAAAGGGCATCCCATGTCATGCGCTGGTATTCCACACTGCTCTTGTCTTTCACATCTTTCATCATTTGAGCCAGCTTAAATGGGGGAATGTAAACACTCCCACTTCTTCCAACACCCTTCTCAGCTCCTCTTACAACACCTTCGCCATTCCCATTCTGAGATGGAGCAGACACAACACTAGAAGTTTTCACTTTCACTGCCTCTCTGTCCCTCTTGTTTCCAAAAGCCCCTTTACCACTTAATTCGTGCTTATTTTTGTACATAAACCCATCAGGAAGCATGAGTTTTTGCATATAAGCTCACCCAAATATTTTACAGTTATTTTTCATCAAGATTCCCTCAGGAGTTGGCATATCCTGCTTCCATACTTTAATTCTATTTTCTCAAAGGACAATCCTAATAATCCATGCATTACAAACAACTTTTTACACCTCTGTTGGTTGTGGTGGCGTCACAGAGAGTTTACATCAATAAATGAAGAACATGCCAATGCTTTTAATGCAGCAGTAGAAGTCTATCTCTTATTCAATATCTCTAGTGAAACGCCCATGATCTTTTGTTCGAGTAGAATTTGTTATATTCTAGAAAGGGTCTTGTCCTTTGTTGATGGGATATTCATCTACCTCAAGAAATAACTATTTTTTTCTCCAACATGAAGTGGAACTAAATTAAGATCTATCACCATGAAATGAATCCTCAAAAAGATTACTATAGTTAGTTTTGGTAGATAATGATCTGGGTAAAATACTAATGTGGCTTTAGGAAACATTATGTACTAGCTTAGCATACTCTAACAACTTTGGTGTGACATGCTACATCTAATTAAGTCTCCATCAGTATCTCTATTGTGTTTATGGATTGGGATTCAATGTACTCTTTTTATACATAGATTTTACTTTCAACTGAGGAGGTTTGTATGTACTTACTTGTCTTTCGATTGTATCCCTATTTAAAGAATTTCTTCTATCAACAAATCATTTGTTGTAAGTTGTACAAGTGGAAGCTTGAACATGCCTTCCATGCTAGCCTTGTTGATACATTCAATACCATCTTGTGCAACAAATCTTTATAACTCCACTATTTCATTGAAGAGTGAGTAGTAGAGACAATCTAGGACACTTACAGAGGTTTTGCAAGAGAGATAAATAGACCTAAATATTATGGCTTAATAATGATAAATAGGTAAACATATAAGAAACTCTCAATATCAAAATGACTTTCTCAATTGTCTTTACTAGAAATGGATAGATTTGCTAATAATGGCGCTATGACCATATGTCAACTTTAGACTCAATTCAAGAAGAGCTATAACTAATATGCGATATCTAGATTTATGATCTCTATAATATAACAATCCCATAATTATGTTTCCACACATCTATACCACAACACAAACATCATGCTAGTGTTCATTCATAGCAATTGATATCCTAATTATAGAATGTGAAATATGCACATAACTATGAATAAAGATTAAGAAAAATAAAGAAAGGTGCTTATTGCAAACATAAAAGACAGATGGATAAGAATTGAATTCATTGTAGATAGTTTTGAATATCAAATTCACTTATTTGTGTGTATTTAGTAACTCATGTACTTGTGGCCAACCATTTATCTCTTTCATAAATTAAACACTTATTAATAACATTAAATGGCTGAGTAATTATGTTTTAGTTGAAATTGAAAATAAAATATTATATTTCAGGACAGCTCACACTATTCCCTAGCATATTTTAGAGTCTCGGTTTTGTTAGTAGTCATTTGATGTCTTTGGAGCTGATCATTGCATTTCTTTAGTTATGTTTGCCAGCGTACTCCTAGCCTGTGCCAAATAGGAGCTTTGGAACAGGGTATGGACATCCATCAAAGCATAAAAGATAGAGGAATTTTGTCAGATGTAGTTGCAACTGCTCTGTTAGCATGTATGCAAAATGTGGAAGCATAGACAAGGCACAGGAACTGTTTGATGGATTGCCTCAAAGAAATGTGGTTTCCTAGACTACATTGATTACCGGATATGCACAAAATGGATTTGTTGAGAAGGCTTTAGAAACTTTCAAGCAAATGCAATCAACAGGTGTAAAGCTAAATTCCATGACCATTGCTACTATCCTCCCTACCTGTGCCAAAATGGGAGATTTGGAATAGGGTAAGGACATTCATCGAAGCATAAAGGATAGAGGAATTTTGTTAGATGTTGTAGTTGCAACTGCCCTGGTAGACATATATGCAAAATGTGGAAGCATAGACAAGGCATGTGAACTATTTGATAGAATGCCAGAAATAAATGTTATCTTGTGGACTACAATAATTGCTGGATATGCACAAAATGGATTTGTCGAAAAGGCTTTAGACACTTTCAAGCAAATGAAATTGGAAGGCATAAAGCCAAATTCCACATGCTTTGCCAACATCCTCCCTGCCTATGCAAAAATGGGAGCTTTGGAACAGGGTATGGACATCCATCAAAGCATAATAGATAGAGGAATTTTGTTAGGTGTTGTACTTGCAAATGCCCTGCTTGACATGAATGCAAAATGTGGAAACAAGGACAAGGCTTGTGAATTGTTTGATACGATGCTGCAAAGAGGTGTGATCTCATGTGAACAATCAACACACATGTATACGGGAGGAAGGGATTGCTGCTACAAAATTGAATGCTCACTCCTCAATCATAGTTCTATGGTTTTACGAGATTAAACTAGGGCAATTAACCACCACATGTATGTTTTTTGCAACATGAAATTAAAAACTAGGGCAATTTGAATCTTCGTCCTGCGCGAGATTGCAAGCAATGCCAAAAATGCCTTCAACGCGGGTTTGATGTTCTTGGGGGTTGAAGTTGCCACGGATGCCTACATGGGATTTTAATTCACAAATGAATTCCCCTCTTCTTCTTTTTTTAAGTAATGGCCATTGTCATCGGAATTACGATGAACTCGAGCACTTTTTTGAAAAAAATAAAATTCTCATTGCTAATGCCTTCTTTGTCGAAACCAAATGAGAAATTACCGTTGGAATTAAACGATGAATGTAGGCATTTTTTCAAACAAAATCAAATTTGGCCACAATATACCTTCTCCGTCGGAAACCTCAGTTGGAAATGTAGTCCAAATGTATTCGTGTACTTATTTTTTTTATACAGTTTCAAATAAATAAATCTATTTTTTAAAACCAAATTTTTAACAATTTAGAATGAATGAATTTAAATATTTATGATTCTTTTTGTTTTCACACAATTTCAAATAAATAAATTTATTTTTTAAAACCAAATTTTTAACAATTTAAAATGAATGAATTTTAATATTAATGATCATTATTGTTTTCACACAATTTAAAATAAACAAATTTATTTTTTAAAACCAAATTTTTAACAATTTAGAATGAATGAATTTTAATATTTATGATACTTATTGTTTTCACATAATTTTAAATAAATAAACCTACTTTTAAAATGAAATTTTTAACAATTTATAATGAATGAATTTAAATATTTATGATACTTATTGTTTTCACATAATTTCAAATTAATAAATTTATTTTTTAAAACCAATTTTTTAACAGTTTAGAATGAATGAATTCAAATATTTATGATACTTATTATTTCTACACAATTTTTTAATAATTAAATAAATATAAAATGTAAATTTTGAAAAGGTTGATTGTAAGTTAAAAATTAAGTAAAATAATTATATATTATAATTAATTATATTAAGATATTTAATATAATATTGTAATAATTTTTTAATTATTATACTGTCCATCCTTTAATTGTATTTAATATTAGTAAATGAACAAAATTAAGTATATATAAGTTCCTATAAATATGCGAGTTGAGTTTGATAATAGGATTATGGAGACTATAATTAAACATCTTATTATTTTCACACAATTTTATAATAAATAAATAAATATAAAATGTAAATTTTGAAAAGGCTGATTATAAGTTAAAAATTAAGTAAAATAATTATATATTATAATTTATTATATTAAGATATTTACTAGTCGAAGGAGTTGAGCTTAGTTGGTTAAAGAATTGAGTTCTCAATGTGGAGACCCATGTTCAACACCCATGAGGGACACCTTTGTGTAGAATTTCATTGTTGTTTAAAAGTGGGTTTCTAAGTTGTGACCCTTGGTCTTCCAATTGTTGTTTCTAGTTTGGTGCTCGAAAGGAGCTAGTATTTGTAATAAGTTTGCTCGAAAGGAGTTGGTATTTGTAATAAGTTTGTAATGCGGATGCTCGAATGAGCAAAAAATGAGCTTTGTGATTCTATGATACTTGATACAAAAAAAAAAAAAGATATTTATTATAATGTTGTAATAATTTTTTAATTATTATATTATCCATCCTTTTATTGTATTTAGTATTAGTAAATGAACAAAATTAAGTAAATATAAGTGACTATAAATACATGAGCTGAGTTTGATAATATGATTATGGAGACTATAATTAAACATACAATGAAATTTCAAATAAATAAATTTATTTTTTAAAAGAATTTTTTTAACAATTTATAATGAATGAATTTAAATATTTATGATACTTATTGTTTTCACACAATTTTATGATAAATAAATTTTTTAAAACCAAATTTTTAACAATTTAGAATGAGTGAATTTAAATATTTATGATACTTATTGTTTTCACACAATTTCAAATAAAAAAGTTTTTTTTTTAAAACCAAAATTTAACAATTTAGAATGAATGAATTTAAATATTTATGATACTTATTGTTTTCACACAATTTTATAATAAATAAATTTTTTAAAACAAATTTTTTAACAATTTAGAATGAATGAGTTTAAATATTTATGATACTTATTGTTTTCACACAATTTCAAATAATTATTTTTTTAAAACCAAAGTTTTAACAATTTAGAATGAATGAATTTAAATATTTATGATACTTATTATTTTCACACAATTTCAAATAAATAAATTTATTTTTTAAAACCAAATTTTTAACAATTTAGAATGAGTGAATTTAAATATTTATGATACTTATTGTTTTCACACAATTTCAAATAAATAAATTTATTTTTTAAAACCAAATTTTTAACAATTTAGAATGAATGAATTTAAATATTTATGATACTTATTGTTTTCACACAATTTCAAATAAATAAATTTATTTTTTAAAACCAATTTTTTAACAATTTGGAGCATTTTTTCGGACTGTGAGCTCTCCAAAGGCAATTGCAGATGCATACCATCGACATTGTCTGATATGGCCATCTCTACGAGGATGTGAAGGAGTTAATCTCCTCTACATGGTTTGCTCTCTTCTCTCTATGCTCTCATTTACTATTTTTGCATTTACTCTTTCCTTGGCGCTTGATGTATTTTCTCTGCACTTTAACCTAACCATTAATCACACTTTCCTAGTCGCTCGTGTGACTCCTCTGTGGATCCTAATGGAGCCTGAGTCTGATGGCGGTGCCATTAATTCTCCTAACCCTACTGAGCGGGCTCATTCAAGCCTAACGAAAACATCTACTGAGACCGCTAAACCTACTGAGTAGGCTCACTCAAGCTTGAAGAAAACCTTTACCGAGACCGTTGCTCCATCTGCCCATGGAGTCCACCCTAGTGCGAGATTTTTTAAGACTCCTGGAGGCGAACGACCCGATGAGGAAGGTAAGAGCCCTACCATGCCCTCGAATTCTTTCTGTATTTCACCAAAAGATGAGATGTTCAAAGAAATTATTTCCAAAAAGTCTAGGTTAAGCGATATTGCAATTTTCTTTGCTTGTATTAATATTGAGAAATGCCCACCTAGGAAATTCCTAGATGATTGGTTTCATAATCTCTAGAATTTGAAGTTAGGGCTTAAGATTTCATTCTGTAGGCAAGTCTAGAAAGGTCTTTATATTATCTTTTTTAATAATCATGAATCCCAGGTTCAAATCCTTAAACGATAATACTGGACTGTCAGGAACACCTGCTTTCATGCCCTAGCCTGGTCTTTAGAGGCAGTCAATGAGGAAGTTCTTGCACTCTCAATCCCTAGATGGGTCATCCTTAAGGATGTCCCTCCCTTCCTCTGGTGTTTTCTTCCCCAAGTATTGGAAACATTTGAGAGAATAATTTAGGTTGATGAAACAATGCGCGTAGGCCCTAACCTTGATGCAATATTACTTATCTCCATTAAACTTGGGGTCGACATCCCTCCTCTGCTAAACCTTAACATCGGTGATGAAAAATTTGTTTGCCCTATTGAAATACATGAAGGACTAAATGCCCATTTTTTGTGTAAAAAAGAAGGGCATCTTCAGAAGAACTACCCAATCATCAACCACAAGAAGCAAAAGAATAACACTAACCTAGTAGGAACAACTGAAAACCCTAGCTCCGATAAGGAGTTTATCCCTAATCGAAGCAACCTTCATTCTGCTAGAAATGATACTAACCCTAAAGATCATCCCACGCTAAGCTCAACTCCTGGCCTCATCCCTGTTGAACTAAATCCAATGAATGTTGACACCACAACTGAACCCCTCAATCCTGCTTCCACTCCCTCCAAAATTTTTGAGGATTCGCCTTCTAACTATTTTCAAATAGTCACATCAAGAAATAAGAGATGAAAGAATGCCCAACAACACACCTTGAATCAAATCCGAGCTGGTGATCAATCTGCTAATCAGTTGACAACCAGTAGAAAATACCCCATCACAATGAATGATGACATACTAAATGCTTCACAAACTTCGGCCACCTCCCTGGTTAAAAATATGGTTAAAATTTTAGAGAAGTCTGATCGCGGTGCTAGTGATGCTAGCATGAGTGATAATTTTGCAAAAATGATGCTCAGGTCTGGGACCCCCAAACGATTTGAATTCACATTAGTTGCAGAGGTTACCCCTGATGTTAACACCTCCAACCCCATGACTACATCTCTGCTAAATGTAATAGAGGACAACCATATTATTGAAGTCATCTATGCTAATAAGGGTCTAGAAGACATTAAGTCTAGCCCAATGCTCCTTGGCTTTCCAAGCTCCCAAGTACCTGGGTTGATCATTTCAGAAACTACAGATGGTAAAACTGAGCTAACTGAGCTTAGTGAGGAAGATGACGACCTCATGAAAGGTTCTACCGTGGCTAAAAAAGAATGACAGGATTGTTGGCTCCAAGAATAAGAAAAAGTCTGGAGATCAAAATGGTCTCCCAAACAGTCCCTCTTAATCCCCTCTTCTCATGAAATACATCTCATGGAATATTAGAGGCTTGGAGTTGTCTGATAGAAAGTTTGTTATTAAAAGATTTTTGAATTGTCATAAACATCTAGACTTTTTGATGCTTCAAGAGCTTAAATCTGTTGAGTTCTCCCTTGACACTGCGCTTGACTTTATTTAGAGAGATGCAATCAAAATATGCACCAATCATCCTAAGGGAAAGGGTGGAGTTGGTCTCCTCATTAACCCTAAGTGGGAAAATCACATTAGGGATATGGGCATCTTCCCATGTAATAGAGTGGCTTGGGCCTCCCTGGATATCAGAGGCTCCTGTTTTGGGGTATGTTCTATATATGCACCTAATGATCATAGGGAAAGAGTGTCCCTCTAGAATTGGCTGGTAACCCTTTTGAGTATCCCCTGGGTCATGGCTGGAGACTTTAACATGATTGAAAACCAAGATGGTAAGGTTGGGGGTATCCCTTTCGAATGGAAGTGCCAAGAGAAACCTCACTGGGATAGGTTTAAACAACACATGCAACTATTTGACCACCTTGAGGGTAGCAAATCTGGATCCTCTACCCTATGGTATACTTGGTGCAAGTTTTAGCCAGGCCCCAACCGAATCTACTCCAGATTAGATAGGTTCTATGTTAAAAAAAAATTCTTCTCCTTCTCCCCTAACCACTTGGGGAACTTAGTGGCTGTTTTGCCAGTAACCTTATCTGACCATTTCCCTATCATTTCTATCATTAATACTAGGAACTCCATCCCTAACAACAATCCTTTCAATTAGAAGTTTATCCTTAATACCTCCCTGCTAAACTACAAGGATGCCCTAACTGCCATTAAAATGGTTAGACTCTTTAACATGCACTCTCAACACCCCCAATCCCACACCCTCAGATGGAATAGAAACGTCTCCTCTTGGCAAAAAATATTCCAAACTATAGGCCAAAAGAAAGCCAAGGAACTCAGGTTTGTAGAAAAAACTCTCACTAATCGGCTCCACTCCTTGGACCATGAAATACAATTACATCCTTGATAGTTTTGATACAAATTGATAAGTATAGATGCCAAGCTAACAAGATGAGGGGGGGGGGGGGGGTGAATCATACAAACTTAAACTTCCATGAAATCAACTGATTCAATCTTGGCAGCTTTAACAAATATATGTAACCAAAACTGTAAAACATGCAAACTCATAAATAGATAACATCACAACACATTCAACACCAGATTTAATGTGGAAACCCAAATAGGGAAAAACCACTATGGGATTTCAGACCCACTAAGAAATATAATCTTCTAGAGTATGCTCGGTTAAAAGCAAATCCTATTAAAGATTACAAACACATTGCTAGATGTGACCCGGTTAAGGGATTTCCCTCAGATTTGTTAGGATCTTCACCTTGTTAGAAGTGACCTTGTCAAAGGATTTCAAACATTCTACTAGAATGTCACCTTGCTAGAGGATTTACAAATAAGACTGTTAAGTCTACTCGGTTAAGAGATTTTCTATCACTTACAAATAAATAGCAGTAATACAAATCTATCTGCAACTTCACATCTAAAATGCTAAAGCAGATTCTTATTTGCTCAATACAATCTAGTCATAGGACTTATCTTGTCCCTCTGCTGGGCTTCTTACTCTGTTATTCAAACAGGTCTTCAAGCTTCTGTGCTCGGTAATCACTATGTAGCATCCCTGTGCTTACACTTGCTCGCATACATTGTTTATCAACAATTCCTTATTTATAAACAATTTGCTAACCGCTTAATCTCCTTGATCACATTTCCCATGATCAATCTTAGCCATCAGATCTTCAATCTTGACTAGGTTCAATGTATCCTTTGATCTGAAAACATTTTACCTTGCCTTGAAACTTGCATATATTTCTTGGAACTTGTGCTAGGGTATTGGCTTTAATCTGAGCTGTAGATCTTCCTGCCGATCTTCCATTGCCATAGATCTTTAACAAACTTCATACATATTGTATTAATCATTTAATCATATTCAACTCATCAACTTCCATCATTAAATATCACATGTATTCATCCAATGCATTCTATTAGTGCTTAGTTGCAACTCGGTAAATACTAAACTTCACTTGGTAGACATTCCGCCTTCATTAACCGATAGCGATAACCTTAGGGTTTACCGACTAGGTTCTTTAGGGTTTACCGACTAGGTTCCTTGCTCAGTAACATAGTATAGTATTAACCTTACAAACAATAACATATGTAGGATATCAAAATAATCTAAACATCATGATTCCATCATTGTCTAACTCGGTAATAGTTGCCCATTGAATAACTTATTTCTCCCCTTATTCATCACATTCTTTCTGTGTCTTTTACCGACATCTTAATTCTCTTCAAAACATACTTCTTTAAGATATGGCAACATCATACTAAATCAGAAAATTGATTTCTTGACATTAATGAAAAAATAATATTGTTAAGATAGTAAACATCCTTAATCAGTTATATCCATAATCATCAACAACCTTCTCAGTATCCTAATTGAAATGCCAACAATCTCTCATTGTAATTATAAAACCAACAATCCTCCTCTATCCTAGTGGAATGGGTAGCTCAGGATAGAGACATTCTTAGGAAACATCAATAGATTAAAATTAGGGGTGCCTTCATCAGAGCATGTAATCATTGGCTCAAATTCGGAGACAAAGGCTCTAAAGTCTTCTTCGATCTCCTTAAACAAAAACAAAATAGAGAGAAAATTGAGAGAATCATAGTTGAGGATAAGGAGCTCCTGAACATCAATGAGATCAAAGATGCTTTTGAAATGTTTTGTAAAACCTTCTTTACCTTGGAGGATAGTGAAGCCTCAAAATAAGCTAGAAATAGGTGCAATACCATTATCCCAAAAAGAATCTCTGAGACTAAAGCTCTCCCTCTCAAGACTAAAATCTCTATGACAAAAATTGTTGATGCCATTAAAGCCCTCAAGGATGATAAGGCCCCAGGCCCTGATGGACTTCCTGTTGAGTTTTACAAAGCCAACATTGAGTGGGTCACCAAAGACTTATATGACATATACACCAAAGCATTTGATAATGACACCCTTGGGGAGTCCATCAATAGGGGCATTGTTAAACTCATCCCAAAAGATGGGGACAAAGCCCTCATAAAAAACTGGAGACCAATTACCCTCCTTAACGTTTCCTATAAAATCCTGGCCAAAGCCCTAGCCTCTCGCCTTGAGAAAATCCTTCCCAAGTTCATCTGCTCTACCCAAACAAGATTCATCAAAGGTGGGTATATCTTGGAGAACCTTGTCACTAGCTAGGAATCTATGGAATGGGCCAAGACCTCAAATCAAGATACTGCCATGTTCCTTGTGGACTTTGAGAAAGCCTATGACAGGGTGGAATGGGACTTCATCCTCATGATTCTCAGAGCCTTTAGTTTCCCTAGAGATTTCTATAAATATGTTCAAATTCTCCTCAAAGATGCCTCCACCCTAGTTGAAGTTAACGGGTCACTCTCCCAGCCTATTCCTCTTTCTAGATCCATTAGACAGGGCTGCCCCCTTGCCCCTTCTCTATTTGTCATTTCCTCAGATGCCCCCTTTTACCTCCTACGAGATGATACCCTATCCCCTAAAGTTCATGGCATTAAGATGTCGGATGACTCTAAATTACTCAACATACAGTTTGCTGATGACACCGCGCTCTTCTTGGAGCTCTCTAGGCAAAACATTGACTCCCTTAATCAAAAACTTGCAACCTTTGGTAGAGCTTCTGGTGCTCATATCTCCAATTCCAAATCTATTCTACTTGGGTGGAAAGAGGAACCCCTAGACTGGCTTCAGCAGTTTGGATATTCATTGGGAGGACCTAATAAAATAGTCAGCTACCTTGGTATCCCCTTTTCTGTCTCTCCCTCTCTCAAAGACATGTGGATTTGGGTCAAAGAAAAGATTGACAAAAAACAACAAATGGGACAATAGGATTCTATCCTTGGCTGGTAGGATCCAAGTCTGCTAGAAAGTTCTCTCCTCCTATAGATTATACTACTCCTTTGTCTGGATGTTCAACAACTACCAAGTTTATGAGAACCAAAAATCTATCAGGTGCTTCCCTTGGTTTGATGGTAAGGGTAAAAGAAAGGCCCATGCGGTCAAATGGCTTAGGTGCCACATAGATAAGAAACTTGGTGGGCTAGGACTTAAGGATCTTAGAACGCAAGGAGTTTCCCTGACTACCAAGTGGATATTTCATGCCTTGGAAGGACAATAACCGTAAAAAATTCTTGTCAAAAATAACACACAAAACGACATCCCTAAGTCTGCCAAATGTTGGAAATCCCTCCCCTTTAGTGATCTGGTAGCAGGCGGATTCTCTATGTTTGTTCAAGGCACTTGGGTGTTTAAATCCATCTAGAAAGCCTGGGAACATGTGTGTAAACTTATTGCCAACTCTAATATTGACTGTAATAACACCTTGCATGGGGAAAGGTCAATATGGTGGAATCTCTACCATAACTCTAAACCCCTTTCTTTAACCCAAGGCTGCTCTGCTAGGTATTGTTATAATAAGGGCATTAAATATCTCATGGACATCTTGGAACATGATAATCTCATCAGCTAGGAGGACCTTAGCAATAAGTTTGGCCTCCCTGCCTTGCATAAGAGAACCTACAATATGATTAAAAATGCCTATGCTTGTCTAGATCTTTTTAGGAACACTGATGTAGACACTCACAAATACCTCTCATTCTGATGGAAGGATGGCTCCCTCCTCCCCAAGGTCAAAGCCAAGTCTATCTACAAACTGCTCACTCATGACATAGTGATAGATCATATTAACTCCCTCTGGTATGTTGACCTTCTTACATCTGCTTGGCAAAAAACATTTGAGAAACTATGGAAGTCCCCCATCCTCCCTAAAATCAAATGCTTTAGATGGAAACTAATGTTGGATAGACTGCCTATTAGGAATAACATTGCTGCCTTCGACCTATGCTCTGTATGTAGGAAGCCTGAGACTATGCGGCACATTTTTTTTGACTGCATTTTTGCCAGAGAGGTTTGGTTGATGTTTGGAATTTCCATTACTAAACATGTTTGTACTCTTGATATTATTGCTAGATTCATTCATGGCCTCAAGAAGGATGCTAACCCATTTTGACAAATTCTTTCTTCTTTCATACTTTGGTTTATTTGGAAGCTTAGAAATGAGGAAAAAATCCACGATACTGATAGGGCTCTTATTGGGTTTTTTAAGAAACTCATGTTGGCATTTTTGATGTTTATGTTGTGATTGTCATTGATGGACACACACTTGCATTGAGATCTCCTTTATATGTATGGGTTAGAGCACAACCGGTATTTGTTCCAACTGGTATGTTGTATTATAGTCTTTAGACTATTGGTGTTTTGTAGAATGTGTTTCCCAGTCTGAAGTGACATGTTGACCCCAAGTAGTTTGTGGATCCCAAGTGGCACAAGGGATTAAAGCGGCATAACAAATTTTTACCAGTCTTCATTTTTGTCAAACTGGCAACTAGCATTTTATATGAATCGGTAATACTCTGTGATGAGTTACCAACCAACATTTTGTGATGAGTTACCATCCACCGATTGTTTGACGGTGCCGACACCTAAATGGTGCTTTTTGTGTCATGGTACCAAGTATGTCTAGGTTCATTGAGCCTAGGAAATTGTTATGTAATCCTATTGGACTGACATGAAATTAGATTCCTTTATAAGGACATCATGTCTATGGTTTTAGGTTGTTGATGTGGTTGTAGCAAAAGTTTATGTTGTTGCTAGGGTTTAAGGTGGTTGAGGAGTTGGAGAGAATATGAATGTGTATAAGACTAAAGTAATGCTGGAGTGCATTAGGAACGAGCTGTCAAGGATCTAACCAAGCAGTTTGTGCTACTAGCTAGATCAAACACTTGTTGATTACTCACATCTTTGACAAGTTTGTAGCCCTTAACCGGGTAGGCCCAAAAGCCTTTTGTAAATCCTCTAACAAGGTGGTTCACATCTGTGGATCTAAAATCCTCTAGCAAGGTAGTCTTTAATCAGACTTATCTCCTAACAGAGATTGAGATTCGTAATAGGATCTATTCTGGTAAAGAACATTGTAAGACCTTAACCGGTCTGGTTCCTATTCTGCAGATAGTTACTTGTGAGTTCCATCTCACCATGGTTTTTCCCATTTGGGTTTCCACATCAAAATCTCTTGTGTTATGGTGTTTTTGCTTCTGTGGGTGAATGCATTATTAGCTATTTGGTTTGCATGTGTGTTAACCAGTTTGTTTGCTAAACTATTTTACCGGTTTACTACTAGTCTTGCAAAGTGTTTAAGTGCTGAGATTTTTGGCATACTAATTCACCCCCCTCTTAGTATTCATCAATTGGTACCAGATCCTACCTTTCTATAAGTTTAACCACTTGGAAAGAGATATGGGGGAATACTCTAGAAGGGAACTTACACATCAGCTCACTCAGTCTGAGCAAGCCTATGATGATCTTATGGTCAAATACAAGGCATCTCAAGCAAAAAGGAGAGAACATGCTGAAAAGCTGATGGAGCTATCTGAAAATAGTTCTTCAGATGAAGCAAACATGGAAGCCCTAATTGCAGAAGTAAATAAGTTGAATGAATCAAACTCCAACTTGAGAAAGGAGTTGGAAGGACTGACTATCTAGATGTGTCAAGAGCTTGAGAAATGGAGGAAAGCTAAAGATCTGGTGAAAGAAAGAGATCATGAGATCTCCAAGCTGAAACAAGAGATCAGTGCCCTAACTGCTCAACTCCATGCAAGCAAAGTGGAAAAGGAGGACATGCAAGGAGAACTGAACATTTCCATCTCTAAAAATGAAAACCTATTGGAAACAAATGTTGCTATTTCCAAAGAACTCTCTGAGTCAAAGGAAATACTTGCTAAGTTCAACAAGAGTACTATCAAGCTAGAGCAAAAGCTTGAATCTGCCAAACTGGTCAAGAATACCAATGGACTTGGTTATTCCGGTCATGAGGAAGGTGAGACCTCTGGTACAATGCTGGAACGTCAAAGAAACAACCGACATCAAATGATAATGGTAAGCAAAAGTTTAAACCTATTTGCTTCAACTATGTTAAAGAAGGACATACTGCAAATGTGTGTAGGAGTAAGGCTTACAACAATTTTCCTTATTTCCTAAATGATAAGCCTAGATCCTATAGATTCAATGGTAATTGTTATGCATGCAACAAGTATGGGCATAGAGCATCTGAATGCAGGTCAGTTATGAACAACATTGATAGATATCCTCAGAGGACCCAAGGAGCTGGTCCTGAACCTTTTGTGAACCGGAATCACAACCAGTTTAATGCCTTCAATCATTAGCAAAGAAGCAGTGGCTATCAAGCGGCAACTAGATGGAGAGAAAACTATATGGTTTGTCATGATCATGGTCACACTGCTACAACATGCAGAAGGAAGAATGGAAACATGAATAATGGACCTTGGAGAGCACCTAGATTGGTTTGCTATCACTACAACAAACCGGGTCACATTGCCAGATTCTGTAGATCAAGAAAGAACATATCTAATGATATACCAGTCACTTCAAAAGGAAACATTGATGTTGACACTATTCAAGTGGACATGAACAAAACCTGGAAGAAGAAACCAACGGTGTTACAAGAGGAACCAGTTTCTGCACCTAATGTGGAAATCACGGAATTGGCAAACTAAGCTTCAGAAAAGCTTAGGGGGAGCAAATGGTGAAATGTTTTGAACCCCCAATTTACACTGGTAAAAGACCTTAATCGGTATGTGATACCTGTCATTTGGCAGAAGACCAGAAATGGTAAAGACAAAAAAAAAGGCAAATTAGGGTTTACGCCCTAATGGAGGAGCATTAATGATGGTAGGTGAGGAATATGCTTAAAAGCGTTTTTCAAATCATTTCTCACTATTAGTTTTTGAGTGAAGAATTTTTTTTCAAAGAGCAGAGCAATGAAAAGGCGATTTGAGCTGAGATTTTGAGAAATTGAGAAACCACAAAGGAGATTCAAATTCAAACTGCAAACGGTCAAGTGGAGAACACAAAGCGGTGATTCAGCAACCGACAGAGTGTGAAGTGAAGGAGAATATGCAAGCCCTAAATTCATGTGTTTCAAAAGGTATTTCTTGAGTTCTTAAAATTTCTATCATGGCTTCCGCATCTCATACCAGTTCTAGTGCATCTGTTGAGTCTGCAATTTTTATTCAATGAAATTCTAAGTATAATGCCCTATCACAAGTTCTGGCTTGTGTGATAGTAGAAGAGGAAATTTTTGACTACATAGATTGCAAGATTGAAGACCTAGGATCTCTAGCTATCCACTCCCAGTTAGGTTTATTTTGTGGAAAGGATAAGAAGATCAAACCGAAGTATAATATTTTGGAGAAGAAGAAGCTCCACAATGTTGTTTACCTCCTGGAGGATCATTCTGAGCAGAGTCCATGGTGACAAGATGTACCTGGAAAGAACACATGATATCACGTCATAGGCATTTCATATTGTCACCAGTTTATACAACACAGGAGAAGTGCCAGCCCTAAGGACGATAAGCAAAATTGAAATGTCCAAGCTTACCGATTCAGTGAGTGACTCACATGGCATGACAGTCAATTCTATCAAGGATGATCTAGTTAAGTATGCCTGCATGGTGATAGGCTACTGAACATTCTCTACCAGCAGAATTAACTCTATATGTGTTGCAGCGGTAAATGCCGCTTACCAGATGATAAAGGAGGATGCATCATTTGACCTATGCACCGGTATGTAGAGACAACTCCTATTGAATCTGAAGTCGATCAAATAGGATAATGCACTAAGGTTCAAGTTTGGACAACTACTGGTTGGGTTGTTCTTCTATTTTCAAGGCTACTTTCCAGGAGTAGGAGATGTCCAGTGGTCTGCTGACCAACCGGTGACCAAGCAAATCAAGGAAAGCATTCAAGCAATTGGAACCGGTTACCTTGATGTTCTGAACAAGTATTTTGATGAGTTCAGATGGAAAATGAGCCAAAGAATGAGGATATCAGGTGACATCATCAAGAAATATGAAGATGATATTTGTTTCACCATCCAAGTGGATAAATGCATAATGGAGGCTATTGAGCTCAGACAGGAAGAAGTGGAGCCAATGGGCTATGAGGTGATGTACGATATGCTGGAAGGGTATGCCTCTACCCTTATTGCCTCACCTCTTGACCCTAAGGCAAAGAGGACTAGAACCTATTTGGAAAGGGTTACACTGGTCGAGGAACCCTCTGCAAAGAAAGGAAAAGAACCTGTAGTGGAGAAGGCAAAGGGAGTGCTTGCAACATCAGCACTAGTTAAAACAGCAAGTCCAAATGTGACCAAACGGTCACCAACCAAGAAGAAATCAGAAGCAGCACTAACTAAAGTCTTCAAGAGGAAAAGGAAGACAAAAAGCAATACATCAGACTCAGAGGAAACTATGTCTGAGGAGCAACCCAAGAAGGCGAGACAGACAAGAAAGAAGACAAAGAATGAACAGACATCATCTGCACTGGTAAATATTGATATCTCCTCCTATAAACCTTTGACACATTGTCAAAGAGAAAAGTGCTACATAATTTAATTGAATATTTTGATGACCTTAATGATGATGAAAAGGAAGTGGTTGAAAAGGAAATAATTCATATTTATGTGTTAATGACCGGTCGCCTTCAGAAATTAGATCTGAAACACCAGATTCTTTATATAAGTCCTTAGACAATAAATGGCACATTGCCATAGAGCAGGAACAGGAAATGAGAGAAAAAGTTTTTGCTAAACATTTTCCTGATGTATCAAATTCGGAACTGTCCGATGAAATGAACAAATACAAAGGTCTTTTCTTCATGAGAAGAAGAAGACTCCTATTACTGGAAGGGAAGGGTAAGGAAGTGCTCAAGGATACACACACTCGTGCTCTAGAAGCTCTGAAGATGCATCGAGTGGCTGAAGTCAATCGACAAGCTGAGAAAGAACCGGTTATATCCAAACCGGATGAAGTACTTGATGATGAAGGAAATCTGGTTGATGAACTGGTTGACACTATTGATGTCGATGCCCTGGATGTAGATGTTGTTACTTAGGAAACACCATCTGAGGCAACAAGATAGGAGCAACAGGCTGAACAGGTTGATAGACAAGATGAGGATAGACAGGAAGCGGCAAAGGAGTAGGCTGAGCAGAGGAAAAAGGATGAAGAAGAGAAGAAGAAAAAGGATGAAGAAGAGAAGAAGAAGAAGGATGAAGAAGAGAAAAAGAAGCAAGAAGACGAAAAGAAAAATAAAGAAGAGGAAGACAAGGAAGAGGAGAAGAGGAAGGAAGCAGAGAAGAAGAAGGAAGAGGAAGAAAAAGAAGAGAAGAAGAGGAGAGAAGTAGAGAAAAGGAAGAAGGAAGAGGAGGACAAAGAAGAGGAGAAAAGGAAAGAAGCATAGTAGAAAAAAGCAGAGGAGGATAAGGAAGCGAAGAAGAGGAGAGAAGTGGAGAAGAAGAAAGTGGAAGAGGACAAGGCAGGAGAAGTGGAGAAGAGCACCTAGATGGAGACTCCGAAGGGAACCAGGAGTCAAGCCAAACTAGCTAATCTCACTAGTCCTATCGATCTCCTATCTACAAGTGAAACAGAGCTAATGCAGAGCATCAAGGTTGCTCAAGAGTGCCTTGAAATTATTTGAAGGAAGAAGGAGTAGGATGTAATTCAAGTGGCTATGGACACTCTCACCGGTTTGATACCCGATACAAATCTTCCCAACACTGACTCATCACTAGCTAAACTTAAGCTCCTATGCATAGTAGTGGATGATCAAGTGTAGAGCCTAGAAGAGGCAGCAGAGGCAAATGTCAAGAGGGAGCATCAAAAAGCTCTTAATATAGCTTTGGTGAAGAAGTTGAATGAGCTCCGATCTGAATTGAAGAAAGAACAAAAGGATATAAGGGACACTCTAGATGAGGGGAATCTACTACTCAGCAAGATCTGCCAACCCCATCTGTTCTATGATGATGTGCTAGCTCAGAAGCAAAAGCTTCAAATAGACTTGCAGTCCTACATGAGCACATTCAAGCCACCTTATGATTCCTTTAGAACTTATGGGCAAACCGTTCACCAGTTTCACATCCAGTCGACAAAAATGGAGCAAGAGATCAGCACTCGGTCTAGAGATTTTCAGGAGTTGCAACTGGTTCTACTCCCATGATTGCAAATTCTTCAGAAGTGCTATCTAAACCTGGATGCCTTAACAGTTACATAGGAGATGAGTACAATTGATGCCATGGAAGAATAGGTCTCCCAGATGCAGATAGAGAAAGAAGTAGCCACCTCCCTACTTGAGTCCTAGTCTTTGTCGATGGAACAATTCTTGCAGGACTTTAAATCTATTTTTGACAAGTATTATTCCTTATTGTCATAAACTTTTATTATTTTAATATCAAATGAAAATAGGGTTGTTTAGCTATATTTTGTCATTGTTGGCAAAGAGGGAGAATAATTCTATTTGGGAGAAGTATCTAGTAATCAAAATTTTGATATATGCTCTGAATATCTCAATGTTTATGCTCTATATGCAAAAGTGTTATACATTGTATTGTTAAAGGGATAGTGTATATGCTTAGGGGGAGCAATTTTGCTAATGGCATGATTTTGTTGTAAAACACTTAGATGTCAAAATTTTATTTTCCTAAGTGTTGCCATCAATGCCAAAGGGGGAGATTATTGGCATTTTTGATGTTTATGTTGTGATTACCATTGATGGACACACACTTGCATTGAGATCTCCTTTATATGTATGAGTTAGAGCACAACCGGTATTTGTTCCAACCGTTATGTTGTATTATTGTCTTTAGACTATTGGTGTTTTGCAGAGTGTGTTTCCTGGTCTGAAGCGACATGTTGACCCCAAGCGGTTCGTGGATCCCAAGCGGTACAAGGGATTAAAGCAGCATAACACATTTTTACCAGTCTTCATTTTTGTCAAACTGGAAACTAGCATTTTATATGATTCGGTAATACTCTATGATGAGTTACCAATCAGCATTTTGCGATGAGTTACCATCCATCGATTGTTTGACGGTGCCGACACCTAAACAGTGCTTTTTGTGTCATGGTACCAAGTATGTCCAGGTTCATTGAACCTAGGAAATTGTTATGTAATCCTATTGGACTGACATGAAATTAGATTCCTTTATAAGGACATCATGCCTATGGTTTTAGGTTGTTGATGTGGTTGTAGCAAAAGTTTATGTTGTTGCTAGGGTTTAAGGTGGTTGAGGAGTTGGAGAGAATATGAATGTGTATAAGACTAAAGTAATGCTGGAGTGCATTAGGAACGAGCTATCAAGGATCTAACCGAGCAGTTTGTGCTACTAGCTAGATCAAACACTTGTTGATTACTCACATCTTTGACAAGTCTGTAGCCCTTAACCGGGTAGGCCCAAAAGCCTTTTGTAAATCCTCTAACAAGGTGGTTCACATATGTGGATCTAAAATCCTCTAGCAAGGTAGTCTTTAATTGGACTTATCTCCTAACAGAGATTGAGATTCATAATAGGATCTGTTCTGGTAAAGAACATTGTAAGACCTTAACCGGTCTGGTTCCTATTCTGTAGATAGTTACTTGTGAGTTCCATTTCATCATGGTTTTTCCCATTTAGGTTTCCACATCAAAATCTCTTGTGTTATGGTGTTTTTGCTTCTGTGGGTGAATGCATTATTAGCTATTTGGTTTGCATGTGTCTTAACCAGTTTGTCTGCTAAACTATTTTACCGGTTTACTATTAGTCTTGCAAAGTGTTTAAGTGCAGAGATTTTTGGCATACTAATTCACCCCCCCCTCTTAGTATTCGTCAAATCACACATTATAAAATTGTTGTGCAGGTATGCTTTTTGATGAATGTTGAGATGGAGAAGCTTCTGCACTTCCTCAGGGATGGCCGAGAAACCATGTTCATATATGAGATGAAGGATGGCTTTGAATGGGCTAGAATTGTGGAGAACCAGACTGCATTCAATAAGGCTCTAAAGAAACTGGTCAAGGAACTCAGGGACAAAAGAGGTCCCTACTTTGATAAGCTCGAAATGTTTACCCAGGTCCTAGAGTAGAAGAAGGTGGTATGGATGGAAGGCCCACAAGGATGGACAACATGGTTGGAAAACCAGGATGAGATTTTGCAATAGGTGTCTAGTAGCTCTCTAGTTGGTGTATATGGTTCACTACATATACTCTCTCTCGTAACTCTTTTTCGGTAGGAGGCTATCTTTATTTAGTCGGATAATCCCACTGGTTCACTGCTGAGGCTCTGCCTCCCACGCTCATTTTTGTACAAACTCTCCTTATTTTGGTCTCTCGATATTTAATATAATTTTTTTTTTAACAATTTAGAATGAATGAATTTAAATATTTATGATACTTATTGTTTTCACACAATTTTATAATAAATAAATTTTTTAAAACCAAATTTTTAACAATTTAGAATGAATGAATTTAAATATTTATGATACTTATTATTTTCACATAATTTTAAATAAATAAATTTATTTTTAAAACCAAATTTTTAACAATTTAGAATGAATGAATTTCAATATTTATGATACTTATTGTTTTCAAACAATTTGAAATAAATAGATTTATTTTTTAAAACCAACTTTTTAACAATTTAGAATGAATGAATTCATATATTTATGATACTTATTATTTTCACACAATTTTATAATAAATAAATAAATAAAAAATATAAATTTTAAAAAGGTTAATTATAAATTAAAAATTAAGTAAAATAATTATATATTATAATTAATTATATTAGGATAATTACTATAATATTGTAATAATTTTTTAATTATTATACTATCCATTCTTTTATTGTAATTAATATTAGTAAATGAACAAAAATAAGTAAATATCAGTGTCTATAAATAGGCGAGGTGAGTTTGATAATATGATTATGGAGACTATAATTAAACATCTTATTATTTTCACACAATTTTATAATAAATAAATAAATATAAAATATAAATTTTGAAAAGGTTGATTATAAGTTCAAAATAAAATAAAATAATTATATATTATAATTTATTATATTAAGATATTTACTATAATACTATAATAATTTTTTAATTGTTATA
Organism: Cryptomeria japonica; assembly: GCF_030272615.1. NCBI lineage: Eukaryota > Viridiplantae > Streptophyta > Pinopsida > Cupressales > Cupressaceae > Cryptomeria > Cryptomeria japonica. Next base: position 651,403,357 of record NC_081408.1, read on the forward strand.
CTATCCATTCTTTTATTGTATTTAAGATTAGTAAATGAACAAAATTAAGTAAATATAAGTGACTATAAATACATGAGCTGAGTTTGATAATATGATTATGGAGACTATAATTAAACATCTTATTATTTTCACACAATTTTATATTAAATAAATAAATATAAAATGTAAATTTTGAAAACGTTGATTATAAGTTAAAAATTAAGTAAAATAATTATATATTATAATTTATTATATTATGATATTTAATATAATATTGTAATAATTTTTTAATTATTATACTATCCATCCTTTTATTGTGTTTAATATTAGTAAATGAACAAAATTAAGTAAATATAAGTGACTATAAATACCTGAGTTGAGTTTGATAATATGATTATGGAGATTATAATTAAACATACAATGAAAGTTTAAATAAATAAATTTATTTTTTAAAACCAAATTTTTAACAATTTAGAATGAATGAATTTTATTATTTATGATACTTATTGTTTTCATACAATTTTAAATAAATAAATTTATTTTTTAAAAGTAAATTTTTAACATTTTAGAATGAATAAATTTAAATATTTATGATACATTGTTTTCATACAATTTAATAATAAAGAATTTTTTTAAAACCAAATTTTTAACAATTTAGAATGAATGAATTTAAATATTTATGATACTTATTGTGTTCACACAATTTCAAATAAATATTTTTTTTTAAAATCAAATTTTTAATAATTTAGAATGAATGAATTTAAATATTTATGATACTTAATCTTTTCACACAGTTTCAAATAAATAAATATATTTTTTAAAACCAAATTTTTAACAATTTAGAATGAATGAATTTAAATATTTATGATACTTAATCTTTTTACACAATTTCAAATAAATAAATATATTTTTTAAAACCAAATTTTTAACAATTTAGAATGAATGAATTTAAATATTTATATACTTATTGTTTTCACACAATTTCAAATAAATAAATTTATTTTTTAAAACCAAATTTTTAACAATTTAGAATGAATGAATTTAAATATTTATGATACTAATTATTTTCACATAATTTCAAATATATAAATTTATTTTTTAAAACCAATTTTTTAACAATATAGAATGAATGAATTCAAATATTTATGATACTTATTATTTTCACATAATTTCAAATATATAAATTAATTTTTTATAACCAATTTTTTAACAATTTAGAATGAATGAATTCAAATATTTATGATACTTATTATTTCCACACAAATTTTTAATAATTAAATAAATATAAAATATAAATTTTGAAAAGGTTGATTATAAGTTCAAAATTAAGTAAAATAATTATATTAGGATATTTACTATAAAATTGTAATAATTTTTTAATTATTATACTATCCATCCTTTTATTGTATTTAATATTAGTAAATGAATAAAATTAATTAAATATAAGTTCTTATAAATATGCGAACTGAGTTTGATAATATGATTATGGAGACTATAATTAAACATCTTATTATTTTCACACAATTTTATAATAAATAAATAAATATAAAATGCAAATTTTGAAAAGGTTGATTATAAGTTAAAAATTAAGTAAAATAATTATATATTATAATTTATTATATTAAGATATTTACTATAATATTGTAATAATTTTTTAATTATTACATTATACATCATTTTATTGTATTTAATATTAGTAAATGAACAAAATTAAGTAAATATAAGTGACTATAGACCTCAGTTTGATAATATGATTATGGAGACTATAATTAAACATACAATGAAATTTCAAATAAATTTATTTATTTTTTAAAACCAAATTTTTAACAATTTAGAATGAATGAATTTAAATATTTATGACACTTATTATTTTCACACAATTTTATAATAAATAAATTTTTTGAAATCAAATTTTTAACAATTTAGAATGAATGAATTTAAATATTTATGATTCTTATTGTTTTCACACAACTTCAAATATTTATTTTTTTAAACCAAAGTTTTAACAATTTAAAATGAAAAAATCTTGTAATCGCCTTTCCATGATCTAAAAGTCAAAGTGAGTGGGAAAACATGGCTCTGCGTGTGAAAAATTGATGCAATGCATCACCATTCTTTTTCGAGCACTCTTATCCACTGCGGGGAATTCACAGAAGCTTTGCAAATCGGTTCACTATTTTGGCTAATAACTCTGGGACTACGGAACCTGGCACGATCATATCACGAACCTGCGAACAAGAGGCCTTCTTTGCAAAAACAAAATACTCTCTAGTTGATGTGGCTAGGGCTCCCTCTCTTCTTTGCAAGGGCTGAGATCAGGATTGGCATTTGGTTAGCCGCATAAATAAAAAAGCATTAGGGCAACCAAATTGCCTCAAGCGGAATCACAATCATTGTCGGGAGGAAGGTTTTGTAAAACCTAACCAGTCAACGAGTTCCTCTGCTCACCATTTTTTTTCTCCACTAAAATTCTTGGGTAAATTATCAAAGGGTATGGAAACCCTTGGCTATCACTCTTTCAGGAATCATCACATTTCAAAGGAAGTTAAGCATCCTATGACAAATTTACCTTCAAATCCTCTAGCTACTCCTAACGGGTTGGTCATTGAAATTGATACCTATACTCAAGCCAGGTATCAAATGCATTGCAACAACCGAATTATCTTTTCTCGGTGGAAAGGTTGGGAGATCCTATCTGAACAAATTGCTAACTGGGCAATGTCTTCTTTCAATAACCAGGTAAAAATTGACATCCTTCCTAATAATTTCTCAGCTAATGAATGTGGTAATTAGAATATGAGAAATTCTTTGCTAAATGAGGACATATTAACATTCAAGGGTCTAGGGTTTGATTGTTGGGAATGGCAACCCCTCTTTCTTCCATCTCAATTCAATTCTTGCATGGTTAATAGAGAAATTTCACTTGAGAAATTTCTTGTAGAATTGCGAAATAATGATTTTTTAAGAATAATAGGCAACAAAATAGGTAAATTTGTAGAAGTTAAGAAATCAGCCCTAAGCTTCTTTAACCAACTTTTGATCATTAACATGAATATTAACATTAAATCTTTAGAGCCCATAACAATGATATGCGATAATTTCTATTGAACCCTAGAATTACCCTTTTATAATGGTTCTTTTGAAGATACTATGCCAAGGAAGCTCCCCTCTGAGAAACCTTCCCCTGAATCATTTCTCAAGTCTAATGGCGCCCCATTCAGATTTGTGGAAGGAGGGGGTTTTACCTTTGAGGGCTTTAAGAATAATATTAACACTAATCATCTCACTGTGAACCTATGTCCTCATAGCCCCCCTGTTAAGACCTCTCACTCCCCTCTTCCTCCATTGCCAACTATTAATCCACTTGTAGTTGACTCTTTTCTTAGGGATCAAGACCTAGAAGAGGGTGAAATCACTGAGTGGCTCCCCCAGATAGAGCAGCTCGGACTGACAAATATGCCATCATCTAGCTCTCTCATCCCACCAGAGAGGGTGAGTCCCTTGAGGTCTCCCCCTTTAATGGAGCTAACCTCCTCTGTGCAATTAGAAGAGAAGGATAATCTTTCCCCAGATCCAGGAATGGCATCCTTGCATGGTCAACCAATCTTTCAAGTCTCATGTATGAAGGCCGCTGAGGAGGTAGATGTTCGCCCTCCATCTCTGATGGATGTTTCTGATACAATTGTATAATCTGAGAGTGACCGTGTGGCCAGGGAAGTTAACATCATTGCCAATTTTGTAGGGGAAGAAGTAGTAAACAACCTTATGGATCAACTGGTTGATGAAATCTGTGATGATGAGGAATTGGAAAGACAAAGGGATCTCCTTGTCAAAAATCTAGTAGCTATTGCCAGAGTCGACTTAGAAACAAATGAACTCTTTATAGCATTAGATAACTTAGAAAATGATAATCCAAACACCCTAGGCATTCTTAGCTCTGATAAAAGAAAAGGCTCTCTTGACTATGCTAAACTCAGTAAGAGAAGAGGCAGGAGATCCCTTTCTAAACTAAGATCTAAGGATGGAGAAGCAAGGGGCCAGTCTAAAATATCTACTCTTTTTAATGCACGGGAGGGGAAGTTCCTCCCCATAGAGCCATGAAAATCATAACATGGAATGTTAGGAGTCTGAATACCCCTAACAAACAACGCATCTTAAAGTGCTGCATCTTTGACTCTAAACCTGACATAATTTTAATCCAAGAAACTAAAATGAACTCCTCTGAGATTGTCCTTTTTGAGGAGAAACTAGGCATTAGACAGCTAAAACATTCCCCTTCCATAGGGGCCTCAGGGGGCTTAGCTATCATTTGGGACTCCAGATTCATCTCATTTACACCTTTAGAGATTAAGCAAAATTGGATAGGAGGAGAAGTAGTAAGCTATACAAATAACCTAAGATTCAAATTGATTAACATTTATGGACCTATCCAGAATAGGGATAAGGCTAGGGTGTGGATGGAACTTGAGTCTTTCCTTAGAAGTTTCCCAAATGATGTATGCATCATTGGTGGAGATTTCAACACTATCACCAAGGTAGCTGACAAAAGAGGAGGTAGTAGTAAACTCCCTCCAGTAGCTGTAGATTTCAATCATTGGATCAATAGGAATTTCTTGTTGGAAATCCAGACGGTAGAGAATGCCTTCACTTGGAACAACAGAAGGATTGGTTTCTGTAACATTGCTAAGAAACTCGATAGGTTCTTTATCCATGGGAGGCTCTTAGAGCTTAATTACTCCTTGAAGCCAGAGCCTCTCCCTTTATCAGGATCTGACCATTTCCCACTCCAATTAAACTTAATATCTGACCACTCCCTTAAAAAATGCCCCTTCAAATTTGAGAGCATGTGGTTTAGAGATGATAACTCTTTAAACCTAATTGAGAACTGGTGGAGAAGCTTTGTCTTCTCTGGTTTGAAGATGTTTATTATCACAAGCAAGTTAAAGATTATCAAAAGGAAGCTCTTAGAATGGAATAGGACTAATTTTGGAAATATTTTCGATAAAAAACTCCTAATAGAAAATGATCTTAAGAATGTTAACATTGAGGTTCTTGAGAAGGGGATGGATGAACATCTCTTCCTCAAAGAAAAGGCTCTACTCTCTGAATATGAAAAGACACTCTCAAATGAAGAGATCTTTTGGAAACGAAAATTGAGGGAGACTTGGTTGAGTGATGGGGACCAAAATACTCAGTTTTTCCACAATAGTACTAAGCAGAGGTGTGGGTCAATCGAATTTATAAAATTAAGAATTGCTAGGGTTCCATCCTATCTGAACTGGATGATGTTGCCTTTGAGGCAGCAAGGTTTTTTGATAAAATCTTAAACAATATTGAAGGCTCCAACCTCAGAGGCCAACTCAATATTATCAAGAATCTTCCAAAACTCATTAATGATGATCACAAAAAAATCCTGTCAAAGAAGTTCTCTAAGGAGGTTAAATATGTCCTTATGAAGATGAATCCCAACAAGGCCCCGAGTTCGGATGGCTTCCCCACTAGCATTTTCTAAAAATGTTGGGGTTTTATGGGGACAGAGATCACAGATGCCTAAGAAGGTATTAGTAACTCTGGTAAGATTCTCAAAGAAATCAACAATACCTTCTTAGCTCTCATCCCAAAAAAAGAGAATCCTGAAAGCTTTAATGACTTCAGACCAATAGCCCTTTGTAACACTCTGTACAAACTCTTAACCAAAACCCTAGCAGTCAGACTCCAAAATATTCTCCCCATTATCATTAGTGAAGAAAAACCTGGCTTCGTAGCAGATATATCAATCTATGATGGGGTTATTATAGCCCAAGAGGCCATTCATTCGGTCTAGCTCAATCGAGCCACAAGTATGCTAGTCAAATTAGACATAAGCAAAGCTTATGACAAAGTTGATTGGTACTTCCTATGCAAATGCTTGGAGGCCTTTGGATTTTCCAAATCTTTGATCAACCTAATCTTTGAATGTATATCCACCCCCAAATTCTCGGTCTTGGTTAATGGTTCCCCGAAAGGTTCTTCAGCAGCTTAAGAGGGCTCAGGCAAGGAGATCCTATGTCCCCCTTCCTCTTCATCATCATGGCTAAAGCCCTAGGTAGATCCATCTCTAAGGCCAAAGAGGAAAGTGGGATCCAAGGAATCTCCATTACCAGTAGCCTGTCTTCGTTTACCCACCAGCAATTTGTTGATGATACGATGCTTTTTGGGTAGGGAAGTGTAAGGGAAGCGAGCGCCTTCAAAGGTATCCTTAATTCCTATATGCTAGCCTCAGGTCAAGAGGTGAATCTAGCCAAGTCTGTAGTTTTTATGTTCACCATAGACCCCTCCTTAGGAAAAGTGATTAGGAATGTCTTGGAGATTAGTGAAGGAACTCTTCCTTGCAAATACCTAGGCATTCCCCTTGACAAGGGGAGAAGACCCTCAAAATTATGGGACAACTTGGTGGATAAAATCAAGTTTAGGATTAAAACTTGGAAAGGAAAATGGCTCTCATCTGCAGGTAGAGGAACCTTGGTTAGATCGGTCTTGTTAGCTATGCCCATTTACTAGCTCTCCTATTAACATTTATCTTCTTCTAAACTTGCAGAGCTCAAAAAGCATCTCAGGACTTTCTTTTGGCAAGGTGCTAATGACAATCGTAAAATATCACTCATATCCTAGGACAAGATATGCAAACCTAAAGAAGAAGGAGGAGCTGGCATTAAAAACCTTCCTGATCAGGGCAAAGGCTTGGGTGCCAAGTTGGTCTGGAGGATGTTTAGAACCCCCCACCACAAATGGGATTGCTTGCTACACCACAAATACCTTAATGGAGGGAACCCTATCCAAATCTTCAGAGAAACCAACCCTCCCAAAGGGTCCTGCCTATGGAATTTTATGTTAGATTGCAGGAGGATTATCTCTGACAGACTTACTTGGAATCTGGGGTCCGGGGATAAATCTCTCTTCTGGTCGGATTCATGGGGTGGATATAAGGCTATTTATAATATCCATTACTTTGGTGCTACTTGTATCCTTCTTGAATCTCATAGAGGACCCTTGTTAAATAGCTATATCTCCCCTTCAGAGGATGGGGCTGGTTGGCAGTGAATCGAGAACGAAGATGAGGATATCCCGGTAAGGGATAAACAAAAACTTATGGCAATTCTTAAATCAAGGAACATTGCCTTAGGTTAGAATGAGGACAAGCTCATCTGGGATGGCTCCCTAAGAGGAGAATATGACTCCAAGGATGGGTACTCTCTCATTTCCAAATCATTTATAAGACCTATGACTGAGCTTCCCTTGAAACTTTGCTGGGATAATTACTTTCTGCCTAAGGCAGGTTTCTTCTCCTAGCTCACAGCTCAGAACAAGCTCCTAATTTGGACAAATTTAGAAGAATGGGGTATGAGGGCCCAAGTAGATGTCCTCTTTGTAAGGCAGACGAGGAAGACACCAATCATATCCTCCTTAACTGCCCCTTTGCTCACAAATGTTGGATCTGGTTCACCAATAAACTTGAATGGTTAGCGACCTTCCCCCACACCATCTTCAGAATGCTCAAGGCATGGCCTCTCCTCAGGTGTGGATGTCTCTTTGAAGGTTTATGGATAGCTCTTCCTTCTTCCATTATGTGGGAACTATGGAAGGAGAGAAATAGACATCTCTTTAAGAATGAAAAACTAGAGGTTCCTAGAATCATTAACAAGATAGAGTCAGCTATCATTGAGCTCATGAGCAATCGACTGTCATCAAGCACATGGAAGAAAGCCTCTATCACTTATTGGGATGAAAAGATGATAAAACATTGGGAAGGCTTATCCTTTACTCCCTTTGTAGGAGATGGTCCTATTGCAAGTCTTTGATCAAGGGATGCATGCAGATGGCAACCCCCAGGCGAAGGTTGGATGAAGCTAAACTTTGATGGGGCATCCCATGGCAAGCAAGGTTAGGATGTGTTGTTCATAATTGGGAAGGCAAGGAACTAGCAACCCTTGCCTCTCTAGCTGGCATCAACACCAACAACTGGGCGGAACTTATGGGCTTGGTGGAGGGTCTGCATTTATGCAGGAAACTAGGAGTTAAGAACTTGGAAATTGAAGGAGATTCGACTATAATTGTCAATGCTCTAAGGAAAGGTAGTATGCCTAATTGGAGACTAAATACTTTGCTGTCAAAAGCTCTTGACTTATGCATAGATTTTGATAGGTTCACAGTCAATCATATTTATAGGGAGGGCAATAAAAGAGCGGATGAGTTGGCCAACTTGGGAGCCAATGGCATCAATCTCCTATCTGTGCCACCTTAAGGCACCCCCCTCTTTTGTCTTCATGTCCTAAGTGGTCATTAGCATGTTTCTCCTTTCAACCCCTTATGTTTCTCTTACCCAGACTCTATTTTAACCCCCTTATTTATTCCTCTTCCTCCCCCTATATTTACGTATAGATACTTAGTTCAACATTTTGTTTCAATATTTTTTGTTCCACCAATACTCTTCTCCCATCGAAATCATCATGCCCTATCTTTCTTTTTCCTCCCTTATCATCTTCCACTGATAAAGTCGCATCGGTGAAACCATGCGTATCAGAGGCATACCTTTTAGCTCCCTTGAAACCTATTTCCTCATCGATATCTTTTATCAATGTAGCTGCCATTTGTTTGATCGATATTATTCTTTCAATGAGATCATCTCTTTCGGTGAGTCCCTTTATGTTGCACTGATGCTATTATCTCCTCGAAGACCTTACCCCATCAATGAAAACCATCTTCACTTTCCTTGATATCTTTTGTCGATGGAATTTCTATCTTCGATGAGTCTTTTCTAGAAGTTCATCGGTGCTTTCTTTCTTCGATGGCCCTTCTATATCGATGAGACATCATTGGGTCTCATCGATATTATTTGAACTCCATTGGGTTTTTATATCGAAGAATCCTTGGGCTTCGGTAACCTCCTTTATTTGCTCTACTGAAACACTTCTCCCATCAAAATCATCATGCCCTCTCGATGATTGTATCTATTGTCTCTCCGAAGCCTTTCTTTATCCTCCCTTATCTTCTTCTATTGATAATGTCGCATCGGTTAAACCTTGCGTATTAGAGGCATGCCTCTTAGCTCCCTCGAAACCTATTTCCTCATTGATATCTTTTATCGATGTAGCTGCCTTTTGCTTGATCAACATTTTTCCTTCGATGAGAACATTCCTTTCAGTGAGTCCTTTTCATATTGCACTGATGGTATTATCTCTTTGATGACCTTTCTCGTCGATGAAAACCATCGCCGCTTTCCTTGACATCTTGTATCGATGGAATTTCTGTCTTTGATGAATCTTTCTAAAGTTCATCAATGCTTCCTTTCCTTGATGGCCCTTCCACATTGATGAGATACCATTGGGTCTCATCAATATTATTTGAACTCCATTGGGTTTTTATGTCGAAGAAACCTCGGGCTTCGATGACCTCCTTTATTTGTTCCATCGAATCACTTCTTCCATTGAAATCAACATTCCCTATCGGTGAATGGACCTATTGTCTCACCAAAGCCTTTCTTTATCCTCCCTTATCATCTTCCACCAATAAAGTCATATCGGTGAAACTAGGCATATCGGAGGCTTCCCTTATAGCTTCCTCGAAACCTATTTCCTCATCAACATCTTTTATCCTTGTAGCTGGCTTTTGTCTGATTGACATTATTCTTTTGATGAGAACTTTCCTTTCGGTGAGTCCTTTTTATGTTGCATCGATGGTATTATCTCCTCGAAGACCTTTTCCCGTTGATGAAAACTTTCTCCGCTTTCCTCGATATCTTTTGTCGATGGAATTACTATCTTTGATGAGTCTTTTTTGAAGTGCATCGGTGCTTCCTTTCTTTGATGACCCCTCTTTTTGGATGAGACATCATTGGGTCTCATCGATTTTATTTGAACCCGGTTATCTTATAGGTTTCTATTGCACCCGCTTGATGACTTGTGGGCTACCATGGTATTAATGAGAATGATGATTTCTTTTAACAATAAGTGGCTTTTATAATTTAACTCCACAGATAATCATTCAAAATTAATGCTCAAAAAATGGCATTACTTATCTTCCTTTAAAATCTCATGTTTCATCGATGTTACCTTTGTTTCGATGAAACCATCTCTATCGTCCATGAGCCTTGTGGTTTCATCAATCTCCTCATTTTCATCGAAATCTTCAAAATTCTTAAGGGCACCCATCTCATACTCAGATGTTTAAGTATTTCCTCCTTATATTTGATCACTCCTAAATTTAGCTTTTTTAGTATTGCCACTCTGCTAGGATAAGCTTTAAGACTAGAAGGAGGCAATACCTCACATTAATGAGCATAGGTATATAAACGTGCTTGCATATCTCACTCCCGGATATATGTGATCATGGATATATAAGTATTATTATTTTTGTAGATATTGCCTTCTTTTAGGACTTACACTTACCTAGCTATCCTCATCTCTATTTATGAAATTTGCCTCGTTAATATTTATTAAGTTTATGCTCTTTGATGGGTAATCACTCTCGCATTATGTTTCTGGAGATGTTTTGAGACTAATATTTTGAGCTATGTATCCTAACAAGTGACCATCGAGGTAGGTATGATATATTATATAAGTTGACCTATTCGGTTTTTCTTTTCCTAACATTCTGGTGAGAGATTTTATCAAGATTTTGTGCAACATTAGGAGTAGAGCAAGCTAAACCATGTGTTTCAGGAATAGCAAGAACTGTCACCCACAAATGGTAGCATTACCCCAAGAGATGGGCAATTTGCTGCTCAACTATACTCAGAGGATTTCTACATACAATCTTCATTATTTTGGACAAGTTCCCTTTGTGATCTTGTATCTCCATTTTGTATCACATTCTTAATTTTTTCAGATCCTTGAGGGATCTGGGCTAGACCGGAGGTTTTCTTCCCTCCATTCTTTCCTATTGGTGCCCAGACCGAATGGAGGTGTATATGCAATTCTATATATTTTTTAAATTAATAAAATTCTTTGGCCTCGACCTTTTATCGATAAAAACAAAACAAAACAATTTAGAATGAATAAATTTAAATATTTATGATACTTATTGTTTTCACATAATTTCAAATAAATAAATAAATTTTTTAAAACCAAAGTTTCAACAATTTAGAATGAATGAATTTAACTATTTATTGTTTTCACATAATTTCAAATAAATAAATTTATTTTTTAAAACCAAATTTTTAACAATCTAGAATGAATGAATTTAAATGTTTATGATAACTATTGTTTTCACACAATTTCAAATAAATAAATTTGTTTTTTAAAACCAAATTTTTAACAATTTAGAATAAATGAATTTAAATATTTATGATACTTATTATTTTCATAGAATTTTAAATAAATAAATTTATTTTTTAAAACTAAATTTTAAATAATTTAGAATGAATGAATTTAAATATTTATGATACTTTTTTTTTTTTAATCAGTAAAATATATATTTTTATTTAATTAAACTTAAAGTATTACAACTTCGAAGATAATGAACTATCAAAATTCTCCCAAAATAAGACAACCATGAATGCCATCACCACCCTTCCAAAAACTGGCATTCAAAACCAGTAACCAGCACCCATACACCCCCCCCAAACTTGAGAGTACGAAAAAACTTATTACATCTTGCCTATCAAAAAATAGGCATTTCAAACTGAAAATTAAAGTTCAACTATGAAATTAATTGATAAAGAAAGCAGAGATAATTGACACCTATGGGTATAGTGCATGTAGTGAACTATTCATGGTTCCTCCTTGATGCCTCTTGTAGACGAGGCACTCGATTCACCAGTCACCCAACTAAAATGAGAGTTTCCACTTTCGACATGTTGTCACCTCCTTCCTCCTACCTTCTTGCTCGCTGCACCTCGTCAGCTTAGAGAAACCACCCCGCCATCCCTTCCATCATCTGCTTAATCTCTCACCTATTTAGCTAGTTCTATGGATAGTCTCCTTGTTATCCTCCTCTTAGGGCTCATGATCTTGGCTGCTCTCCCGCCACCCTCCTGCCTGATCACATATTCTATTTCCATGATCTGGATGAAGATTAAAAGCCCTTCCCACCCTCTCTGTGCACCATCCTTAAACTATAATTTAACTTCCTCACACCATCAAAAAAACTGAATGCCCGAGTGACACACCTTCATCTCCTCATTTTCCTATGAGATACCTTCTGCAAGATTAAATCCTCATCCCGACACCGCCCACTCCAGCAAAGACTCTAGGTTTAACATATATTCTCCTGGGATTAGTCTCTACATCACCTTTCGCACCTCATCCACCAAGTCGTCCCAGCTCTAGACCCCAAGCCAAGAGTAGCGAATAGATGTCCACTCTACATCTGTAGCAATGACCAATGACAACCAACTCTTCTCCTAAAACCAATTGAACCACTTTTATAAGTAGCGGGTCTTTAGTGAGAAACATCCTCTCGAGTTTCTTTGGTGGAACAAGACCACAAAATACCAACATCAGTTTGGAAGACTCCAGGGTGAAATTAGCTTCCATATCTGAGCTTTTTGAAAAAATGCAAAGGTTTCTGATAAAACCAGATTCAAAACTGGTTTCACAAACTCTCCAGGTCTATTCATAATCTGTGTGGGCATTACAAAATTGGCATTGAATGCATATATCTCCACCATCACCACCATTTCAGAGCATGTCACAAAAACTGCTCATTAAATCACACTTGCATAGGAAAAAACCAGCTTCTGACAAGGGATTTGAATTTAATGTCGTACCAACTTGACAATGCGTCTTAACTCCATTCAACAATTTTGTTTCTATTGTTCCACCACCTCACCTCCCCTGGCTCGAGGACACATGCTTCATTTGACAACTCATCTGCAAGAGTGTTTCCCTCTCTTTTCATGTGTGAGATGCAATAATTCTTAAACAACTTGAGTTATTCACTTATTATCTTTATATACTTGTCTAATTTCTAGCACACGGTATGTCCTTTAACTAGAGCTTGCACAACAATTTGAGAATCACCTTCTAAATGTAATTTTGACACCTTCAGATTAGCTGCTAAATCAACTGCAAGTAAAGCCGCCTGGATTTCTTCCTTGTTATTAGTGTCATCTTGAAGTCTTCTAGCCCCTTTAAACAAGACCTTTCCTTCTCCATCACAAGCCGCACATCTTGCTCCTAAGATCCCTAGATTACCTTTTGAAGCTCCCTCAAAATTTATTTTCATCCACCCCTTCTCTAGTTTTGACTATTTAATCATCTCTCTATCTATACGATCGTTAGTAGGATTAACCCTTGGGAACCCATGAACAGGTATATTTATGATACTTATTGTTTTCACACAATTTCAAATAAATAAATTTATTTTTTAAAACTATTTTTTTAACAATTTAGAATGAATGAATTCAAATATTTATGATACTAATCGTTTTCACATAATTTTATAATAATTAAATAAATATAAAATGGAAATTTTAAAAAAGTTGATTATAAGTTATAAATTAAGTAAAATAATTATATATTATAATTAATTATATTAGGATATTTACTAAAATTAATGTAATAATTTTTTTGAATATTATACTATCCATCCTTTTATTGTATTTAATATTAGTAAATGAACAAAATTAAGTAAATATAAGTGCCTATAAATATGCGAGCTGAGTTTGATAATATGATTATGGAGACTATAATTAAACATCTTATTGTTTTCACACAATTTTATAATAAATAAATAAATATAAAATATCAATTTTGAAAATGTTGACTATAAGTTAAAAATTAAGTAAAATAATTATATATTATAATTTATTATATTAGGATATTTACTATAATATTGTAATAACTTTTTAATTATTATATTATCCATCCTTTTATTGTATTTAATATTAGTAAATGAACAAAACTAAGTAAATATAAGCGACTATAAATACCTGAGCTGAGTTTGATAATATGATTATGGAGACTGTAATTAAACATCTTATTGTTTTCACACAATTTTATAATAAATAAATAAATATAAAATGTAAATTTTGAAAAGGTTGATTATAAGTTAAAAATTAAGTAAAATAAATATATATTATAATTTATATATTAGGATATTTACTATAATATTGTAATAATTTTTTAATTATTATATTATCCATCCTTTTATTGTATTTAATATTAGTAAATAAACAAAATTAAGTAAATATAAGGGACTGTAAATACATGAGTTGAGTTTGATAATATGATTATGGAGACTATAATTAAAAATCTTATCATTTTCACACAATTTTATAATAAGTAAATAAATATAAATGTAAATATTGAAAAGGTTGATTATAAGTTAAAAATTAAGTAAAATAATTATATATTATAATTAATTATATTAGGATATTTACTATAATATTGTAAAAAAAATTTAATTATTATACTATCCATCCTTTTATTGTATTTAATATTAGTAAATGAACAAAATTAAGTAAATATAAGTGCCTATAAATATGCGAGCTGAGTTTGATAATATGATTATTGAGACTAATTAAACATCTTATTGTTTTCACACAATTTTATAATAAACGAATAAACATAAAATATAAATTTTGAAAAGGTTGATTATAAGTTAAAAATTAAGTAAAATAATTATATATTATAATTTATTATATTAGGATATTTACTATAATATTGTAATAATTTTTAATTATTATATTATCCATCTTTTTATTATATTTAATATTAGAAAATGAACAAGATTAAGTAAATATAAGTGATAAATATGTGAGTTGAGTTTGATAATATGATTATGGAGACTATAATTAAACATCTTATTATTTTCACACAATTTTATAATAAGTAAATAAATATAAAATGTAAATTTTGAAAAGGTTGATTATAAGTTAAAAATTAAGTAAAATAATTATATATTATAATTTATTATATTAAGATATTTACTATAATATTGTAATAATTTTTTAATTATTATATTATCCATCCTTTTATTGTATTTAATATTAGTAAATGAACAAAATTAAGTAAATATAAGTGACTATAAATACGTGAGTTGAATTTGATAATATGATTATGGAGACTATAATTAAACATACAATGAAATTTCAAATAAATAATTTATTTTTTAAAACCAAATATTTATTAATTTAGAATGAATGAATTTAAATATTTATGAATTGTTTTCACACAATTTTATAATGAACAATTTTTTTAAAACCAAAATTTTAATAATTTGGAATGAATGAATTTGAATATTTATGATACTTATTTTTTTCACACAATTTCAAATAAATAAATTTATTTTTTAAAACCAAAATTTTAACAATTTAGAATGAATGAATTTAAATATTTATGATACTTATTGTTTTCACACAATTTTATAATAAATAATATTTTTTAAACCAAATTTTTAACAATTTAGAATGAATGAATTTAAAGATTTATGATATTTATTGTTTTCACACAATTTCAAATAAATAAATTTATTTTTAAAACCAAATTTTTAACAATTTAGAATTAAGGAATTTAAATATTTATGATACTTATTGTTTTCACACAATTTTGAATAAATAAATAAATTTTTTAAAACCAAATTTTTAATAATTTAGAATGAATGAATTTAAATATTTATGATACTTATTGTTTTCACACATTTTCAAATAAATAAATTTATTTTTAAAACCAATTTTTTAACAATTTAGAATGAATGAATTTAAATATTTATGATACTTATTTTTTTTTGAATAAAAGAGGCAAGCCACTGATATATATATATATATATATAAGAAAACTGATTCAAGAGATCAACAGGGAAAGAACTAGGATGAAATTCCTATATCCTTGCTCAGATACAATGAAGAAGAAGGAAGGAGGCTATGAGAAGAAGCCACCCGATCCAGAGAGATAAATAGGGACTACCCATAGAATGAGTCTCTTAGGGGCCAAAAAGAGAGTAACTGGTTGGGACAAGACCGAAGGAAACCAAAAATAACCAAACCCCTTAACCAGTTACCATGGTGACTAAGGAGCATGAATCTAATTGTTTGAGCATTGATGAGCTGTACCAACCAGTTTCCCATTATGTTGTACCGGTGCCTTGATACCGGTATGATGTCCTTATGACCGGTTCATAAAAAGAGAAGCCTCCAATATTGATGCTAGTCAACAAGCAAAGAAGATGACTCCTCTACCGGTTTGGTTGCCATTATATTTTCCATCAAACAAAAAAAGAGCATATTTTGGGTGCAAAAAACAAAACCAGAATAACTTTACTCGTTCATGGTGTCTTCCTGGGGTTGAATTGTAGGGGCATAAAAAATGGGCAGAAAGGAAGTAGTCCATCTCATGACTTCATCCCGCACCGATACGTTGAGGTCTGGAACCCTATCTATAGTTTGACCCCTTTCCACGGGTTGGGATGTTTGCAAACATGGGTCAACATTTTCTATTTCTAGGATTTCCATTAGAGCCCCAAATTTAATTTTGACTCTGTGTACAATGTGGTCATCCAATTGTCTGCTGAAATGATGCAAGCCGTTCTTCACATGGCAAAAATTTTGCCGTTCCAGGGCATGATTTATTCGGTCATAGAGTACCATGTAAGCATGACTAGATTGAATAAAATATGTGGAAAGAGGCCCCCAAGGAGAGCCAACCCCTTCCATAGATTATATTTTGCCAAGGCTTCATGGAACGAGGCCGAGGGAAGCACATCTTGTCTTACCAACTTGAAGAATACTAAATCCAGTAGAGGAATAGATTGCAAGAGATCTAGATCATTTGATAGAAAGGATGATGATACATAATCCTTTTGGCTTGTGGGGATAACATCTCCTCATCGATGAAGTCTTTGACAACTCTTCTCAATTATGGATTGTGTAACATAAAAAGTTGGTTGAGGTCCCTATCATTGATGTGTCCATGAAAACTGCCAAAGGTTCTGGAATTTGCACTGAAATCCGGTCATTCTGTGGCATATACTCTCAGTGAATTTGCCTACATCCTCCGCAAGAACCATTTTCCATATTGTAGAGCACTGTGATACTTTAAAAATTTGAATTTTCAAAAATTTTGGCTGAGAACTATGTGTGTAATTTTTGAAAATTTCAACTGCGAACTGTGTGTGTAAGAGTAGGTTGGTTCCATTTATAAACAAAAATACCATCTCAAAGTGCAATAAATGATCAAATTTTAGGATCATATTTGCAATCCTTGCATTAATTTTGTGACCGTAATATAGTCGAGGGGATGTGTGAGAGGCCTAAGTCTGTTTTACCTTGTTTGAAGTGATGTATTGAGAATCCCCAGGTACTTCGCACTAAAGTTCCCTACATACCATCTACAAAATACATTTAAAAGCATAAATGCAAGTGTCCTATCATCCTTCTTGTTCACCGGCACCGGTTATGTGCTTGCATTTGAGTATTTAATAGGAAGTAGCTTGTGGTAAGAGTGTTGTGCTAATTCAACCAATTTGGGAAAAGAAGACAGTTTAGAAGGAATTGCAATCGACTCCATGAAAATGCCATCACAGCCCATGTTTGCTAATAAGTCAGCAATAGAGTTGCCCTCTCTTAGTGTGTGACTGATAGAGTAGTCCAAAAAAGTGTCGAGAAGAACCAAGGTATGCTTTAGAACATAAGATAGCTGCCACGTCTTAGATCTTTTTGAGGTAATTGAGTTGATAATGACTAAAGAATCCCCTTCTATGTGTATATTGGAGAGGCCACACTTCCTTGCTAGCACCAGACCGGTTAGTAAAGCATTTTCTTCTGCTAAGTTATTCGTACTCGGAGGGATGGGTGAGGCTTAGAAATCACGCATTTTGCCAAAATGATCTCGTATGCAAACTCCAATTCCTGATTTCCCTGGATTTCCACAAGAAGAGCCATCAAAGTTGATCTTAAAAAAATTTGTAGTTGGGGGTGTCCATTTTATGGACGACCTGTCCTTCACATGGATACTTATTATTTTCACACAATTTTATAATAAATAAATAAATAGAAAATGTAAATTTTGAAAAGATTGATTATAAATTAAAAATTAAGTAAAATAATTATATATTATGATTTATTATATTAGGATATTTACTATAATATTGTTAAAAAAAAAATTGATTGATAATATTTGTATTTTATTTATTTTAAATTTAAACATTACAACTTCAACAAGATAATGAACTATCAAGAAGTTCCCAAACATCCACAAAATGATCCAAACCACTCTCCCAAAAAATTGGAATTCAAAACCAGTAAACATCACCCACACAAACCACACACCCATACTATGAGTACAAAAAAAATATATTACATCTTGCCAGTAAAAAAAAAGGCATTTCAATTGAATTGAACTAAACGGAGTCCAGAAAGTTTAAGGTTTCAACTGAAAAATTAACTGAAACTGAAAGAAGAGAAAGATGACACGTGGGTACCATGCTTGTTGTGACCTATTCATAACTCTTCCTTCACACCTCTTACAGCCGAGGCACTCGATTCACCAGCCATTCTACTACGGTGAGAGCCTCCTCTTCTGGCATGTGGACATATATGTCTTCCTTTTGCATCATTACCAGCTGCTCCTTGTGAGCCTGGATAAACCACCTCGCCACCACGACCACCCTCTGCATCATCCCCCACATGTATTGCCAATTTTATGGATAATCTCCTTGTGATCGGCCTCCTAGGGCTCAAATTCTCCACATCTTCAATGTCCATTATCTAGACAGAAATTAGTAGCCCTTCCCAGCCTCTCTTCGCATCATCCTTGAAGCACATTTTAACTTCTTCATGATGTCGAATAAATTGAAGGCGTGAGTGATGCGCCCTCATCTCCTCATTTTTCTACAAGATACCTTCTGCAATATTAAAGCCCCTTCCTGACACTGCCCACTCTAGTAGGGATTCCAAATTTAAAAGGTATTCTCCTGGAATTAGTCTCTGCAATACTTTCCTCACCTTTTCAATAGTGTGTCCCAACTCTAGGCCCCATGCCATGAGGAGTGAGTAGATGTCTGCTCTACACCTATAACAGTGACCGATGATAGCCACCTCTTCTCCTAAAACCAACTAAATTGCTTTCAAGAGTAGAAGGTCATTAGTGAGAAACATCTTCTCGAGCTTCTTTGGAGGAACAGGACCTCGAAAGGCCGACATCAGTTTGGAAGATTCCAAAGTAAAATTGACTTCCATTTATGAGATTTTTGAAGAGTTGCAGATTTTTTTGATAAAACTAGATTTAAATTTGGTTTCACCAACTTTCCAGGTCTATTCATTACCAGTGTGTACATTACGAAATTGGCATTTAATGCATGGCTCTCCACCATCACTGCCAATTCAGAACAAGTCGTAATAACTGCTCATTAACTCACACTTGCATAGGAAAAAAGCCAGCTTGTGACAAGGAATTTTAAAGTAAATGTCGTACCAACTTGACAAAGCATCTTAGTTCCATTTAACGGTTTCATTTCTATCATTCTACCACCTCACCTCCCCTGGCTTGAGACCACATGCTTCATTTGACAACCCATCTGTAATAGTATTTCCCTCTCTTTTCACATGTGAGATGCAGTAATTATTGAACACTTTCAGTTTTTCACTTATAATATAATTTACATATTTGTTTAATTTCCAACACGGAGTATGTCCTTTAATCAAAGCCTGGACAACAATTTGGGAATCACCCTCCAGATGTAACTTCGTCAACTTCATATTTGATGCTAAAGCAACTGCAAGTAAAGCCGCTTGAACTTCTGCCTCATTATTAGTGCCATCTTGAAGCCTTCTATCCCCCTTACACAAGATCTTTCCTTCATCATCACAAGCCACACATCTCGCTCCTGAGATCCCTAGATTGCCTTTTGAAGCTCCATCAAAATTTATTTTCATCCACCCCTTCTTTGGTTTTGACCACTTTACTGTCTTTCTATCCAAATGGTCACTAACAGGATTAACCCTGGGAAACCCATGAACGGGTCATATTGTAAAAGTTTTTAAATTATTATATTATCCATCCTTTTATTATATTTAATATTAGTAAATGAACAAAATTAAGTAAATATAAGTCACTATAAATATGTGACCTGAATTTGATAATATGATTATGGAGACTATAATTAAACATACAATGAAATTGAAACAAGACTTAGTGAAGTTGCATGCCTATTATGTGAACTATTGTAATAATTGTTATCTATTTTTGTGCTAATTTCGGTCTGATCTTTATTTTAGGTTTGTCATGTTTCCTAGTGTCTTATTAGATATTACCGACTGATATGTATTGGTTTAATGTGCATGCCTAGTCATGTTAGATTAAATTAGTAGTGGGTGGGCATTGCATAATGGACGAGTGATGTTGATGCACCCAATACGAGTGGGAAATAAAAATATATTTAAATAATAAATGGTGCTTTAGCTTCAGGTAGAAGATAACACAGATGTAATTCTCCTTGGGTAGATAAACAAAATGGCTCAAATATTATTGTACTCAGCGTCCCTACTTTGTCAGTGGTCATGTATCAAACCAAATTAATGCATTGGATGGTTGTAAAAAGTAAACGATCTAGATGATTTCGATCATCTTGCAGGTATTAAAAAGCTCACATGTAATTCTGAGTCTTTGTATTCCATGCTTTTATTGTGAATAATGTGCAAGTTGCAGTGATTTTTTACTACGGAAATAATATCTAAATTCTGAGAAAACAACGGACGCAGAGAGAAAACGGTGGATGTGAAAAATAAATGTTGGCAGATACGACAGAACAAATTGATAGAAATGAATCGATGGCCATAGATGATGCAATGGTCTTGCTTCATCTCTCGATAACCATGGAGTGTTGATGAACAAAATGAGCTCTTCAATCTCATATAGGGAATGCCTTCGGTGTAAAAAATTGTCATGTTTCTCATATTAAAACATTTCAAAAATTTCAAAGAACTTAAATTTTCATATGATTTCTTGTAACTATTTTATTGTAATAGTGATAATTTGGTTTAACTTAAAGAATTCTTATTTAACTACACTATTTTTTTCAAGTTTTTAACTAAATAGTTCTTTAATTACACTACTTTAAAATTATGAAACTTCAAATGACAATATTTGCCTCTACACAATAAGGAAAGAATAGAATTGTATTGATAATTTCAAGAGTATTATTTAATTTTAAAAATAAAAAGAATTTGTTCAACTAAAGTAAGAAATAGAATAATAAAGCATTATTTTATTGAAAGTAGAGAATAATTGACATTTTTTTGATACAAATTAAAAAAGAGATACAAAATGGAACTTGATAATAGCACATCACACAAATATTTGTGCTATGCATTATTGCTTGTATGCCCTAGCTAGTAAAAATATTTTAAAAATACAAATTCTTAATTTCATAAGCCACACAACCTATTTTACTAATACAAGAACATACTAAAAGCTAATAGATAACAAAAATATATATATGAAGATGCACTAAATAAATGAGTTATATTGCATTTAATCAAAGAAAAGAAATAAATATTAACTCACAAATATACTTACAAATCTTTATATGATTTAAGTGTTTTTAATAAACCTACAAATACAAGAAGAGGGAAAATTGTTTGGTTTATTTAGGGGTTCAAGATTTAGTTTAACCCTTCTATTTATCTTTCAATCTCCACAAATAGTTAAATAGAAAAATAATAAAATTTGTGTTTTATTTTATCCTACATGTGCATTAAGGAACTAAGTGCATTTTTAAGTGCAATAAAATGAAGCAAATGGTATGAACCTTTGTCTACAAGGAAGACTACCATTGTGAATGGATTTAAAAAGTAGGATGGTGATTAATACCAAAAGAATTTTCCAAATAGATAATAGAGAAACAATATCCAAGTAAACAAGTATTATTCAAATAAAAAGAACAATATTATCTAAAATAGCAGGGATTCAAGGGATGTGCAATAGTAATCCTTTGTGAGCTTCAAGAGAAACAAATAAGAATAAAACTCCAATGAACATTATAACAAAGTTTTCCAAGATAGTCAAGAGAGAGAAAGATACACAAATATTAGAGCTTCAACTAGTAAGAGAAACAAATAAGAATAAAACTCCAATGAACGTTATAACAAAGTTTTCCAAGATAGTCAAGAGAGAGAAAGATACGCAAATATTAGATTTCTGGAAGATATTGGGATTTTATTTTTGGTTAGGTATGAGAAAAAAAGAATTACTTTTTAAATTAGATGTTATAATAGATTTCATGAAGTAGATAAGAAAAACCAATTTCAAACTCAAAAACTTTAGGACACTAGTGTGTCATAGAAATGTTTATACATTGCGCTATTGTCTTGGTCATATCATCTAGAGTCTTACACATGTTTCTAGAATAGAATTTAAAAGAATATTACAGTCCAAAAACTACTCAACCTTTGGTGTAAGGGAGATAGGTTAAGGCTTGGGCTCAAGCGGACCTAGAACATTCTAAGAGAATAGATTAGAATGAATAGATATTGAAGTAGGTTTAAAACATAATGTAAAATTATGTGGGTACATGATTTTTTTGTTATATTTACCACCCCCACTTTAGTGGCCTAATGTGTTTCCCTCTCATTTTTTTCTTCATTTTTTTCTAACCCATAGGAAGAAAAAATAGGAAGGTTTCAGTTGTCAAGAGCCTATCATTTAAGTTATTGATCTAAGTGATTTCTAGAGCTATCTACAATAATTTATTTATTTATTTTGGAGGTGGGTTGAGGATATTGAGTCATTTATTGAGTGATGGTGATGATTAAGGTACCAATCCCTAATCTTTTTCTATTTATTGGGTTAGCATCTATTACACACTATTGTAGGAACGAATGTTGAGTAACAAGCACATACTTTATCACATACTTATAGACATCAATGCAAAACTAAAGAAAATGTATATGCTACCATACACTTGCCAGAATCAAAATTGAATTGAAAACAAACATATAATCTACCACACTCTTGCATTAATCAAAATTGAATTAGAATCAAACATCTATTCTACAACATACATAAATAAATGCTTAAATAAAATAAAGCACACACAAAACTAATTGAGTAGAATTTAAATATTGAAGGAATCTATGAAAGGAAATAATTGTAAGAGACATGTTGATATCTTCAATGTGTCTTTCTTGTATACAAAATCTACTTGGAACACGACTCTCTTCATCTCATGCAAAATGGAAATAGTTTGTATGAGATCTCGGATGATTTTGAGAAAGTTAAGGTTATGTAAATCTTATTATATAATATATGGAATTCTCTTGAAAACTAAAAAATACATGAAAAATATTAAAAGCACGACTTTAAACAAACTTGAAATATAAACAACATGTCACATAAAGTATACCTTATCAACCCTTTTTGGATCTATGAATATTAGATCAGGAGCAACTTAAAAGAATAGATGAACAACCTTGTGTGACAATCTAGAACAAATGTCAAATTGGTTGACATTTACTTTCTATTTTAAGAAAGATACAAGAATATTACTAATTCTCTTGTGTTTCAAAAAAGCACTATAGTAGTTTTAAGAGTCATAAATGTGTTATTCTAAACCAAATACAAGGTTGATACATGTTTATATTTTGTTTATGGGGATATTAAAAAATTACTTTAGGAGCTATGTGAGTTGTATAAGTTACAACATGATCTAGTTATCTGCTAGAAGGAATGATGTATAAATTTTAGTTTTCCACTTCTCAAGGTAGCATCAATAACTTGTAAATATTGTTTCTAAGTTGTATGTTTACTAAATTTCATACTGTCTATTTCTTTGTTTAATAGTGTTACTACTATGTAAGGTCAGTATATTGTTCATAACCTCAAAATTAGTTTTATTTGATTTTTTTTATAGTTATAATCTTTCTAAAAGAAATTTTATCTTATTATTCACCAACTTTGGTAGCGTAAGAACAAATTAGACTGTGTATTATGTATACCTTTCAACAAGTTGATCTACATGTAGTATTTAATTTATAGCATTTCCTTTACTTGTGGCCTTTATTTTAGGATATTTAATTCATAAATAAAACTCTACACTTGAACATGGCTACAACTTATCTCGTTCTTTAGAAGCTTGTTGTAATAACCCACTTAAGTACTTAACCGAAAAAACTCAATTGATTTTTTATTTTATTTTATTTTTATTTTTTAAGTAAATATTGATTTCTTATTCTTACTTATTCTTAATTGTGTTTGATTCAATCACATACTCTGGGCATCTATCCAGACGGGATATGCATCCATCCAATCAGGATGGGCACCTAACCATACGGGTTAGGCATCTATCCAGATGGGATAAGCATCCATCCAACAGAGTAGGAATCTATTCAAAGAATAGGAAATGCTCTGGCCAAAGACTTTGGAATCATTGAGACCATTCGGGTCATGAGTCACTCTCTAAAGACTACACTCCCCTATTAGGAATGTACCAAGGTCGCCATCTTTAGGAGTATATAGATAAAACTAAAAAATAAACAAGCTTGAGTTCCGCCTCAAAATTTTGCCTAAAGCCTCGGGAAGTCAAGTGAATCTATACGTGATCCCTTCTGAGTATGCATTGAATTACTTTTAATCTTCCAATTAGTGTTACTATACCCCTTTGATTGAAAGACCATGCATTTAAAACCTGAATTTGAACTCATTTCTAGAATCTTCTTATTTCTCCTACACCATGTGCTCAATTAGAATATTGAGGAAATAAATAATTTCCAAATAAATTATGACCTCACATGCAAGTCACCACTTATTAATTCTTCTTTTTTAACTAATTCCACTCTTATTCAATTTTTTCATCTCTAACTAACATTTCTCATAAAATTAATAATAATAGTAGTAGTAGTAGTAGTATTGATAATAATAATAATAATAATAATAATAGTAATAATAATAGCAAGTCTAATGAAGGCCTAAAAAGAGGGTTATGACATCCTTCCCCCCTTAAATTGTGCATCGTCCTGATGCACTGAATATAACCTTAAAAGGAGCTTGTTGATTCATAATATCTATAACAAAAGTGAAAACATTTGCTACATCTTAATTGCATAATTCAATCTCAATGGTACTTGTCTAAGACTTTGAATGGCCCTAATGTTATTCCCCTTGATTCTTAGGAGGATCATTCTTTGGTTCATTGAACCTTGGTAGATAAGTTATCCTATTTTGTTGATCATTCCATCATAATTGCCCCTATTATTATTGTATCCATCCCTTTGATTTTGATTAAGATAATTATTATTTTGATACTTGTTGAAGTTTGTGCTTCCCTTGAATTAATGCTCCCCTTCTCATTAAAATTCAATCCTATTGTTGTTAGGGCTTGAATATTTCTTTTCTATTTTAGAGACTTATCATGTACTTCATTCATGTCTATGAGTCCATGCACATCAACCTTTTCCCTAATGTTAGTATTTCTAGTCCCAAAATGATCCTCCTAGTTAAACCCTTATCATCTTTTGATACATAGGTACGTACTTTAACAATTTGATAGACTTATTTCAATATTATTGCACTGTCAAAGCCCCTTGTTGAAGATTATGAAATTATGTTTCCTTCTCATCGAAGAATAGTTGTCATAGCCCCCTTATATAAAAATGGTGAACAAATTGATCACATGTGATTATATCCTTGCTATACCCATTTTATTCCTTCGTGTTAATCCACCAACTAGTTGCTTCCTTGATAGTTGATAGGGATCCCATAATGTCTTAGTTGATCATTAAATTCCTTTAGTTCAATGTATTTTTCCTTTCCATTAAACTAATTCTTAGCTCCTTCACCTATTGCTTTCCTTCAAACTTAGGCTAGGTAATTTTCTTCAAACCCTTATGTTGTTTTCCCTTATTCTTGAATTATTGCCAAGTTCTCATTTTCAATCCTACTTCTATTTACTTGATGTCATTTTTCCTTTCTCTATAGTCCTACAGGGATAAGTTTTCTCTTGCTCGCTGGAATTTTTGGGAGGTTTGAACGTGTGCTTCCTCTGTAAAAATGAGGGACATGTGAGGAAAAAATGCCCCATCTTGAGGAAAAGAGCCTCCGCCGCGGATGCTACTAAACCTAATTCTAACTCCAACACTCACTTCGTCCCATCTGCTCAGCCCACTATGGAATCTACCCCTGCTTCCCACCTTGAACCTCCCATTCCCACTTCGAACCCCCTGCTTCCACCCTCCTTCGTGGCTCCACCTCTCCATCCTCCGGATGCCGCCTCCCTTGTCTTATCGGACGACGGCTACCAAGTCGTGATGAACTCCAAAAAGCGCAGAAGGAAGAATGCGTAGCAATTGGCTCTGGATAAGGGTGGAGCTTCTTCCAAGCCTCCCCTGCTTAATGTTTCTCACACCCCCTCTAAGGTCAAAAGCATAATTGACAGTTTTGAATCCCCTCATAGATGCTCTGGCGGTATCGCTATGGGTGATGGCTCTGCTAATGTCTCTAAGAAGATCGAGTCCACCCTTTGTAATGATAGCGGTAGTGGATCCACTAGGGACATGTCCTCAAATTCTGCCATGGCTCATGTCATTAGTGCTGACACTAGTGTTGTTAGAAACTCTGCCTTTTGTTCCCCTATCATGTTCCCCTCACAAGAGCCTCGATCGGAGGTGAATGCCATACCAATAGAATTGGAAGAACCTCTCCTAGTAAGTATCTATCTGGAGGAAGATGCACCTGGAGATGACCTTGAAGTGCAAGTAGATGGCCTTCCCAAACCTAATAGAAGGGGAAGGTCCATGGGGTCTAAGAATAAGACTAACTCTGCTAAGAAAAAGGACATGGGTCTCCCTGCTTGTGACAGCAGCCTCCTGGTCGCCGAAGGTCCATAACTCCCCCATCCGGTTTACCATGAAATTCATCTCATGGAATGTGAGAGGTCTGGAGGCTCCAAACAAGAAGAGGATTGTTAAACGTTTTATGGATTCCCATAAAGATCTAGATTTCCTGATGCTCCAGGAATTAAAATCTGTTAATTTTACGTTGGAAACCAATTTAAACTTCATTTGGAAAGACTCTATCAAATTCTGCTCCAGCCATCTCAAGGGTAGGGGAGGTGTTGGTTTGCTCGTCAGCCCCAAATGGGTGAATCACATCGCTGATAATGGCTGCTCCCCTTATAACAGGGCTATTTGGGCGTCGGTTAGTATTAACAACACCCTCCTTGGGATTTGTAACATCTATGTGTCCAATGACTATAAGGAAAGAATTGCCCTCTAGGATTGGATTGTCTCCCTTCCCGACATACCTTGGATCATAGGGGGTGATTTTAACATGGTAGAGCATGGAGAGGACAAAATGGGAGGCACACCTTTTTGCTGGAAGGGTGTTGAAAAAGCCCATTGGGATAGGATGAAACATATTAGAAATCTATTTGATCCTCTGCTCAGTAAAAAGGTTGAATCCAAGGGGCTTTGGAACACTTGGTGTAACTTCCAAATAGGTCCCAATAGAATCTACTGTAGGCTCGACTATTTTTATGCCAATAAGGACCTCCTTTCATTTACCCCTAATGCTTGTGAAAACCTTGTCATGGCCTGCCCCTTTACTCTATCTGATCATGACCCCATATCTGCCCATATCAGATTATTTGACCCTCTTCCCACCAATAGGTTGGGGCATAAGAAATTCATCCTCAACACTAACCTCCTCCAAGATACAGATGTTCTCTCTACCATTGGCATTATCAGATTGATCAATAAAAGTATCAAGGACCTTGCATCACATATTGACAGATGGAACTTTAATATTAACTCTTGGCAAAAACTCTTGCAAACTATTGGTCAAAAAGGGCCAAAGACTATAGATATGAGGAAATTAGTCTTAGCAATAACCTCTCGTGGATGGAAAGTGAAGTCCAATCAGATCCCTCCAACCCTAAACTTGCTGCTAATGTGGCTAGTGCGAGGGATGCTCTAAGATGACACCAACAAACCAAGATTAAGGGGGCCATAATTAGGGCCCACACCCACTGGCTTCAGTTTGGTGACAAAGGATCCAAGTTTTTCTTTAACCTTCTTAGGCAAAAACATAGTCAGGAGACAATTGATAGAATCATCATTAATAATGATGAGATCCTTGACCTTGATAAGATTAAAGAGGCCTTTGCTCTCTTCTACCAAAATCTATTCACCTCTGAGGAGTCCGAGGTGGATAAGACCCTTAGAATCAAGTTTCAAGCCATCATCCCCAAAACGATCACTAAGGAAGACTCCTGCCTCCTGAAGCGTCACTTCTCCCTTAATGAAATCCAAAGTGCCATCAATTCCCTCCATGACGATAAAGCCCTGGGGCCTGATGGGCTCCCTGTTGAATTTTACAAAGCTAATAGTGGCTGGATCTACTTTGACCTTCTGGATGTTTACAATGAGGCTGCCCTCAAAGGCTCCCTTGGAGGATCTATCAACAAGGGCACTATTAAACTCATACCCAAGGATGGGGATAAGGCCCTCATAAAAAATTGGAGGCCCATTACTCTTCTCAATGTTTCCTATAAGATATTGGCTAAAATGCTTGCTATAAGGCTGGAAAAGATCCTTCCCAGGTTCATATGCTCTACGCAAACCGGGTTCACTAAAGGTAGATATATTCACGAAAACCTTATCACCAGTTGGGAAGCTATGGACTGGGCTAAGGTTTCTGGGAAAGATGCTGCTATGTTTCTCTTAGACTTTGAAAAAGCCTATGATAGGGTGGAATGGGGCCTTATTCTCCTGATGCTTGAATCCTTTGGTTTTCCTAGGGAGTTTTGCTCCTATGTTAAAGTCCTTTTAGAGGATGCTTCCGTGTAGATTGATATTAATGGCTCCCTCTCACCTCCTATTGTGCTTTCCCGCTCCATTCGTCAGGGATGCCCTCTGGCCCCTACCCTATTTATTATTGCCTCAGATGCGTTATACTATCTCCTTAGAGATAGCTCACTCTCCCCCAAAGTAAACGGAGTTAGACTCCCTGATGATAATGAACTTATCAACATTCAATTTGCTAATGACACAACCCTTTTTGTGGAACTTACCAAAATGAATATGGATCACCTTAATCACAAACTACATCTGTTTGGCTCTCTCTCGGGAGCCCAGATCTCTAAGGCCAAGTCAACCTTCCTTAGTTGGAGAGAGCATCCCCTAGACTAGTTTGATAACTATGAGTACCAATGGGGTGGCCCATCCAAGATTGTTAGATACCTTGGTGCCCCATTTTCTGTATCCCCCTCCCTGAAGGATATGTGGCTCTAGGTGAAAGGGAAAATTGACAAGAAACTGAGCAAATGGAACAATAGATTCCTCTCCCTAGCTGGTAGAGTTCAAGTTTGCCAAAAAATCCTCTCATCTTATAATATCTACTATTCCTCTACTTGGATGTTTAGCAACTACCAGATCCTAGATATTCAAAAGGCTATTAGACGGTTTCTCTGGTTGGATGGTAAAGGTAATAGGAAATTACATGCTGTTAATTGGAAATGGTGTCACACTGAGAAAACTCTTGGTGGCCTTGGGTTAAAAGATCTTAGGACCCAAGGTATTGCTCTTGCGGCTAAGTGGATCTTCCATGCCTTGGAAGGGCAGGAGCCTTGGAAGGTTTTAATCAGAAGCAACATTGAGAGGGCTATTCCTAAGAAGGCCAACACTTGGAAAGGTTTACCTTTTGCCAACCTGGTGGCTGGTGATTTCCCTATCTCTATCCAAGGCTCCTGTGTGTTTAGGTCTATTTGGAAGGCCTGGGAACATGTTAAAGGATTATTAGGAAACACTAGTGTCAGTAGTGGTGAGCTTATCCATGGTGAGAGATCCATATGATGGAACCTCCATCACATGGGCAAGCCTCTGGCTCTCACATAGGGGTGCTCGACTAGGGCCTGGGCCAACAAAGGCATTAAACTCTTCATTGATATTCTGGAGCATGGTAATATTCCTTCTTGGGAAGAACTCAGTTTGAAGTTCAACCTTCCTTCCTCTCAAAAAAGAACCTACCATTTGATTAATCAGACTTGTTCGGATCTTGGATTGTCTAAGGATTGTTATGTGGACTCACATAGTTTTCTATTTTTTAAGTAGGCTAATGGTATCCTTTTGTCTAAAATTAAGGAACAAAACATATATACTATTCTGAACTCTGATTCCTCTATTATCAATCATGCTAATATGTTATGGTACTCTGACCTTTTTGATCTACAGTGGCAGAAAATATTTAGCAGGCTCTGGAAAAGTTCGATTGAGCCAAAACTCAAGTCCTTTAAATGGTTGTTGCTACTGAATAGGCTCCCTTTAAAAAGGAGTTGCAATGCTTTTGATCTTTGTTCTATCTATAAACTCCCTGATACTGGCAGGCACATCTTCTTTGACTGCTCCATTGCTAAGGAGATCTAGTTAATGTTTGGTTTTTCTATCCCTGACCTTATAAATATGATGGAAGTTGTCTCTGGTTATATTCATGGATAAAAGAAAGATGCTAATATTTTCTGGTTTATTTTATCTGCTAATATCCTTTGGTATATATGGAAGATTAAGAATGCTGAGAGGTTTGATGCTCAAACCAGGGCCCTTACTTAATCTTTCCGAAGACTCACATTTTTTAAAATTGCTATGCAGGTTACTCTTACCATGAACATTGAAAGGAATAAGCTACTAAGGTTCCTGAAAGATGGGCACACAACCATGTTCGTTTATGAAATGAAAGATGGCTACGAATGGAGACGCAATATGGACAACCTCTCATCCTTTGAGGAGGCGCTCAAGAGGCTGAATAATGAAGTTAGATCTAACAGAGAACCCTCCTACACCCAGGTTGAAATGTTATCTCAAACCCTGAGCCATAAGAACATTGTCTGGATGGAAGGACCGCAGGGGTGGATGACTTGGGTAGAGGCCATTAATGGCATCCTGTCTTTCTTGTAATTTCCCTATTGATTACTTTCAGCCTTTTTGATCATGCAATGTGGCGCAGGTTCAGACTCTCACTCTAGTTTAGTTTTTGCTTCTGTTGTCATGTGGCGATGACAACTACCTTTTTCTACTGTTCTTCCTCGATCTTTAATATAAAAAAAAATAATAATAAAAATAAAGATAATAATAATAATAATAATAATAAAAAATATAATAATAATAAAGATAATAATAATAATAATAATAGAGATAATAATAATAATAACAATAAAGATAATAATAATAATAATAATAATAATAATAATAATAATAATAATAATAATAATAATAATAATAATAATAATAATAATAATAATAAAGATAAAAATAAAGACAATAATAATAATAATAAAGATAATAAATATAATAATAATAATAATAATAATAATAATAATAATAATAATAATAATAATAATAATAATAATAATAATAATAATAATAATAATAATAATAATAAAAATAAAAAATAAAAAAAAATGGGAATTGACCTCTCTCCAGCTGGCCCCCCCATCTCCTCTAGACCCCCTTCATTCATCCTCAATATTAGACTCCTAGAGGATGAGGACCTTCGCTCTGCCTTGGCCTTTATCAGACTATTTAACAAGAAGAACCTGAACCGACTCTCTAGAATAGATGAATGGAATACAAACATTAAAACTTGGACCACCCTTTGTCAAACAGTGGGGAAATAGAAAGCCAAGGATGCCAAGAGGTTAGAAAGATTACTTCAAGAGGATCTATGTATTGCTGAAATGAATATTTAGAACTCCCCTAATGATGAAAATATTTCTTGCACTCTGATGACAATCAAAGATCACCGCAGGAAGTTTCAGAACCAAAAAGTTAAAGGGCTAAAAACCAGGTCCAAACTAAATTGGTTGGACTCGGGAGACAAGGGGTCCAAATTCTTCTTCCATATGTTGATTATAGTTTCAACTTCTATTTCATTATTCCCTTGGTCTTGTTAATTTCCATCATTGGTAGCTTCCCTTTGACTCCTTGAAGTGGTGGTATGCTTTCCTCTTCCACTTTCTTTCCCATCTAAGTCTTCTTGAAATTTGAATTTCTTATTTAGTTCTTGATGTAATATATAGTGATTTACCTCTCCAACCTCCAACTACTTCCAAGATACTCTTCAAGATTACATAAGTTGAAGCGATCTCAAGGCCTAGACTTGAACCTTCGCTTTGATACCACATGTAATAACCCACTTACTTAACCCAAAAATCTCAACTGATTTTTTTTATATATTTTTTTTTAATTTTAAAAAAAATATTCATTTCTTATTCTTACTTATTCTTAATTGTGTATGATTCAATTGCATACTCTAGGCATCTATCTAGATGGGATAGGCATCCATCCAACCAGGATGGGCATCTAACCATACGGGCTAGGCATCTATCCATACAGGACAAGGGGTTTCATCTATCCAATACGGGATATGCATCTACCCAAACAGAGTAGGAATCTATTCAAAAAATAGGAAATTCTCTAGCCAGATACTTTAGAATTATCAGGACCATCCGGGTCTTGAGTCACTCTCTAAAGACTACACTCCCCTATTAGGAATGCATTGAGGTCGCCGTCTTTAGGAGTATATAAAAAAAACTAAAAAATAAACAAGCTTGAGTTCCACCTTAGAATTTGGTCTAAAGCCTCGTGAAGTCAAACGAATCCGTACAGGATCCCTTCTGAGTATGCATTGAATTAATTTTAATCTTCCAATTAGTGTTACTATACCCCTTTGATTGAAAGACCGTGCATTTAAAATCTGATTTTGAATTCATTTCTAGAATCTTCTTATTTCTCCTACACCATGCACTCAATTAGAATATTGAGGAAATAAATAATTTTCAAATAAATTATGACCTCACATGCAAGTCACCACTTATTAATTCTTTCTTTTAAACTAATTCCACTCTTATTCACTTTTTTCATCTCTAACTAACATTGCTCATAAAATTAATAATAATAGTAGTAGTAGTAGTAATAATAATAATAATAATAATAATAATAAAGATAATAATAATAATAATAATAATAATAATAATAATAATAATAATAGTAATAATAATAATAATAATAACAATAAAGATAATAATAATAATAATAATAATAATAATAATAATAATCAAGGGCTTATCAAACTCATCCCTAAGGAAGGAGACAAGACTTTGATTAATAACTGGAGGCCTATCACGCTACTATATGTATCTTATTAAATACTAGCCAAAGTGGTAGCCAATAGGTTGATTAGAATCCTGCCAAAAATAATCAGCCTCACCCAAACAGGCTTTGTCAAAGGCAGGTATATCCTTGAGAACTTGGTGACCTACTGGGAATCACTTGAGTGGGCAAAGGTCTCTGGTCAGAATGGGGCAATGCTCTTAATAGACTTTGAGAAGGAATATGATAGAATAGAATGGGGATTCATAAGTCAGATGCTAGTTAGTTTGGGCTTCTTGGAGTCCTTCTGCAAGATTGTTCAACCTACGATGCCAATGTTGTTGTTGATGTAAATGGATTAAGATTTGGCAACATCATTCTCTCCAGATCAATTAGACAGGGTTGTCCACTTGCCCTGACCCTATTTGTCTTGGCTGTGGATGCTATGCACTATATCCTAAAGGATTTCAGTTTATCCCCTAGGGTCAAAGGAATTTCCATCCCTAATAAAGAATAAATCATCAATGTTCAGTTTGCAGATGACACAACTATTTTGTTCACCCTGGATAAGGAAAACTTAGCATCTCTTATTCACAACATTGAAATCTTCTGTAAAGCCTCAGGCAGTAAAATTGCTCTCCATAAATCTACCCTGCTAGGTTGGATAGACTCCCCTCCTATCCAGTTGTCTAAATTTGGTCTGAAGTTGGGAGGACCGAATACTATCATCAGATACCTGGGCATTCCCTTCTCTATTTATTCAAATTTGAAAGAAATGTGGAAGTGGTTTAGAAATAAGGTGGATAAAAAGCTCACTAAATGGAACCGAAACTTTCTCTCACTAGCAGGTCATTTCTAGGTCTGTCAGAAAATATTATCCTTATATAACATATACTGCTCTTCAGCCTGGCTATTCAACAACTACCAGTTCAACTATATACAAAAATAAATCAGGAACTTCCTTTGGTCAGATGGGAAGGGCCACAAGAAACAACATGTTGTCAAATGAGATTGGTGTGTCAGATCTAAGATGTAGGGAGGTACGGGCGTCAAAGATCTCAAATTCCAGGGAATTGCACTGGCTTCCAAATGGATTTGTAAAGCCCTTGATGGTCATGAACCATGGAAAGTGCTTGTTAGACACAATATTCAATGCTCCACCCCAAAAATGGAAAAAAAATGGAAGAACCTACCCATGGGAGACTTGATTGTTGGAAACTTTGAGGTCTCCCTTGCGGGTTCAAAAGTCTTAAAGTCTATATGGAAGGCTTGGAACCATGTTAGACAATTCATCACTAATAGGAGCATTATAGATAAGAAGGGTTATCTCAATCTGGGAAGGTCTATATGGTGGAATGCTCTGCACAATGGGAAACAGTTAGCTTGTCTTCAAGGTTGCTCTACCCTGAAATGGCACAATTGAGGACCGGTCACATTTGAACACATTCTGGAAGATGGTATTTTGATCTCCTAGGAGATTCTCAGCTCCAAATTTAACCTTCCCCTCTCCCAAGCCAGAACCTACAATGTTCTTAAATACGCACTAGGTCCCATCCTCTCCTCTCCTAACCCCTCCTTACCCTTCCCATTAGCCTCCCTCTACTGGATAAATGACTTCCCCCTCCTGCTAACTAAGTCCAAAATGATCTATTCTGCCCTTTCCAACTCTGTGGATATTCTTACACACCTTAACAACACTTGGAACCTCTCCTGGGATTCAAAAAAATGGTATGCTAGTCTCTCGAGATTCTAGTCTAACCCGACTAAGCCGAAAAAGAAATTTTTTGCTTGGAGACTCTTGCTTCATAAACTGCCACTTAAAGATAACAACGGTGACCCCCTACTATGTGAACTATGTCGCATCCTCGAATCATTACATCACATTTTCTTTGAATGTCATTTTGCCAAAGAAGTCTGGAATCTATTTGGTATCTCAGTTAATAACAATTGTTTTTCTGTTGAAGAGATGGTATTTGGTTATGTTAGAAGTGGCAAGAAATATGTTAATCTTTTCTGGTTTGCTCTCTCCTTGGAAATTCTTTGGATCATTTGGAAATCTAGGAATGATGACATGTTTAATGGAAAGGGTAGAAACCTCACTAAGTCTCTTAGGAGACTCACCCGCTACCTTGTTGCTATGCAGGTCACATTGGTTCTACGATTGGAGGAAGACAAATTTGACAGGTGGCTAAAGAATGGAACAACCCTGGTATTCATTCAAGAGCTCTCACATGGCTTCACTTGGGACCATATGGGAAGCAACAAGACACACTTTGAGCAAGGGCTGATGAGATTTATGTAGGAAATGGAGGCACGAAAGCAGAGAGAGGACTTTATTGAGCTAGAGATGGAAGGGCTACCCTCCCACCCCTTCAGAGATTAGTTTGTCAAAGGAAATGTGCTGGTCTGGTGTGAGGGAGAGCTAGGTTGGACTGCATGGCTCCCCCCATGGGCGACAACAAGGATTCTGACTCCTCCTTTGTATTTAGCTAGCTGTATAACCTATGTTTCATTTTGCTATGACTCTCATTTTGTGTAATTTTGTAATTCAGCCCCATCCAATGTATATGGTCTTATATCATGGCTCATGATCCTCCCTGACATGGTTCTGTCTACACTCTATGTTTTAACTCTTTAGTTGGCTGTGAGTTATCTAGCCAAGACTCAAATTTTTGTAACTGCTGATTATATGATGCTTAATACAAATAATAATAATAATAATAATAAAGATAATAATAATAATAATAAAGATAATATTAATAATAATAATAATAACAATAAAGATAATAATAATAATAATAATAATACTTGTTTGGGGGCTAAACTTGTTTGGCAATTATACTCGGACCCATCAAGTAAATGGGCTTCCATTATGTTCGCTAAGTATTTAAGGGCCCCCCCTAGAGAAAGGATTTTCATAGCCTCATCTCTTCCGAAAGGATCATCTTTTTGGAACTTTCTAGTTAGTTGTAGATTGGTTATCCTTTCACACCTTTCTTGGGTTGTCCATAATGGGAAGAAGGCCCGATTTTGGGATGAAGTTTGGAATGGTCACCCTGCATTATCTTCCATTCGGGACTGGTCTCCTTTGTTTGATGTTCTTTCGGGTCTTTGGGGTGTTTTTGTTTTAGATTATGTTGACATTGATTCTTCAGGTCCTTACCTAGTAGCTAGATGGAAGGCTATTTCTTTTCTGCCCATTGATAATGATCTCAAAGTAGCTTTTGAGGTGGAGCTTCAGAAAAGATCTCTTGTGTTTCAAGATAAAGAGGATATATTGGTGTGGACTAGGAGTGCCTCAGGCTCTTACTCGGTAAAGGAGGGGTATAAATCTTTGTCTGAGTCCTCTTCTTCCTCCTCTTGGCCTGCTAAGCTTTTCTAGCATTTGACTTGTCTTCCTAAAGTTGGGTCTTTTGCTTGGTTGGCATTTCAGGATAGAGTTCTCACTAGGATGAGATTGGATAGGCTTGGGATTACTGTGGTTTTCCCTTGTGTATTTTTTGGATACTGTATGGAAACTATGGATCATATGTTCTTGCTTTGTCCATTTGCTCTGGATTGTTGGTACTGGCTATTTGGAATGCTTGGCTGGTCTTCTACTATTAGTCCTAATTTATTGTCGCATTTCATGGCTTGGCCTTTGTTGTATTCATCCTCTTTTTATTCCTCTCTTTGGATAGTGGCACCTTCTATTGTTGTTTGGAACATCTAGTTGGAGAGGAACTCTAGGATTTTTAAGCATAAATCAACTTCATTAGAAGAAGTTCTTGACAAAATCCTATCCTTCATTTATGAGGTGGTGCTTTCTTACATCTTCAAAAATTTGGAACATATGAGGTCCTTTTCTCATTGGGATAATTGGGTAACATGGAAATGGTGTTCACTTTGTGTTATTCCTTCCCATGGGGCTTTAACAGCTGGATTGTCTTCACTTGTCAAACGTAGGATGGCTAAATGGATGCCTCCCCTCCAATTCTCCTTTAAGTTAAATTTTGATGGGGCTTCTAAGGGTAATCTGGGGAAATCAGGAATTGGAGTGGTCATCTTTGATCATAATTCTAAGATTATTAAAGCTGTGGGGAAATATATTGGTGTTGGCTCTAATAATGTTGCAGAATTTCAAGCGTTATCTTTTGGTCTTGATCTTGCCATCACTTTGGACATTAAAGATATTGTTATTGAAGGGGACTCAATGTTGGTCTTTCAGTCGGTCTTTGCTATGAAATATTTTTCCTGACATCTACACTACTTGTTAGAGTGTATTTTTGCATAGTTGAAGTGTTTTTCTACCTTTACTATCTCACACTGTTATAGGGAGATAAATGTTAGTGCAGATTACTTGGCTAATAGGGCTATTGTTGAATGTGCTGAGTACTTAGGGGTTCATCCTTGGGACATCCCTACTTCTTGCATTAGTATTCTTCTTTAAAGGGTGTTTGGTCATGATTTGTAGCCTTCATCATAATCCTTGTTGGGTGTGGTTTTTCTTTCGCACATGACAGTAGGGAGGGTGTTTTCTTACCTTATGGAAACATCTTTGTTGTTGGAATATTCGGTAAGTATCTCCTCATGGAACAAGGAGGATGTTCAGGCTATTTTTTCTTGACTTGTATCCTTCTTGTTTGAATTCTCTTTGTGCTTGACCTATCATTATTTGATAGGGTGGGAGGAAATTAGCCTTGTGTGGGATTGATGTCTTTATGAGTATGGTGGCTGCATGAGTATTTGGGCTCGAATCACTCATTGTTTGGGGCTTTTAATTTGTGCTCATTTTTGTGTGACTGTTGCTCTAACTGGGCACATTTTTATCATTACAAGTTCTTGCAGGTTGGTGGTTTGATTATGGGCATATTTTTATCATTATATTGATTGCAGGTTGGCAGTTTGATTGGTAATCATGTTAAAGTGTTTGGAAGGCTTGGGTATCATTGCTCGGTTTACCTTTCAGATTTTTGTTCACTTTCACGTTTTGTAATGATGAGATGGTGGAGTCCTCGTTTGATTGTTTTCGATTTGGCAATTAGTGAGGGATGAGTTTCTGTATACTGGCTTTTTCTCATCATTGTTTGGTTATCTTCCTTTTTTCATCTTTGTTTCTTCAAGTGTCATGTTTAAGCGTATGTTCATCATGGTTTGCTCACTCCTCTTGCATGATTCTTACTTATCATGGTTTGGTAGTGGCTACTGCTCATTCGTTGAAGCTTCGTGTTTGGTTTTGGTTGTTTCCATAATGATCCCTCTGCTGGTTTAGTTTATATCTGAGTTTGGTTGATGGTTTTATTATGTCTATTCCTTCTTTGGTGTCATTATTCATTGGGTAAGATGCTTTGTTTTATTTGGAAATTTTTTGTTAGATTTGGAGGATGGTGGTTGTCTTTGAGAAATTGGAACATGCATATTGTTTGGTATATGAGATGGTTTCTCATCCTGCTACTCTTTTTTTGGTTGTTGTTGTGGGCTATCCCGTGGCTTGGTCTTATTCTGATTCCTTGGGGTCTTCAACATCCTCCCCTTCTCCTTATTTGGATTCTATTATGTTTTCTCTCGATATTTGTCTTGGCAGGATCTCTTATAATAATTTCTCTTATGGTTATTGGTATCATACTAATTAGTGGTTTGGAGAGTTGTGCTTCTTAGACAAGGGTGGCCCAACTTTGATGCTTATTCTAGTTTTTCGACGGGTGCACTTCTGCTTGGTGTTTCACTTTCATAGTTTTCTCTTGTATGCCTCTTCTAACAACTTCCTTTATATCTAATGAGACTTGTTATGTAATTGGGAAGGGTTTTTTGGGTGGATTGGGTCCATGAGCTTCTTGTAATGGGTGGATAGGCTTGTGTTATTTGAGAAATACTGAAGGGTTTTCTTACTGGTTCTTTCCCTTCAGTGCTCTTTGAACCAGACACCATGTAAGAAACAATTTTATTAATATAATTCAATGGTTTTATCCACTTTTATAAAAAAAAAAGATAATAATAATAATAATAATAATAATAATAATAATAATAATAATAATAATAATAATAATAATGATGATGATAATGATAATCATGATAATAATAATAATAATGATGATGATGATGATGATGATGATGATGATGATGATGATGATGATGATGACGATGATGATAAATAAATAAGTTAATAAAAATAAAAATAATAATAATAATAATAATAATAATAATAAAGATGATAATAATAATAAAGATGATAATAATAATAAATTTGATAATAATGATAAAAATGATAATAATGATAATGATGATAATGATAATAATGATAATGATAATAACGATAATAATGATAATAATGATGACAATAATGATAATGATGATTATAATGATGATAATAATGATAATGATGATTATAATGATGATAATAATGATAATGATAATAATAAGAATAAGAATGATAATGATAATAATAAAAATGATGATGATGATGATGATGATGATGATGATAGCAAGTCTAATGAAGGTCTAAAAAGAGGGTTATGACACTTGTGAAGATTATTTTAATTTTATTTTTGGTTTTTTCTTCAAAAAAATTACTATTGTTCTCTTGGATTCATGGATCGTTTTTCTATTCTTCCTAGTCATTCAACATATTATGGGTTTAATTCTTCATAATTGAATATACATACTTCATCTAGTCTAGTGATATGATGTAAAAAGAAAACATATTTAATTGGTTGTGACAATTATAGAAATATGATTCCATGATACATACATATAAGAAAATAAGATTGAAATATAAGAAGAGGGATACATAGAAGAGGGACGAGATTGAACAGAATAAAATAAGATGATATGAAAGATCTCATTAGG
Source organism: Cryptomeria japonica (assembly GCF_030272615.1). Taxonomy (NCBI): domain Eukaryota; kingdom Viridiplantae; phylum Streptophyta; class Pinopsida; order Cupressales; family Cupressaceae; genus Cryptomeria; species Cryptomeria japonica. The sequence goes on from NC_081408.1 coordinate 651,443,210, forward strand.
TGTTATGCAAAAATAAAAGAGTGTAAGCTTTAGGTAGGGATTGGAGCTTATAAATTTGTGGAAAACAAGGTAAAATATATTGATTTTGGATGAAATTAAGTTGAAGGTGAGAGGGAAAAAATTGCTAAAATATTTATATTTTTTATAAATTGTAGTGAGGGCTTCACTTTCTTTGGTTCCAACAAAGATCTCTTTAAAGAGTGGACACATATGCCCCTTCTTCCAACCACCTCATTCTCATGGATGCCTATGAAAAACTATTTATCACACTATGCTACAAGGAATACACATAATTTCTATTATTTTTTTTGCGTATGCATAATATTTAATTGATTGTATGGTTTTATACCTTCCTTTGCAACTTTCTAGTCCACACTAAAGATGGAAAGGCTATCTATGAGATGAGTTGGATTGTAAGAAAATCCTCTTCATTATGATGAAGTCTTTAATTTTGTCAATGAAAGACCGACTCCTTGGGTTTTTTCACTTTTTTTATTGTATAATTTGTGTGAATGGGTTTTTTAATCTTTTGGTGAAATACAAGTGTAATAGTGTGGGGATAATTCTTGGTAGAGATATTTTTAGTCTTTGTATTGAGTTTGTCCCTTCGATTAGGCTTTCATGATGGATTTTATTATTGCTCTTGAATATATCTCCTTTCGTGACAATGACCTTCTTCATGTGGATTGCACTACCCTTCTCTCTCCCTAATGCCAAAAATGGGGTTATTTTCTTTTCTTTTCTTTTTTTGTATTTGTGTCCAAACTAATAATTGCTCAATTGTGGAAATGTTTTCCAATAATTTAATTGATGTTATCTTAATTTCATATCCAACTTCAATTGTCTTTGATTTTATACTATATTAATCATATTCTTAACTTCCATATTTTAAAAAATATTCAGTGAGATTATTTTAATTTTTGTTAGTTTATGGCCTCAAGATTTAAATTCTATTTTTGGAATGTTCTTTTTATTTAGCAATTTTATATTAATAAGACAATCATGATACAAACAAAGTAGACTATGTAGAGAGGTTTTGTGCACAAGGTGTTCCATCTCTCTACACTCTACTTAAACATCACACTCTTCAATAATCAAATAGTCAATAGAAATTTTATATTTCATTCCTACCAAAAGGTGGTAATTAATGAAGTCTATCTCTTTCCTAAACATTGAATGAATTGGCATTCATCAAAGGAGCGTAGATATTCATTTCCAAGGGCTTGATGTGCACTAACATCATCACATACAAGAGCTATTTAAGCCAATTGAAACATTTTAATATAGATTTGAACTTTAATTATATTTTGTTACTTTGTAATAAGGGTTGTATTTGATTCTACAAGAAATTATAGCTACAAATTAATAAGAATATTTGATAAGCCAACATTCAAATTTAGAATCTACTTCTAGCTAGTGATATTTTCTACCACTCAGTCACTTGCCCATTCATGAGACAAACTCTCAAATTCTATTATGAAGTGTATTTCAATTCTAACAACCCGTTAAGAATATATTTAATTATTCTTAACAAGTTGTATTTGATTCTACCAACCCGCTAATTCTAACAACCCGTTAAGAATTTGAACTTTAATTATATTTTGTTACTTTGTAATAAGGGTTGTATTTGATTCTACAAGAAATTATAGGTACAAATTAATAAGAATATTCGATAAGCCAACATTCAAATTTAGAATCTACTTCTAGCTAGTGATATTTTCTACCACTCAGTCACTTGCCCATTCATGAGACAAACTCTCAAATTCTATTAAGAAGTGTATTTCAATTCTAACAACTCGTTAAGATACATTTATGTTGACATTAACTATGATGCATAATTCAAATTGTCAAAGATGATATAATTTAATTCTAATAAATTTCAGATGAGATAAAATTTTAACTATGATACATTATCCTTAATTCTAATGATATTTATACTTGTAGTAGAAATACTTTTACTAATTTTTATCTTATAAGTAATGCATTTAATAAATATTATAGAAAATTTAACCATTTTAACAAAATTATACCGAAATTTTTTTATTATCAAGTATACCCATTGAATATATGAATCTAATCATAGGTTTTTATACACACACATGTGTGTGTCTATATATATATATGTATGTGTGTGTGTACACACATATGTATATGTATATGTATATGTATGTATATATATATACATATAGATATATGTGTATATATATACATACATATAGATATATGTGTATATATATACATACATATATATACACATATATATAACATTATTTTCAACTTCTATAATGTTCTTGCATATAAAACATAAAGAGCATTAGGAAATAGGTAGACAAGTTGATGAACGGATTGGGTTGGTAATGGCATTTATTAAGTTAAATGCAGTGTGAGTGATAGTAGTTAGCATTTTATATAGAGCTTACCAAGCCAGTTAGGGATTTGAGGCCCAAATATTAAGTTCATCAACCACCCTTAAATCTGAATGTTTTCGGAACCACTCATACATTGCATTTGATCGCCATGAAAAGTGTGCACACAAAAAATCTTATTGCAAACTGTGCATTCAATTTAGGTATACTTTTTCTGCAGAGTAGTCTGAAACTTACAATTAACATTGAAATGTAAATATGCATGATAATTAGAGTAGCAAAAACATAGACAGTGGAGAATGACAAGTTCTGTGACCAAACAGAAGTTGAATGGGAGGCGATTCTCCAGCAATTGCCTGAGTTGCCAGGAATTTGCCTTGACGATTTTCTGCTCCCTCTCTCAACTGACGGACAGCCCGCTGGTTTATCATTATTGCCGTCTTTTGACGAAGATGGTAACAACCAAGAAGCTCTTAGTGCAATGCATGGGGATTCTTTCGGCCTTTGGTTAATTTTTCTGAGCAAAATTCTGTTTCATGACGAAGATTTTGAAAATTTTCCGGCAGGAGAAGATGGTGGGGGTTTTATCGACATAAACTCCTTCCTTGGAGATTCCTGCGCGCCACGCGTCCATGCCACGCATTCAGCTGACGTGGCCGGGAATAGAGTTGAAATAGAGGCCAGCGAAGATGAAGAAATCCAGCTGAGCGTCTACGTGGACAGCGGTATGAACGGAGGTCAGTTTCTGTTATGGCAACCAGCAGTGGAAAAACAAGAAGCAGTAAACGGCAAAATGGGCGGCTTTACAAGGAAGCGCAAACGTTAAGGTGCCTTTACTGGGTTGTCTGGTCATTTCTGTATAGAAAAATTATCTAATTTAATTATAATTGGAATCGACTATAAAGCAGGTTATATTAACATATTAGTATGCAGATTTGTGTTTGTTGTAAAATATGACAATTTTATGGTATATGGTAGTCACTACTTATCTTATTGCTATTTCAATACATCTTCTACATTACAATACATTTTGTGTTATGTCGTATATTTAGTTGTAAAATCTTGCGATAGCCATTTCAATGTATTTAATTACATCTAATATGCGACATCTCCTCGTTGTTTGATCAAATTCATCTTTCTGATCTCCTCGTATATAAGCCTATCATACATATTGATTCCTTGTTATACCTGATATATATAGAAGGGGATTGTTCTTCCTCCATCATTGATTCTTCAGGTCCTTACCTAGTAGCTAGATGGAAGGCTATTTCTTTTCTGCTCATTGATAATGATCTCAAAGTAGCTTTTGAGGTGGAGCTCCAGAAAAGATCTCTTGTGTTTCAAGATAAAGAGGATATATTGGTGTGGACTAGGAGTGCCTCAGGCTCTTACTTAGTAAAGGAGGGGTATAAATCTTTGTCTCAGTCTTCCTCCTCTTGGCCTGCTAAGCTTTTCTAGCATTTGACTTGTCTTCCTAAAGTTGGGTCTTTTGCTTGGTTGGCAGTTTAGGATAGAGTTCTCACTAGGATGAGATTGGATAGGCTTGGGATTGCAGCGGTTTTCCCTTGTGTATTTTGTGGATATTGTATGGAAACTATGGATCATATGTTCTTGCTTTGTCCATTTGTTCTGGATTGTTGGTACTGGCTATTTGGAATGCTTGGTTGGTCTTCTACTATTAGTCCTAATTTATTGTCACATTTCATGGCTTGGCCTTTGTTGTATTCATCCTCTTTTTATTCCTCTCTTTGGATAGTGGCACCTTCTATTGTTGTTTGGAACATCTGGTTGGAGAGGAACTCTAGGATTCTTAAGCATAAATCAGCTTCATTAGAAGAAGTTCTTGACAAAATCCTATCCTTCATTTATGAGGTGGTGCTTTCTTACATCTTCAAAAATTTGGAACATATGAGGTCCTTTTCTCATTGGTATAATTGGGTAACATGGAAATGGTGTTCACTTTGTGTTATTCCTTCCCATGGGGCTTTAACAGCTAGATTGTCTTCACTTGTCAAACGTAGGATGGCTAAATGGATGCCTCCCCTCCAATTCTCCTTTAAGTTAAATTTTGATGGGGCTTCTAAGGGTAATCTGGGGAAATCAGGAATTGGGGTGGTCATCTTTGATCATAATTCTAAGACTATTAAAGCTGTGGGGAAATATATTGGTGTTGGCTCTAATAATGTTGCGGAATTTCAGGCGTTATCTTTTGGTCTTGATCTTGCCATCGCTTTGGACATTAAAGATATTGTTATTGAAGGGGACTCAATGTTGGTCTTTCAGTCGGTCTTTGCTATGAAATATTTTTCCTGACATCTACACTACTTGTTAGAGCGTATTCTTGCATAGTTGAAGTGTTTTTCTACCGTTACTATCTCACACTGTTATAGGGAGATAAATGTTATTGCAGATTACTTGGCCAATAGGGCTGTTGTTGAATGTGCTGAGTACTTAGAGGTTCATCCTTGGGACATCCCTGCTTCTTGCATTAGTATTCTTCTTTAAAGGGTGTTTGGTCATGATTTGTAGCCTTTATCATAATCCTTGTTGGGTGTGGTTTTTCTTTCACACATGACAGCAGGGAGGGTGTTTTCTTACCTTATGGAAACATCTTTGTTGTTGGAATATTCGGTAAGTATGTCCTCATGAAGCAAGGAGGATGTTGAGGCTGTTTTTTTTTTACCTATATCCTTCTTGTTTGAATTCTTTTTGTGCTTGACCTATCATTATTTGATAGGGTGGGAGGAAATTAGCCCTGTGTGGGATTGATGTCTTTATGAGTATGGTGGCTACATGAGTATTTGGGCTCGAACCACTCATTGTTTGGGCTTTTAATTTGTGCTCATTTTTGTGTGATTGTTGCTCTAACTGGGCACATTTTTATCATTACAAGTTCTTGCAGGTTGGTGGTTTGATTATGGGCATATTTTTATCATTATATTGATTGCAAGTTGGCAGTTTGATTGGTAATCATGTTAAAGTGTTTGGAAGGCTTGGGTATCATTGCTTGGTTTACCTTTCACATTTTTGTTCACTTTCACGTTGTGTAATGATGAGATGGCAAAGTCCTCGTCTGATTGTTTTCGATTTGGCAATTAGTGAGGGATGAGTTTCTATATACTGGCTTTTTCTCATCATTGTTTGGTTATCTTCCTTTTTTCATCTTTGTTTCTTCAGGTGTCATGTTTAAGCATATGTTCATCATGGTTTGCTCACTCCTCTTGCATGATGCTTGCTTATCATGGTTTGGTAGTGGCTACTGCTCATTCGTTGAAGCTTTGTGTTTGGTTTTGGTTGTTTCCATAATGATCCCTCTGCTGGTTTAGTTTATATCTGGGTTTGGTTGATGGTTTTATTATGTCTATTCCTTCTTTGGTGTCATTATTCATTGGGTAAGATGCTTTGTTTTATTTGGAAATTTTTTGTTAGATTTGGAGGATGGTGGTTGTCTTTGAGAAATTGGAACATGCATAATGTTTGGTATATGAGATGGTTTCTCATCCCGTTGCTCTTTTTTTGGTTGTTGTTGTGGGCTATCCTGTGGCTTGGTCTTATTTTGATTCCTTGGGGTCTTCAGCATCCTCCCCTTCTCCTTATTTGGATTCTATTATGTTTTCTCTCGATATTTGTCTTGGCAGGATCTCTTATAATAATTTCTCTTATGGTTATTGGTATCATACTAATTAGTGGTTTGGAGAGTTGTGCTTCTTAGACAGGGGTGGCCCAACTTTGATGCTTATTCTGGTTTTTTGACGGGTGCACTTCTGCTTGGTGTTTCACTTTCATAGTTTTCTCTTGTATGCCTCTTCTGACAACTTCCTTTATATCTAATGAGACTTGTTATGTAATTGGGAAGGGTTTTTTGGGTGGATTGTGCCCATGAGCTTCTTGTAATGGGTAGATAGTCTTGTGTTATTTGAGAAATACTGAAGGGTTTTCTTACTGGTTCTTTCCCTTCAGTGCTCTTTGAACCAGACACCATGTAAGAAACAATTTTATTAATATAATTCAATGGTTTTATCCACTTTTATAAAAAAAAAAGATAATAATAATAATAATAATAATAATAATAATAATAATAATAATAATGATGATGATGATGATGATAATGATAATAATGATAATAATAATGATGATGATGATGATGATGATGATGATGATGATGATGATGATGATGATGATGATGATGATTAAATAAATAATAATAATAATAATAATAATAATAATAATAATAATAATGATGATAATGATAATAATGATGATAATGATGATTATAATGATTATAATAATGATAATGATGAGTATAATGATGATAATAGTGATAATGATAATAATAGGAATAATAATGATAATGATAATAATAAAAATGATGATGATGATGATAGCAAGTCTAATGAAGGTCTAAAAAGAGGGTTATGACACTTGTGAAGATTATTTTAATTTTATTTTTGGTTTTTTCTTCAAAAAAATTACTATTGTTCTCTTGGATTCATGGATCATTTTTCTATTCTTCCTAGTCATTCAACATATTATGGGTTTAATTCTTCATAATTGAATATACATACTTCATCTAGTCTAGTGATATGATGTAAAAAGAAAACATATTTAATTGGTTGTGACAATTATAGAAATATGATTCCATGATACATACATATAAGAAAATAAGATTGAAATATAAGAAGAGGGATACATAGAAGAGGGACGAGATTGAACAGAATAAAATAAGATGATATGAAAGATCTCATTAGGTGTTATGCAAAAATAAAAGATTGTAAGCTTTAAGTAGGGTTTGGAGCTTATATATTTGTGGAAAACAAGGTAAAATATATTGATTTTGGATGAAATTAAGTTGAAGGTGAGAGGGAAAAAATTGCTAAAATATTTATATTTTTTATAAATTGTAGTGAGGGCTTCACTTTCTTTGGTTCGAACAAAGATCTCTTTAAAGAGTGGACACATATGCCCCTTCTTCCAACCACCTCATTCTCATGGATGCCTATGAAAAACTATTTATCACACTATGCTACAAGGAATACACATAATTTCTATTATTTTTTTGCGTATACATAATATTTAATTGATTGTATGATTTTATACCTTCCTTTGCAAATTTCTAGTCCACACTAAAGATGGAAAGGCTATCTATGAGATGAGTTGGATTGTAAGAAAACCCTCTTCATTATGATGAAGTCTTTAATTTTGTCAATGAAAGACTGACTCCTTGGGTTTTTTCACTTTTTTTATTGTATAATTTGTGTGAATGGGTTTTTTAATCTTTTGGTGAAATACAAGTGTAATAGTGTGGGGATAATTCTTGGTAGAGATATTTTTAGTCTTTGTATTGAGTTTGTCCCTTCGATTAGGCTTTCATGATGGATTTTATTATTGCTCTTGAATAAATCTCCTTTCGTGACAATGACCTTCTTCATGTGGATTGCACTACCCTTCTCTCTCCCTAATGCCAAAAATGGGGTTATTTTCTTTTCTTTTCTTTTTTTGTATTTGTGTCCAACCTAATAATTGCTCAATTGTGGAAATGTTTTCCAATAATTTAATTGATGTTATCTTAATTTCATATCCAACTTCAATTATTTTTGATTTTATACTTTATTAATCATATTCTTAACTTCCATAGTTTAAAAAATATTCAGTGAGATTATTTTAATTTTTGTTAGTTTATGGCCTCAAGATTTAAATTCTATTTTTGGAATGTTCCTTTTATTTAGCAATTTTATATTAATAAGACAATCATGATACAAACGAAGTAGACTATGTAGAGAGGTTTTGTGCACAAGGTGTTCCATCTTTCTATACTCTACTTAAACATCACACTCTTCAATAATCAAATAGTCAATAGAAATTTTATATTTCATTCCTACCAAAAGGTGGTAATTAATGAAGTCTATCTCTTTCCTAAACATTGAATGAATTGGCATTCATCAAAGGAGCGTAGATATTCATTTTCAAGGGCTTGATGTGCACTAACATCATCACATACAAGAGCTATTTAAGCCATTTGAAACATTTTAATATAGATTTGAACTTTAATTATATTTTGTTACTTTGTAATAAGGGTTGTATTTGATTCTACAAGAAATTATAGGTACAAATTAATAAGAATATTCGATAAGCCAACATTCAAATTTAGAATCTACTTCTAGCTAGTGATATTTTCTACCACTCAGTCACTTGCCCATTCATGAGACAAACTCTCAAATTCTATTAAGAAGTGTATTTCAATTCTAACAACCCGTTAAGATACATTTATGTTGACATTAACTATGATGCATAATTCAAATTGTCAAAGATGATATAATTTAATTCTAATAAATTTCAGATGAGATAAATTTTTAACTATGACACATTATCCTTAATTCTAATGATATTTATACTTGTAGTAGAAATACTTTTACTAATTTTTATCTTATAAGTAATGCATTTAATAAATATTATAGAAAATTTAACCATTTTAACAAAATTATACCGAATTTTTTTTATTATCAAGTATACCCATTGAATATATGAATCTAATCATAAGTTTTTATACACACACACGTGTGTGTGTTTATATATATATATATGTATGTGTGTGTACACATATGTATATGTATATGTATGTATATATATATACACACATATAAATATATGTGTATATATATACATATATATACATATATATACACATATATATAACATTATTTTCAACTTCTATAATGTTCTTGCATATAAAACATAAAGAGCATTAGGAAATAGGTAGACAAGTTGATGAACGGATTGGGTTAGTAATGGCATTTATTAAGTTAAATGCAGTGTGAGTGATAGTAGTTAGCATTTTATATAGAGCTTACCAAGCCAGTTAGGGATTTGAGGCCCAAATATTAAGTTCATCAACCACCCTTAAATCTGAATGTTTTCGGAACCACTCATACATTGCATTTGCTCGCCATGAAAAGTGTGCACACAAAAAATCTTATTGCAAACTGTGCATTCAATTTAGGTATACTTTTTCTGCAGAGTAGTCTGAAACTTACAATTAACATTGAAATGTAAATATGCATGATAATTAGAGTAGCAAAAACATAGACAATGGAGAATGACAAGTTCTGTGACCAAACAGAAGTTGAATGGGAGGCGATTCTCCAGCAATTGCCTGAGTTGCCAGGAATTTGCCTTGACGATTTTCTGCTCCCTCTCTCAACTGACGGACAGCCCGCTGGTTTATCATTATTGCCGTCTTTTGACGAAGATGGTAACAACCAAGAAGCTCTTAGTGCAATGCATGGGGATTCTTTCTGCCTTTGGTTAATTTTTCTGAGCAAAATTCTGTTTAATGACGAAGATTTTGAAAATTTTCCGGCAGGAGAGGATGGTGGGGGTTTTATCGACATAAACTCCTTCCTTGGAGATTCCTGCGCGCCACGCGTCCATGCCACGCATTCAGCTGACGTGGCCGGGAATAGAGTTGAAATAGAGGCCAGCGAAGATGAAGAAATCCAGCTGAGCGTCTACGTGGACAGCGGTATGAACGGAGGTCAGTTTCTGTTATGGCAACCAGCAGTGGAAAAACAAGAAGCAGTAAACGGCAAAATGGGCGGCTTTACAAGGAAGCGCAAACGTTAAGGTGCCTTTACTGGGTTGTCTGGTCATTTCTGTATAGAGAAATTATCTAAATTAGCAGGCAATCTCTTTAATTATAGTTGGAATCGACTATAAAGCAGGTTATATTAACATATTAGTATGCAGATTTGTGTTTGTTGTAAAATATGACAACTTTATGGTATATAGTAGTCATTGTTTATCATATAGTCATTTCAATACTTTTTCTACACTACAATACATTTTATGTTATATTGTAAAAAATTTAGTTGTAAAATTTGGTAGACTTTCTTATAGCCATTTCAATACATCCAATTATACCTAACATGCAACATCTCTTTCTTGTTGGATCAAATCCATCTTCTCGATCTCTTCTTATATAGTCATATCATACATCAAAATTTCTTCTTATACATGAAATATCTAGAGTGGGGCATGTTCTTCCTCCACCACCCTATCCTTGGAGATTTCCTACTCTTGTCCATCCATCACATTCCCCCATGATCTATTTTCTTCTACAATTATCATTTTGTATCCCATCATCCACTAATTTCTATTCATTTACAATTATTATCAAGCTATAGGCTACCTCCATGCCATACAATATCATATCTCCCATCTATCCATCCCCTTACTAGTTCAATGCTCTTAGCAATCCAAAATTACAAGATATTCTTAATCCAAGCAATCCAATAACGAAATCTAAGTAAATCGTCGAATTGGAACCTTAGCCTTGTTCCTAGTCTCACTAGAACACTTGATCAAAATCCAATCATCATAATCAGTATATATTATTCACAATCCTTGTTTTATTCTAAGGATATATTACTCCTATACCAACAACGCTCTCCATTATTAATCAATCTTAACAAGTTTTTAATCTTGATCGAGACAATATCATATTTTCTTTTGTACCATTCTTTTGTATTCTTTCTTTATTATTCATATACATTATCATTTTTCTTGCACATGTATCAATCCTTGCAACCTACCTATCACAAGTACCATGGTGCTATATAACTTAGAGTTACTTGTGAATTTTCATGTTCATATGCATGGGGCACATTGTCACCCTCATCCCTTATATTATTTTTTTGCACAATGTATTGTACTATATCAAATAAAGAGTGCTCAATCTAACACAACATAACTAGACATTTCATCCTACCTCCATTATCTCTTCCTTGCATCACTTATCCCTAACCTTTTCTATGCCATTAATCTTGCATTTTTTTATCCTTTCAAGAGAACACCTATATTCTCCCAAATCTTCCTATCCTCTCAAAGGGGCATCATCATCCCCACCATATTTCATCTTATTCACTCTTCAGTTGAATGACCAAGGATATTCTTGAGCTATTTTCTTCAAAGTAGTTTTATTCTTGTTTGAAATGATGCTACTTCATAACACCAGATCACAAAGAGGGGGAAAATGTGGACACCTAAAAGTGACACATCATCAACTAACTAATACCATACCATTTTGTCCCAATATCTCATTTATTTGATTAATTATCCCATTTTTATCTCCTTATTATTTAAATTCCATATTTTATTATTTAATTAATAGAGTCATTATTCATGTCTTCTATTTATCACTATTCACCCAACTCCATTTCTAGCCTCTAAATCACTTAATCATCCTCCTAACATCCACCTTAGGTAAATAAATCTAAATATTTATTTACCTAATTTTCCCATCCCCTTTCTAAAAACTAAATAAATATACCTATTCATTTATTTGTCTTTTCCATCCACTTTTCATTAGTGAGTTAAAATTTATTAATTTACTAATGCTCCACTTGCACATACTAATATTAGTCAACCTTCGTTAAATTATCCACATTCACCAAATGTGTACACATGTATGGCCTTTGTGCTAAAAGGGTGGGTCCTTTGTACATCTGACATGAGCCTTGGTACTATGTCAGATGGTACAAAGGGCTTCTCCATCCTTCTAGGATACTCCAAAGTACCCCCTTTCCACCTCATCCCTCCATGCTCTCCAAAGAGATTCTCTAGTATGTCTTTAATTTTTTCTCTTCCCCATCTACCAACCAATTAAGGATGCTTGTCATCCTCTAATATCTTCAATTGTCTCAACTAATTTTATCCCTTGATCTCTCCTTTTGATCCTATCCATCTAATCCTTAATCCAAAAATCTCTAAATTGACCACATCCTAATCCATTTTCAATCTCACCTAGGAATGCATTGTTATGTTTTTGGTAAAATCATTCACATATCATCATCCTAAACACAACTAACCCACCTTGGTATAAAAAAGGTTGCTATTGGTGAGATTATTTGTTATTTTTATCGATGCTCTCTAATTCTTTCACTTAATTTGGGTGTCATATAGATTGAGAGAAGGATATGTTAATAAAAATTTAACTTTTTCTTCTGTGCTTCAATTTTCATGTACACAGGTATATTGTAATGTTTCATTGCTAAATAATACATTGAGTGGATGATTTTGGAGGTTTTTTTTTCTTCATGGATATTTTCCCAAGGGTATGTATCATGCCATCTTGATGGTATATATGTCTATTCTTTTGTATGGTGGATTCCAAATACTTGTTTACATTTTTTCTCAGTTGGGGTTAAAGTGGAAATATTTATGTTTCTACAATATTTTCTAGTCAACCCACCTACAATTTACACATATTACTTTGCAACTACCACTCATCTTCATTTCCACGTTCACACACTCTTTAAACTTTTCCATATTGACTTTTTTTCCACTCATATGTGCACACTTACATACACTTTCAAGGGATCTATCCCTTCCTATCATAGGACTATTTTGCATTCATGGGGTGATCCTCATGGTCATGGATACATCCTACCCAAAATAATTTATTATTTATTTTTTAAATGTGTTTAATTTCTCATAATTATATTTTTATTTCTCACCTAGGATTGATTAAACACAAGTTTGCATGATATTTTTTTATGTCCTTGTATTTAAATAAATCCATTCTAATAATTTGATAATCAAACAAAATGATTTAGATATCTTTCACTTCTACACACTTAAATTAAGCTTTGCGTGATCATTCTAGATTCATCTGCGTAATTGAATATTATCTAGTTCTTTTATATTGTTTTACTTTTAGAAATCTAGGCAAAATATTGTTATGATATATATTGTGTGCAGGAAAAGTGGGGGGATGAAACGAAAAATATGATTTCAAAACTAGTCTACACACCAATGGGACTCTTGGTACCAGTTATGGAGTTATATTGAATAGCTCAATTTCCCAAGGGATGTTCCATTGTTCTATATCTCACAAGACCCCTCAAGCCAATGCCTTTGCTCTCAGATCACTGAGAAAAGTGGCTTAGGGATGACAACCATGAGAACGAGGGATATTGATCAATCTAGCATGAATGGATTCCTAGTTATGCATGATACTAAATCTAACATGATTTAAACTAGCATGGATATGATAATAAGATGAAATGGTTAGTAAAAACTATCCTAACATGCTATGCTATTCTAATATGATAATGCTATGATAATTAGAAATGCTTCTTAAAATGTTTATTTAGATGATTTCTATTCAAAGAGAGGCTAAATGCTTGATTAAAATGATTTAGATTAGACGCTTAGTAAAATGTCTATAAGTTTGATACTAAAGACTTGGATATGAAAATGGAGGAATGAGAGCTCTATTTATAGGAAAAGTGGGGCAATGAATGGTCAGGATTGGATGATCTTATCAAGGGTCAGGATTGAAAGTTATCAATCCCTATTTACAATTCTCACCAATTAAATGGTGACAATTGTCAACATAAGACTTCTTGAGAGGAGATGTAAGAAGCATTAAATGCTTGAGAAGACCTCATGGTTACCCTAGGGGGTAAGGGTTAAGGTTAGATTATGGTTATCCATTGGATAAAGCTTTTACCCAAAGGATAAACTATTGTGCAAGGGTTAAAGGAATAACTGTGGTCAAAGAAATGAATGCTTGATGAGACCCTTGGGTTAGATGAGGGTTGAGTTAGAGAGAAATTCTCTAATCATGCAAGAGGGTTGAGTTAACCATTAATGGTTTGGAAGACTTTCAAGGTTAACTTGTTGAAGACATAAAGCCTTTAATGGTTTTCAAAGACTTTGAAGGTTTGAGAAGTGACTTCCCTTTGCTTAGGGATGTGACAATGTTTAGGGGATGGGTTTAGGCTAAATTGGAAGGGATTAGAAGAATCTAGAAGGGGGTTTAGGGAGGCAAGTGGGATATGTAGGAGAATGCAAGTGGATGGTGGGGTAATTTTAATTAAAATAAATTACTTTATTTCAACTAAAATAGATGCAACTTGCATAAATACAAGTGGGGGATTTAAATAAATAAATTAGGGGAGAAAGGGGAATTAATTAAATAAGGTGATTTATTTAATTAAAGGCTATGAAAGACTTAGGTGAATTTAATTAAATAAATTGAATAACTTATTTAATCAAATAGATGAATGTGAATAATTTAATTAAACAAAATTTAATTAAATAGAGGAATGAGGTTTAAATTAATATTAAATATTCACTTAGGAAAGTGGTCATTTTTATACGTCTAAATATACAATGATAATCCTTTATTATATTTTAAAAAATTTCTGGCTTTCTATATTTTAGGAAGAGTAGAATAGATTCGAGTACATTAGGAAGAGAAAAGAATAATAGTTTGTAGATAATAGAATTTTTTTTACAAATGCATATCCATCCCTATTAATTGAATTCATTCTTACACAATCAAAACCAAAGAATCTATTTCCTAGTCTTTTTTTTAACTTACTTTTCTAAATATTGAGGCATATAAAATTTAAATTTTTATGAACCTTATAACTATCTTTAACTATTGATCTAAGTATAATTTTTATTTACATTTATTAATATTGAGGCATATAAAATTTAAATTTTTATGAACCTTATAACTATCTTTAACTATTGATCTAAGTATAATTTTTATTTACATTTATTAATAATTATAAATGATAAAATATCAATATCAACTTTGTCATTATATTTAACTAAACTAGTTATGTTGATAAGAATTTCATTAGTGAGGAGCACTAGATGAAATACATACACTGATGGTAGAAACTAAACACACTACCATAAAAAAAATATTAACCATAGAATTTACAATAAAGACATGAGCTTGAAATGGAATCTTCTCATGTTGCGATAATTCTAATTTTATGATATATGAAAAATATCTTGAAGGTAAATTTATTACTTTTTCTAAAATCATTTTATTTAAAATAGTCATAGATGATAGGTAGCCAATAATATCTTACATTTATTTATCTATTCAATTTACATTTCTTCAAATGGAGATAATGAATATGGATGTGGATCCTTGTATAGTCCACAAAACTGGGCGATTTGGTTTTGGGCCTACAAATGATTTATAAGATAAGGGGCAAAAGCACAAAGTTGTGTCACCCTTTGGGATAACTAGTGTAGTCCGACCAAATTGAGTTCGATCGAACTAAGTTCGGTCTAGCTATTTTCCTGTTACATGGTGCCCATTGGCATGGTCGTGGCACCTAGATGGTGCCAAGAGTTCAGCCGAACTAAGTTTGGCCAAACTATTTTTAATACAAACCTAGTTTGGCCAGACTCAGTTCGAATGAACTATCCTATGTGTCATATAATGTGGTAGCAAAATCAACATTTTATCTACATTTTTGAAACTTTTCACTTCTGCTATATTTTTGTTTAGGCAGAATATTTTTTTACAACAAACTAAAAACACCCTTTTGTAGAGCTTGAAGTCATGAATCCGGACATATAATTTTTTAATATTTTGATTAATTTTAATATTTCAATTATTTTTTAAACATTGCAAGTAGGTTTTTTAAGTTCAAATAGAGGTTGATTTGAAATTAAAAAAAAATATTAAATGATATTAAAAAAAATTACAAAAAATATTTTTCACTAGATGAGAGAAACTTCTCCAAAAGGGTATAATTTTTTTTTGATAATGCTAAATTTAGTAGACAAAAGGTGATGCCGAATGAAAACTGTCATAACCCTCTTTTTGGACCTTGATATGACTTGTTGTTATTATTATTATTATTATTATTATTTTGATTATTATTATTATTATTATTATTATTATTTTGATTATTATTTTGATTATTATTATTATTATTATTATTATTATTATTTTTATTATTATTATTATTATTATTATTATTATTTTGATTATTATTTTGATTATTATTATTATTATTATTATTATTATTATTATTATTATTATTATTATTATTATTATTATTATTATTATTTTATGAGTAATGTTAAAAAGAAAAGATAAATTGAAATGAGGTTGAAGTTTTTAAATTAAAAGGAATTTAAGTGGTGACACACACATGAAGTCATAATTTATTTGAAAATTTCTTATTTTCTCAATATTCTAATTGAGCACATGGTGTAGGAGAAATAAGAAGATTCTAGAAAAGAAATTTTAAATTTTAAATATTAAAGAATAAATATTATATTTAGCAAATATATGACATGGGAGTTACAAAATTATTCTATGACAAGAATAACTCTATTCATGGCATTTTTATGACAAAGGAGTTACAAAATGCATTTTTGGGGGAGAATTCAAATTTGAATTTCAAATGCATGGTCAAGTGTAACCCCCACTATGACAACAATCATTTTGCATGAAATTAATTTTGAAAATTCTTATTTTCTCAATATGTTAATTTAGCACATGTCATAGGAGGAAATAGAAGCTTCTAGAGGTAAAATTCAAATTGCATATTCTTGCATGTAACTCCTCCAGCAAGTGATCAATCAATTTTGCATGAAACCAATTTTAAAAAAACAACCTCCATTTTCAATTAATTATCTTAATAGTGGAATTGGTGCATCTTTTCTATATAATCTATGCAAATCTTTCAAAAAAGGAGTTCATAGTTTGGGGATGAAAAGAAATTTTCTAGACTTCTTGTTCTTGTTCAAGAATTTTTCATGAAGTTACAAGGAAGGATCTAAGAAGGATAGCTGGAAGATTGGAGAGGATTCAACATCAAACTTCAACAATCTAGGTTCCCCTCTATTGCATTCTCTCATTTACATGTGAAAAATTGGTATTTTTTTTAATATATAGATTTTATCTCTCTGGAATCTTCATGTATATAAAAAAAATTACTCATCTTAATTGTTTAGAAAGATTAATCAAAAGAAAATCTATTTTCATTATAAATAAAAAAAAAAAAATAATACACTGATAAAAGTTCTTTTTCAAAAAAAATGCATATGAGAAAAAGAAAGAAAAATCAAATATTTGCTTTTGCTTTCTTGAATTTTAAAATCTAGAAAAAGGATCTTTGTAAAAAAAAAGAAAATCTTATTTTCCATATGTAATTATCTCCATGTGAATAAACTTATCTTTTTGTGAATATATGTTGATCATCTGTGTATAAATCTTTATTTATTTATTTTTTTACTTTCATGTGTATAAACTTATTTCTGTGAGCATATGGTTACCTGTGTATAAATCTTACTTCTCTTATTTATTATTTTTCTGTGAATAAATATTCTCTCTATGAATATAAATTTATTCATCTATGTATAGATCTTGTTTTACTCTTTTTGTGAGCATAAAGCATAAAATTGTTCCTCTATGTAAACATCCGTGAATATAATCTTTCCTTCCCTATAAATAAATTTTACTCTCTCTGTGTGAATTAATTTAATTATTTTTCTGTGAACATATACTTCTTCATCTATTCAAGAAAATTTGTATCTCCCTGGGAACATGTGTTTTTCTTTCTTCCTGAATAATATCACTTCTGTGAGAATATGAATTAATTTAATTGTTTTTCTATGAACACATACTTGATCATTTATTCAAGAAAATTTTAATATCCCTCAGAACATTTGTTTTTCTTTCTCCTTGAATAATATCACTTCTTTAAGAAATTTAAAAATAAAAAAATAAAAAAATTATTACCCATCTCAGAATGCATCAGAGATAAATTTATTTATTTACTTATTTATTTTCTTTCACTTATTGTTCTCTATGAATTAATTATATCTTTTAGTGAATATATTATTTAATTCCTAAGTCTATCAATTGGTATAACTGCTATTTTTTTTACAATTTTATTTTTTTAATTTAGTTATTAATAAATTATTAATATAATTGAAATATTATATATAATTGACTATAATAAGTTTAGGATATAAAATAATATTGGTATATGTTGTCTTAAAATTGGTACTAATTGATTATAAATAACATCTTGGTAATGTTAAATTGATTTGCATTTGTAGACACTCAAAATTGTCATGTTTAATTAAATAAATATTTTATTTATTTAATTATCTAAGCCTAATTCTTCTATTAATTAAATAAATTTTTATTTATTTAATTAATTCATTTATCCTCTTCTAGCCTTATTTTTCATTTAAATAAATACATTTATTTATTTAAATTATCCTTTTCCTAAATTAAATAAATATTTTTATTTATTTAATTATCCTACTTCTTCTATTAATTAAATAAATCTTTATTTATTTAATTAATTCATTATCTTTTTCTACACATGACACATGTCATTCATCTCTTAATTCATACACTACCTACCCCTTTCATTATTTTATTATTTCTTTTACCTACCCTCTAATCCTAGCCGACCTCTCTTTTTACACCTCTCAATCTTAACCCTCCATTTCCTATTGTGTCTTCTATTTAAGGAGATGCTTTCTTCATTGTCAAACCCTAATGACATATCCTAATGACACATCCTAATGATCTTTCATGCAACTTGGCTACACTACAATTCCACTTGCAACCACATTCCGTTCTTTATTGAGCTCTTGTGCATACAAAAATCTGAGAGCAAGCATATCAAACAAGATCAATGGAGATAGGAAGAATGGAGATCAAAACCCTATTGGACATGTGATGGTATAATCTTTATGATTTTGAGTTATTTTGCATTGTCTTAGGTTATCTTCATATGTTATGGTGGATCTTTGTTCATTGTTAGGCTAGGGTTTGGTGGTTGAATCCATTTTAGTCTTTCAATATTGTTGTTATTTGTTATCCATTTTCACCATATACATTTTGACACGCCCGGTGGGACTCTTGTCCCTTTGCATTTAACATTTTTGTTGCAGATTTTGCATTTTTGAAGTTGCAGATCGGACGATTTCGACGACATTTTAGGTTTTTTCTGCGTCTGCGAGTGTTCGGATCGCGTTTTTGTGTTTCAGAAGCATCTGTGATATCGTTAATCGTGCCTGTGTTTTTGCCAGATTTTTATTTTTGCAGGTTTTTGGAATCGCGTCTGAGAATTTTAACCGCGTCTGTGCCGGATCTCATCACGTCTGCGTTCTTGAGTCGCGTCTGTGAACTATAGAACCGCGTCTGTGTCTGGTATAAAGGCGTCTGTGCTTTCTGTTTTTGCAAATTTTTCAAGTTTCTTTGATTCGGGTTTTCGGATTTTGTACTTAGGGTTTCAGATCTAGTTTATTTTCGGCTAACCTTTGCAGATCTAGCTAACCTGGTTTGTGCAGCTTGCTTTGGAGGCAAAAACATTTTTGTTGAAGGCCCCTTTTCACAAAGTCTTTTTGGGTTTTCTAAAATTTACCTAACTTGTGTGCTTGCAGGAAGGGGTTATCATTTGAAACAACCCAAACTACTAACAATTTTGTTGCAGGGCCTTAGGGTTTTGTAATTTTTATTGTGTGCCTTGTTTTCATAGCTTAGCAAACACTTCAATTGGTGCACTAAAATTGAATCATTGTCTTTTGTGTCTTGAGCAATAGGCTCTTTTTGTTTAATCTTTAGAGGGCCTGTCTTCCCGTGTGGTCATTATGACTACTAGTGAGAAGAGAACGACCCAAGTGGTAGCGAGGAAAACCCACCTCATCCAAACCACTATAATCAAATGTATTCATGGTGAAAACTATGGATAACGTGTGCTGATTAGTTCATACCGACACTATGTCTCCCCATAAACCCGTTTGATCAAATTTATTTGATCATTTGTAGGGCGTAACCCCTACCGGCTAGGAGCCTTCTGTATTTACAGAGCTGAAAGTGCCGCATGTATGGCCACACGAGCGGATGCCCTTACTAGCACCTCTTTGTTTTAGATGCCCAAATCCTTCTAGTTGTTGAGGCAGGAGGTCGGACCTTTGGTAGCGGCCCACACACATACGGTTCTTAGTAGAGATACAAAGTTCGCCATGGGGAGTTTTCATGGGGACTGATGCTTGGCTGACCCGAGAAGTGAGTGCCGAGGGTGGAGCCAGTGAGGTCAAGCATCTAAGTATCCGCTCTGAATAGCGTAGCCTCGGGGGTAAAACCCTATGTGGGATCAACAACTATTGTCTTGGCCAGCCCTAAGATTTGTGCTTGTCTTATGCTAAACACTCAAACATTCAAGACAAAACAACAAAACATTGTGTCTTTTGTGTCTTCAAGTGTATGCAAAAACTTTTTACATCAAACAACACACTTTTTGGAGTCTAAACAGTCTGCAAACATTGAGTCATCAACACTGTGTCCTCTTGTCACGAAAAACAGTCGAAAAATCAGATTTGGTCACAACAAAACAACTTCACAGATAGGAAAGATCGCACTAAGGTTACAGAAACGCGTTTGTGTCTGTTCGAACCGCGTCTGTGTCGGATAAACGCGTCTGTGAAGTACAGAATAGCGTCTGTGTTTTTGTCCGCGTCTGAGTCAAACAGAGTAGCGTCTGTGTCTTAAAACCGCGTCTGTGAAGTATACAGAGGCGTCTGTGTCAGGATTTGAAAATTTTAACAGTCAAGCAAACAAAGAAAATCAGTTTCGGCATACTTGAGCTTCCTAGGTTGTCTCTTCAGGTTTAATCTAGCATTCAGCCTGTTCTAAGGTCTTACATAGTCCATCATTGCTTCATACCTCATTTTACATTCATACTTGTCTAAACTTGAGTCAAAAGGTCACTTGCTTGTCCTCATCATACTTTGTCAACACACTACATACAACTACACTTGGCTAAGTGGTCCCTCATCAAGGTTTCTTACCTTTGGGTCTCATTTGGTCTTACTTAGAGTCAAGGTCAGCTTACCTCATCAAGAGAAACTATCCTCTCTTTGGAAGTCACACCTACTCTACTTACATACTTGGTCTTACACTTTGGACATTGCAAGTACACCTTAAGATTCATTTACACTTCATACAACTCTTGGTCTTCCATACTTTTTCCATTTTCATCTAGTCTCTCACATATTGGTCTAACACCTAGTTCATGGTTGAAACCCGCCTTCAAAAATCTAGGAGAATAGCTAAAGAAGCTCAAGAATCCATAAACATGAGTTCTTATGAGTATGACAATGATCTATTCTACAATCCCGAGCACACTACATTACCAGACATGAATGTTTATAGACACAATCCAAATGTGGAAAGCGCAAACGCTATAAACAACAATACTACACACAATGACACCGTGGACAATTCTTCAATACTATCAGCAGACATACAAGAATCTATAATGGATCCTCAATTCAATAGATTGGTTGAAGAGATAATGAGGAGAGATCGTCAATACTTTCTAAACATGATGGCACAAAGTGGAGCCAAAATACCGCATGATTTTGACTTATCTCAACTTATGGAAAGTAGACCCTCACAACAAACTCAACATAACATGGATCAAAGGAGACCAAATAGTGGAGGACCAAATAATATGATGTTGGAGTCACCATCAGTTTTGCTTCAAAAAGCAGCAATCCCACATACACAAGCTCAAATATATGATACTTACACTCAAAGACCATCATGGAGGCCTTATGCTCAAACACATGCTCAAGATATGGGTCAATTAAGACAAGTGGATACACAAGGACATCCTCAAAATTTTGACACAAGGAGACCCCATGTCAAAATTGGGGGCAACACAATGGAAAATGAAAAGCCTATTGAATATGGTGTATATACGCAAAACAGATATGGGGTCCCTCAACAAGAAGTTATGCCAAGTGCTCCACATATGTCGCAACAATATAGACCTCCATATGGACATATCTACGATCAGTATCATCCATATATGCAACAAGTTCCTCCTCAAATGGGTGTTTCAAACATGGGATATGCTACAAGAAATCCATCTCCTCCCAAAAATAATTTGGAGCAACAAATTAGAGATCTACAAAAGAAAGTGGAAGACATGGGCACATCAAAACCCACATATACTATGAGAGATATATGCCCTTATCCCTTCGATAAGAGCATTCCAATGCCTCCGTTTCCTCCGCACTTTGTAACACCAAAATTTGACAAATATAGAGGGAGAGGAGACCCCAAGGCACATATAAGACAATTCTTCACAGCTTGCATTGAGGTAGCAGCAGAAGAAACATACTTGATGAGGTTGTTCCCACAGAGCTTAGGAGATCAAGCGATGGAATGGTTTTCTCAATTACCTCCCGGTATTAAGTCATGGGGCGACTTAGCAGAGGCATTCATTCAGCATTTCTCTTACAACATTGAAACAGATGTCTCAGTTCCTACCTTGTGCAATACGAAACAAAAGGAAGGAGAATCTTTCGCAACATTTTTACAGAGATGGAGAAACTTAGCTAGCAGATGCTCTTGTGAGATCCCGCAAAAACAAATGGTGGAGATGTTCACACAAAACGTTAATAAAGCTATTGGCTATGATCTCAGAAAAGCTTGTTTGTCTACATTCAAGGATGTCATTGAAAAGGGCCTAGCAACAGGAAAAGTCTTAATTGAACAAGGAGTTATCAAGCTATTCAAAGAAAACAAAGAGGACTTCAAAGGAAAGGACAAACCAAAATTTTGGAACAAGAACAAGAACACGGTTAATGATGGTGTTGTTGATGCCAACACAGTAAGACCAAAGTTCATCTTTTCTGGTTCAAGTTCTACCAACAATCAAGTGAACAATCAAACGGCTGCTAAACCATGAAGGAAGTATACTCCATTGGGAGAACCACTTGAATCAGTATTCAAAAAGCTTGTAGCAAACAAAGTGATCACAGTCCCAGATTTTCCTCCATATGAACCAAAGGTAAAACCGAATTGGTGGAATGATGATGAATTTTGCGAATTTCATAAGAGCAAGGGTCATAAGACAAGTAATTGCCATCGATTGAAAAACATTGTACAAGATCTCATTGACAGAGGAGATATTGAGATTGAGGGACATTCATCTAACCAAGAGCATGAGGTGTTTAAGGAACCATTCCCAAAACATGACAAGGGAAAAGGCAAAGTCACAGATGATCAAGCCAATTACACTAGAGCATCTTACAATTATGATTCCACTATTAATCACATCTCAATGGACAATCATATTTCTACCATTACTATCAAAAATAAAAATCCTGAGAATTCTTCTCAAAGACCCAAAATTGTCCTAAAAGGTGTGGGATCTTCGTCCGCATCTACCTCTGAATGTCATGTTACAACCCGTCGAGGTAAGATTACATTGCCAGGTACCTCTACTAAGAATACCAATCTTCCGTCAACTAAGCCTGAGTACGACCTTGTAGAGAAATTAGGGAAAACACCCGCACTCATCTCTATTCTTGAGCTCTTACGTATATCTCCTGCACATAAAGCTATCCTTGATAAAACCCTAAGAGATACTGCTGTCCCTACTGATCCAAACGTGGACCAGTTTCAAGCCATGGTGGGATATTTATCCGTTCCACACTCCCTCACATTCACAGAAGCCGATGACGCCTCCATAAGTCAGCCTCATAATGCACCTCTACACATTGAAGCCTTCATACATAAACACCGAATAAAACGAGTCCTGATAGATGGAGTCACAGGTCTTAATATTTGTACATTGAGCACCATCAGACAATTGGGATATTCTGACAAAGCTGTAAATTCTACAAACCAAATCACTATTAAGGCTTATGATGATGAAGAGCATTCGTCCAAGGGCACGGTCATATTACCACTAAGAATAGGGCCAGTCACAAAGGACGTGGTTTGTCAAGTCCTGGATCTAGACCTCACGTATAACATATTGCTAGGACGTCCGTGGATTCATGAAATGAGGGCAGTCCCATCAACATACCACCAATGCATTAAGCTTCCTCATAATGGAGTCGAGGTAACGGTCAATGGTGATCCAAATCCATTCATATATTGCAATAACTTGAGATCACATACTGAGACTATCATTCCCAGCAATCGTGAGGCTACTCCTTCTTCAGCATATATTGATCCTGAGTCATTAAAGCCCTCGACATCCAAACAAGGTGAACTTAGAGCCAAGTTTCAAGACAAAGGCATGGGAGAATACACTCTGAATCAAACAATGTTCTTACGAAAAGTCATGACCTCTCCCAAGGAATACGGGAGGCCACATCCTAATAAGCAAATCTCCATCATGCTACTCAAATGGGATCCTACCGTCTTTCAAAAATGGGGCGAACTAGAGGAAGAAAATTTATATAAAATGCTATATAAGGACGCTGAAGAGGATACACATGATCAAATTATAATACCCTGTGAGAACTATGGCAAAGGTTTCAAAATTCTACAAAGATTCGGGTATGATGGAAAAAGTCCTCTTGGAATACGCAAAGAAGGTGTCATGGAGCCTTTACAACCTGAGCTAACTACAAGAAGGGAACGCTCCAAGGGGCTTGGTTTTCTAAATCCCAAGATTCACAATAAAAGAACAAAACAGATATGGCGAGTCAAAGTGGCTGAAGTTCAACAAGAAGATGACTATTCTACAGATTCCAACGAATGGGAATGGGGTTCAGACAAATCCTCCAGCGACTATGAGCTCAACGAGACATTTAGAGAGCCAGAGGAACCTACAGAGGAGGAGGAGTTTTACAAGAAATTCAGAGTTGGTCAAGAACCGACCCATGAGGATCCCGCACAAGATTCGTTTCAAGGCCCTAGGTCAAGATCACATAGGATGAGGACACCTGTCCCTGAGGGTGCTACTAGTGATGATAATTTGGACTCACTCACGATCGAAACTGATGAGGAGAGTGCCATTGACGACCTCGATGACTATCTTGACATACCTGAATATAACCACATCTTCACTATTAGCCTTGCGAACTCTGAAAACACTAAAGACCTTCCCCTCGTACACCCCCAACTCACTGACTGGGATTAGGATGGACCAACACAGCTTGATACATTTCAAAATGACAAAGCTATTGTCGATTATCTTGGCATTCGCGACAATCTTCCTCTTGGAGACCATAAAGCAGGATACGCCATAGAGCTTAATAACATGGCATACTTTGGTGAGGGTGTCGGGCCTTCTAGTCGCAAAAATGTGAAAATAAAAACAAAACAAGGGTCTTATGGCGAAAACCACACTGTGGCGCTATCTGACTTTAAAAAAGTAAAAAGAAAGGACGTATCTGAGGGTGAAAACCTCTCTGAGGCGCCCGAAGATGGAAGGCTTGACATTCTCCCAGCATCATACGAGGAAAAATCATCCATGTTGGTAGAGGAGACTATAAAGACAAACACTGGTACAACAGAGGTTCCCCATAACATATTTTTGGCTCAATCATTGACAGAGGCCGAGAAAACAAGATTCATAAGCTTCTTTAAGGAATGACAAGTTAACTTCGCATGGTCTTATGCTGATATGCCTGGACTAGACCCCGATTTAGTAATGCATCATTTAACAGTCAAACCGGGGGCAAAACCAGTAAAGCAGAAATTGAGGAAAATGCATCCACAAGTGGCATTATTAGTCAAGACAGAACTGGAGAAATTACTGGATGTTGGATTCATACGCCCAATTGATTATCCCGAATGGATTTCCAACTTAGTACCTGTTAGCAAACCAGATCGCAGCATCCGAATATGTACAGACTTCAGGGATATCAATAAGGCTTGTCCGAAGGACGATTTCCCATTACCAAACATTGATTTAATTGTTGATCTCACAGCAGGCCATGAGATGTTATCTTTAATGGACGGATTCTCTGGATATAATCAGATCAGGATTGCACCTGAAGATCAACATAAAACATCATTTACTTGTCCATGGGGAACCTTCTGCTGGAATGTCATGCCCTTTGGGCTGAAAAATGCAGGGGCCACGTATCAACGAGCTATGACTACTATCTTCCATGATCTCATGCACATAACCGTGGAAGATTATGTTGACGATCTTTTGGTTAAATCAATAGACAGAAATACACACTTGGACATACTTTCAGTCGCTTTTGATCGGTTGGAAAAGTACAAGGTAAGACTAAATCCTAAAAAATGTGTCTTTGGAGTAACCTCCGGGAAGCTCCTAGGATTCATTATGTCTAAAAGAGGAATAGAAGCTGATCCAGCAAAAGTCAAGGCTATCTTAGACATGCCGCCACCCAAGAATATCAGTCAACTTCGGTCTTTACAAGGGAGACTCCAGTCCATACGAAGATTCATAGCACAACTTGCAGATAAGTGCAATCCTTTCCAGCACCTGCTACACAAAAACATCAAGTTCAAATGGGATGAGAACTGTCAACAGGCTTTTCAGGCACTCAAAGACTATCTTTTGAACCCCCCAGTTTTGATGCCACCAATTCCAGATCAACCATTGCTACTTTACATATCAGCTACTCCAACAGCACTGGGGGCACTCTTAGCACAGCAAATACCTGACGGCAAGGAAAAAGCGGTCTACTATATCAGTCGCACATTGGTGGGATATGAGCTGAACTACACACCAATTGAGCGTGCATGTCTCGCTGTGGTCTTTGCTTCACAAAAATTACGACATTATATGCTTACTCACAAGACTAGGTTGATTGCCAGAATTGATCCACTAGAATATCTTCTCAACAAAGCTACACTTACTGGGCGGCTAGCCAAGTGGGTAATGATTTTGAGTGAATTCGACATTGAATACGTGGACAGAAAAGCCATAAAAGGACAAGCCATCGCAGATCAATTGGCAGATGCTCCCATGATAGATGATGTTCCTCTACAGTCAGAATTTCCAGATGAGTCCATTCTAACGATATCACCTGCAAAGCCATGGCAACTATACTTTGATGGCTCATACACACAGCATGGGGCAGGAGCGGGTATACTCTTTATAACTCCTCAAGGCGATTCTATACCAAAGTCATACCGCTTATCATTTCCTTGTACCAACAATATAGCGGAATACGAGGCATTAACAACTGGGCTAAGAATTGCAGTTCAGTGGCAGATCCAAGAGCTTCGTGTTTTTGGCGATTCTCAACTTGTCATCCGTCAAGCAACTGATGATTATCAGACAAAAGATGAAAAGCTAATGCCTTACAAACAACTGGTAGATGATCTGAAACAGCACTTTGCAAAGATAGAGTTTGAGCAGATACCAAGAGAACAGAATCGCGCTGTTGATGCCATGGCTACAATTGCTTCGCTCATTGATCTACCGCAAAATGAGACTCGCTATGAGTTCCTGGTTGACAACCTGCTGATTCCGTCATATGAGATCACTCCTACGGAAATGATATGTGTTGTTGGTCCTGAATCCCAGTTATATGGTTCCATATTCACATACCTTCGCGACAATATCTTACCTCCCGATCTATCGAACAACCAACGCCGCACTTTCATTCGCCAATCCTCCCGATACGTTATCCTAGCTGATATCCTATACCGACGAGGTCTAGATGGCACCCTCCTTAGGTGTTTAGAGAGTGATGAAGCTCAAATTGCGTTACGAGAAGTGCACGAAGGGATATGTGGTCCGCATACTAGTGGTCCTACCTTGGCCAAGAAACTCATCAGGACTGGATACTACTGGCCTACTATGGAAAAAGATGCATATCAGTTTGTCAAGAAGTGTAAACAGTGTCAAATTCATGGAGACCTTATACATGCACCAGCACAGGAACTACAGCCACTTGCATCTCCTTGGCCCTTTTGTCAGTGGGGACTCGATCTCATAGGCAAGATTCACCCTCCTTCTTCCAATGGACATAAATTCATTATCACAGCCACAGAATATTTCACAAAGTGGATTGAAGTCGTGCCTCTCACACAAGTTACTGGGAAACAAATCGCTACTTTCATTCTGAACTACATCATTTGCCGATACGGGATCCCTATTTCCATTATTATCGATAACGGGCGTCCTTTCAAGAACCAGGATGTTCGTGAACTCTGTGAGCGCTTCCATATCTCCCATCGTTTCTCCACACCATATTACCCTCAAGGTAATGGCCAAGCTGAGGCATCTAATAAAACAATTCTCAAAATCCTTAAAAAGACAGTTGACGACGCTGGCCGTAACTGGCATGTCCAACTCAATCCCGCACTTTGGGCCTATCGTACTAGTGTCCGCACACCTACAGGAGCTACACCCTACTCACTTGTCTACGGCGCTAAAGCCATCTTGCCTATTGAGGTCGAGTTACCTTCTTTATGGGTCTCCTTGAGAAACATAATCAACGATGAAGACTATAGGGTCTCTCGCTTACAAGAACTAGAACTGCTGGAGGAACGACGACACACTGCTTTTAATCATCTCAAGGCTTACCAACAATGAATGAGTCACAGTTACAATCACAAGGTCAAGCCTCGCACATTTGAGGTAGGTGAATTAGTCCTCAGAGAGAACCCCAAGAATCAGCAAGACAGAGATAAGAAGGGCAAGTTCGAACCAAACTGGCTTGGTCCTTACATCATCACAACAGTATATGGATCTGGGGCATATCAGCTCTCAACTATAGAAGGTGAACCTTTGGAGGATCCTATCAACAGCATGCACCTTCGCAGGTTCTACACATAGCTCTTCAGAATATCCTAATTCAAAAATACAAAAAAATCAAAAAAATTCAAATATACAAAAAAAAAAATTATAAAACAAAAAAATCGTTACTTGGTGAAAACCTGGCAAACAGGCGCCTTGTGACACAAAAAAAATTGAAAAATCAAAAAAGTAAAGAGAAATAATTTCGTCCAACGGTGAAAACCACTTCGGTGGTGCCCTGGGCAAGTACCATGGTGAAAACTGGGTCACCAGCGCCATGCGTAGAGACTTTGCTCCTCCCTCCTTCAGGATTCTCTTTCATCCTTTCACTTTGCACACACTCACAACCTATTCATCCATAATAAACTTACCCATTCCCATCATGGCTTGTTATTGATCTACCTAAGATTGGTTAGCCATTCATAATAAACCTCCCTTTTCACATCCCTTTCCATCCATAATAAATCCGATCCTATCTGTGGCTAAGGCAAAATCCTAAGTCTAGTAATGGGTGTGGAACTAAGAACGTCACGTGTTCAAGGAGTACAGTTTCTTCCAGCTTTCTTCAGTCTGTCCGCGCACAATCCGCAATAAAGCAGCATTTGCATCGCCAGTCCACAATAAAGTTCCGCTTTCTCTGCAATAAAGTATCAGTTTCATGGATTCAGTCAGTTTCAGATAAGACACAGCAGCAACAATGAGCTTCAACAAAATCAAATCTTTCAACAGACTCAGACAACATATGGTTCAGTGCTATCTATCCTTTTTGTGAAAGTGAACATTGTGACCACAATCGAATAAGACTTAAACAAGTGACAAGAGACACTAAACTTGAGGACTACAGTGGATGTTGGTGTCGAGTCTTGGTTTTCTTTTGATTTTATCTTTTTGGTGACATGTCTTTTAGCTTTTCCAGGATGTCTTTGACTAGAAAGGCGAGGATGGGGTATCGTCACCTATTTGCATTTGCTATCTGTGGATTGTCTTTTAGTAATGCTATGGCTTGTCCAAGGATATGAGGACACTGTGAGTCTAGTATGAACTGGGGCATTCCTTGTTTGTGACTGTCTTATCTCCATGCAAACAGGTACAATGACTTTCTGGGCCGAACAGATGCCTCGATTGTCATAACCTATTTTGCCATAATAAGCTCAATGATGATAACGCACAAGAAGCTCTTTCACTTTCATATCTTCTATCTTCCATCCCCCTTTCTTGATTGACTTCCATCGTCCTTCTCAAGTCCACGTAGCCTGCTATCACATGACTGAGTATAATGACACACCAAAAACATTTGCATTTCATTTAGCTGCACCTACATCACCACATATAAGCATTTCATACATACATATAGATATCACAACTGCATCACATCTTGCACACAACACCTGTTAGCACAATTTACATTTGCATTATCATATTCATTTGCATTACATACATTCACATTTACATCATGCATACACATATAAAACATAAAAGAACAAAGATATATTGCATTGCAAGCATCCATATCATAAAACATATACATCATAGAAGCATCTCATCACATAAGGTACACATGCATATAGCTGCCGCAAAAATGAATCATCTCTCATATATAATCACAATGTGTCAGGATACAATGATGTCAAAAGAATCATATGGCTACAATCACCCGCAGGTGTCTACATCATTATACAAAATGGTACAAAACTGATACAGAGGAACTCACTAATCACTCCTGCCAACACTATTGGTAGTGCTAATCCTATCCATGTCATGGTATCCCATGCCACATGTCCCACCCTCATCCCTAGTCCTGGATCCTAAAACACTCATCTCAGTGCATCCCTATCTCCGTCTCGATCATAGGGTACTAACTCCCCATCGATCGATATCTGTAGAATCCTATATACATCCTCCAAGGTGACTGTCATCTCACCCATCGGCAAATGCAAACTACAAGTCTCTGAGTGCCATCTCTCAGCCAGTGCAGTCAACAATCCCATGTTCACCCGAAACTCAGGCACATACAGAATGTATCTCAATCCCATAACCTCAATCGCAGCTCAGTCCTCGGCTGTCAACTCAGGTCGCAACCTCTGTGTCGATGGGAATCTCTCCCGTGACTCCAGCATCGGCAAGTACTCCTACAATCAAGCAAATCAAATCATGTCAGTCATAGTGGCATTCACTGTTTATCACAAAATGCTACTTGCTATCTAAATGCACATAGCTATTTATCCTAGTGACACTCACTGTTCATCACAAAGTGTTGCTATCTATCCTAGTAGTACTCCCTGTTCATCACAAAGTACTACGTGTGTGACACTCCCTATTCATCACAAAGTGTTACTCACATTTGCACTCCCTGTTCATCACAAAGTGCTGCTCATATTTTAGTACTCCCTGTTCATCACAAAGTACTCTATCTTGGTACTCACTGTTCATCGCAAAGTGCCTTGATCTATCTTAGTCTTCCCTAGAGGACCTTCTTGAGTGTATCCTCTCAGCAGCTTATCCAATCGACAGCGTATGTTTATCACAGAACTGCCGATTTGACCTGGAAGACGCAAATTCGCATTTTTGGACACAAACACATTTTCTTGACATAAATGCGCATTTATTACATTACCTAGTATGCATTAATGACAACAATAAATGCATCAAAGTACAAGGAGGTTTTGTGGCACTTACCGGCTCTCCTGCATCGGCTGGTCGCTGGAATCGGCGAACACGGTCGAATCTATGAATGAATGCCATCGCTGCTGACTGCTGCTGCTCTTTTCTCGCTCTGCACTGTGATCTTCTAAGGGTGTGGATGACAATGAGGATGTCTTTTGCCCGTGGCCTATCTTATAGCCTACCCTAGCCCTCGCCCTCATTTCCCGAGTCAGTATTCTTCATCCCGTGACTTTGTCACTCTATCCGATCAACCCATTCTATCCCATCTTTCTTATCGAGAGATTGTCTGCAATCTTTTCAGACATTTTCATCCAATCTCTCGAGGGGGCATATCATTCCCATCCTGGGGCAACTCTGTATCAGTTCATCTTATCTTCTTTGAAACAACGCGACAAGCCGCATTGTCTCAAAGAGGGGCAAAATGTAGACACTCAAAATTGTCATGTTTAATTAAATAAATATTTTATTTATTTAATTATCTAAGCCTAATTCTTCTATTAATTAAATAAATTTTTATTTATTTAATTAATTCATTTATCCTCTTCTAGCCTTATTTCTCATTTAAATAAATACATTTATTTATTTAAATTATCCTTTTCCTAAATTAAATAAATATTTTTATTTATTTAATTATCCTACTTCTTCTATTAATTAAATAAATCTTTATTTATTTAATTAATTCATTATCTTTTTCTACACATGACACATGTCATTCATCTCTTAATTCATACACTACCTACCCCTTTCATTATTTTATTATTTCTTTTACCTACCCTCTAATCCTAGCCGACCTCTCTTTTTACACCTCTCAATCTTAACCCTCCATTTCCTATTGTGTCTTCTATTTAAGGAGATGCTTTCTTCATTGTCAAACCCTAATGACATATCCTAATGACACATCCTAATGATCTTTCATGCAACTTGGCTACACTACAATTCCACTTGCAACCACATTCCGTTCTTTATTGAGCTCTTGTGCATACAAAAATCTGAGAGCAAGCATATCAAACAAGATCAATGGAGATAGGAAGAATGGAGATCAAAACCCTATTGGACATGTGATGGTATAATCTTTATGATTTTGAGTTATTTTGCATTGTCTTAGGTTATCTTCATATGTTATGGTGGATCTTTGTTCATTGTTAGGCTAGGGTTTGGTGGTTGAATCCATTTTAGTCTTTCAATATTGTTGTTATTTGTTATCCATTTTCACCATATACAGCATTGATTCGAGTTG
Source organism: Cryptomeria japonica (assembly GCF_030272615.1). Taxonomy (NCBI): domain Eukaryota; kingdom Viridiplantae; phylum Streptophyta; class Pinopsida; order Cupressales; family Cupressaceae; genus Cryptomeria; species Cryptomeria japonica. Next base: position 651,475,801 of record NC_081408.1, read on the forward strand.
AGTGAATTAAATTATAATTTATTAATTGTTAAATGAATGAATTTTGGCTTTATTAAAAGTAAAATACAATTAGGATTTACAATTAAAATTTATTTTATGTATATATACTAAGGGGTTTATTTAGTTAAAATTTATTCATTAGAATTTGGTAATGAAAATTTATTTATGTCAATATAGTTGAAATTTAATTTATAACTTTCTCTTATAAGAAGGTATTTATTCTTTAGTGTATAGTAAAGTTTGGTTATTAAAGAAAAATTTAAGAGATGATTAATCCTTTAGGGAAAGATGATATTTCACCAACGATACACTTATTCTATAGTATTGGTTCTTTTTCTTCAAGTGTCTCTATTTAGTCTCCAATTGTACCTAGTAGTAAGTAGATTTTCCCAAGGCATTTAATACATTTCAAATATCTAAGTTCTTCATTTATTTATTTTTATTTTTTGGACTTCAAACTATCTTTTGTATATTTCAATTAGTACAAGCATCAAATGTTAAAGGAATTTGCCTAACAAGTAAATGTGTTTAGATTCATAGTAACCCTTTTAGGTATTTCAGCAATATGAGTTAATATTAGACAAAGTTTGTCTCAATTGGAAAGGTTGATTATTTGATTTGTTTCTTTATTAGATTTCAAGATATGAGTCTATAAGGTATTGCGAATAGTCACTTCTTTGAATAGTTAAAATCATTTACCTTCTAGCTAAAAGAAACATAAGACTAGTAAAAAAGAAAAGTTACACTTAATAATACAAGTAATTAGTAAGGATAAAATTAATTAACATTAAATTTAAAGGTAAATTGCATAGTTAAATATTCATATGATAATAGTACTAATTAGGATGCAAAGAGAATTTATTCAAAACCGAAATTGTTTTAGCAAATGAGTTTCAAGAAACCTACTCCGTGATCACATAGAAAATTAAATAACAATTCGAATTGAGGGTAATTTAAGGAGAAAACATTAGCTCCCTTTGAAGTATTTGAAATTGATAAATTTATTATTTGTAGAATGTACCCAACGATAAAGTTAATGTTACTTCAAGTGGAAGGAGTAATTAGTTATCACTTTATAATCTTGCAAAGGTATTAGTTCAAAAGCAACTAGAAGTTTATTGATTATAATTGCTTATTAGGAGACTTGGTATTATTTAATTGGTTAACTAGCAAGTGTTTACACTCTTGTCTAATCTCTTTTTCAAACAATTAGTAACTAAGAATAATGTGGTTAATTTGAAGCTTATTGTTGAATTGTTGTTTCCTTTTCCCTTCAACAAGTGAGTTAAATTCATTTCCAAAATATAATTATTTAATAATTTAAATTCTATTTCAAGCAATTTAGTACCTTTCAAGTATTAGGATTCACATTTAAAGTAGTGTTATCATTTGTAGATGAATTTGTATTACTTCATATGAAAGAATTAGTTGGGATTATTATTAAGTACTTTTCACTTCAAACAAGTAGGTGTTAAAATTCATTTCCAAATTCTTGCTATTCAATCATTTAATTTTCTTTCAAGCAAATCAGTACTACAATTCATACTTATTGTGTAACGGTTTGTCCAAAACAATTATATCTTGCAAGTAATTCAAATCATTTTCATAAGTTATCTTTGAAAGTATCATGGTTTCCAAGCAATTAGTAATTTCATGTATTTAGTTTAAGTTTTCGAATTTTTAATTATCATAACTTTCCTTAAGAGAAAATACTATTCCAAGTAGTTGATTTGTTTATGTTCCTTTCAATTACGTAAAATTCATAGTTTAGTTTTTAAATTCAAGCAATAATTCCTTGTATATAATAGTTTATTTTTCATAATTGTATTGGTATATTGCTTCTTTTAGGATTCATGAATTCAAAGTTAAATTCCTAGTTAGATAACTAAACAAGAGGAGTTGAAAGCAAAAATTAGCAGCGTTCGGTATCTATGGTGCCTCTGGGTCACACTTATGCGTAATGTCGTTGTGCTGAACTACTGCACTTAATGCCTAATAAAGCTACAATAATGGCTTTTGTGGCATCGTCCCTCTAAATCACTGGGGAGAAATAAGGGTCATTAGGAAGCTAAAACCAAGGGGCGGGTAATCCCCCTTGGCTCGATAATCTTAAAAGATTAATTTTTAAATGAATTTACATTTTGATCAGTTGAACTTTAGATAAACCCTGTAGTACCCCTGCCCTAATCAATCTCTAATCTTGGTTTAATCTTGGTTAGATTATCTTAATATTATGTTATGGTCAGATAGTTGATTTTACGCATAGCTATTGATGTGGTTCTCACACTAGTTGTATGCAAGTTTTTCGGTGTTCCTATTTCGTGGTATTAACATCGAGCTAATGCTTTCATTAAATTTTATATATGTATGCATGTATGACTCTTGGTTGCAGGAGATTTCAGGTACAACGCTGCAAGAGTGCGAGGTTCGTCTTCACCTGGAATTGCAGGTTTGAGTGTACCCTTGTTAATCCTTAGAGTTGGATTAGGTGGTCGTAAGACCCTAGTCGACCTTAGTCGTGCTCAAGTGAGCATCGCTAGACGTCGTCGATATCCCCTTCTTATTTGGGTTTGCGAGTCGTCTGTTTGGTTGACCTTCTCGATTTGCGTGCTTGGTGTGTTTGGTTAAATTGATTAATTAGCCCTTAGTAATTATCTTGATTAAATATGCATTGTGCATTGAAGATTAATGGATTAAATTAATCGGGAATTCGTTATGCGATTTTCGTTGATATTGTATTGCTTGTTTTGAATTGGGAGGGAATTCGATTAAATGACTGATTTTGATTATTAAATGCATTTTATTTATGCTGTTGAAAAAAGGAAAGTCTTGTATTTTATCGCAATAGATTAATTGTATTCTGTTGGATTATTAAATTAGAAAGATTAAATTTGGTTAAATGTGGAAAATCGATTTTGAATTGGAAAGCAAGTTAATTTGTGGTAATAGTTAAAAAGGATTAAATTAGGGGAATTATTTTTAAATAAAAATTTTAATTTCCAAAAATAGAAATTTTGGGTCAACTCTTCCATATAACCCAAAATTTGGGGAAATTTGGGGGGTTGGACATTTTGGAGAAATTTTGGTTGGAGAAGGATTTTTGGGGATTCTGGAAGGAGGAGGAATTCTTGAGCTTACAGGGTGGGCTCTTCAGTAATCTCTACCAGGATTGCGAATGAAGGTAGGATTCTGAATCATTTTCTTGTTGCCAAAAGAAATTCTGGTTGAAAGAATTGGATTTGTTATTGAAGAATCATATTGTTAATCTCTTTATTGGACTGTGTTTTATTATTATGGGGTTTGCTGTGTTGAAAGGAAAAGATGGAATTCTTGTATGTTTAATCGAAATATAGAATTCGGACCAGTTCATTGTTATTCCGTTTCTTTTTGAAAACGAACTGTGTGTTTTAAATAGCAAATTTATGAAACTATACCGAACTGTGCGTTTGAAGATCAACGCTGTGTATTTTAATTTTTATGCTGGGCGTTTGTGTTAATATTTCGGACTGTGTGTATTTAAAAAAAAATTATATTTATTTGTTTTAAGCGAACTGGGCGTTGTTGTTTTAAAAACGTTGGAACTGGGCGTGTTTATTTTTTTTAAATCGTTGGATTGGGGTTGGAGGGCGGGGAGCGGAGCTCCACCCGCTCCTCCTCCCCTCTCCCCCACACGTTCCCCCCCCGCACGTCCCCCCCTCGCTGGTGTTAACGGCTATGCCGCGGCACACTGCGGTGGCCGCGGTGGCCGCAGGGCGCCGCGGACCTGCGGGCACCACAGTGGCGCCACCCGCATGGGCATCCCCTGCGGCTGGTGTTGGACGGCGGCTAGGGTTAGGGCACGGCCCGCCCAGCTCGCCTCCCTTATTTTAAAACGCGTTTTTTGTTTTAAGCGTGGCTTTTTAAAATGTTTTTTTTTTTTTAATGTATTTTTTTATCATTCAAAAAAACAAATGCATAGGATAGTAATATCATTTTAAGGAAAGTTATTTTAATGTTAAGTGTTATTTAGTTGCTTAATTATGATTGAAGTGGCATATCCTGATTAATGTTGAATTGGTATTGAGTAAGTTTGTAACGGAGCTTATAAGTTGATTATTATTCCATGTCCATTTTGTGGCTTATGCACTTGTCTAATTAAGTTCTAATATTGATAATTTCGTCATCGGAAATTAATTGGCTATACTTTGGTCCTATCTTGGATTAATAAGTTTATATCATGTGTGTTTGGAAATGAGTATCTACAATTGAATTTCCTTTATATTTATAATCCCGTGATCCGTATGGTACATCTGGGATTGAAAATTATGAATCTGTAGAGTTTGATTTTAGACCAGTATGTTAATGACGTTATGATAGAAGATTAAATATCTTATTTTAGTTGATTAATGGTTGTCTGTGATTTATTAATATGAATTGGTTAAAAACTCATTATGGCTTAATTTGCCTGTTCGATGCTTGAACCTTAGGAGTTAGAAAACCGAGAACAACTTATCACTAGTCGAGGTAGATAACCGTAATCTGATTTGGATTTTGTAGAAAACTTGATCGATTTTGATGTTTAAATCAATTTGAGAAGATATTGTCCTTTCTGATTATTGCCTTGCGAGTTTAATTTCTGTATTCGCCTTTAATTATGAAATGGCAAGAGTGCTTTGTTTGATAGGACCCTGTCGTATGAAATGATTTGGTGTACCTGTTTCAGTCCTCGGTTTCGAGTTGGCTGTTGTATTGTGGTAGTGTCGTTTTGATCTTATCCTCCTTGTGTGTGTGAGTCGAATGATGATTCATGGTTGACCTTAGTTTGTCAGGTCTCTAGTTAGAGTACCGTCAGTAAGAGTTCATCTTTGAGTCGTGTTTGACCAGATGATTGTCTCTCTCTTCTTGAACTCCGTTCGTCTGACCATGTGTATTCCTTGGTTTTGAGTTCGTCTGAGTTTAGTCTAGTGTCGTATGGGAAAGTGGCTTTCGATTGGGGGCCACGCCCAAAGTGGCTGCTGGGTAACCCGTCGAAAGTGAGTCTAATAAGTGATAACCTAACAGTAGATTAGAATGTAATCCTTAAATAAGATAATGTGCCTCACACATGGGATGAGTGCTATCATAGACTCGACATGCTGTGGGAAGGCCTGAAATGGCAAACTACCATCCTTGTCATCACGAGAGGATGTGTGGGTCCGCATGAGGCTTGGATGGGCCGGAAGTTTGGATTAGGTTGCCAGGGTAACCCAGTGTATGGGACCGAGACCTATGAAGACTTGCTATGGTATCCATACCAGGTGGTGTGATGACACTTGTCCCTGCGTTCGCTAGTGTGTTGTCATTTTGTCTTGTTTAGAGTACCTTCGTGGGTCGTCCTTTCGTCTCTGCCCTTGTGAGTATCGGTTTCATGTTAGACCCTTGGGTGGTGATGGCTCAGTGTTATGGATGCTCTTCTGGACCTCTTGTTTTAGCTTTGATTATGATCAGCTGGATCCTGTTCTTTTCAAGGATCGTTTATGTATTAATTGACCGATGCGGTCGTTTGTATATTGTTTATGTATCGCCTTGATGGCTGGATTGTATGGTGTAACCTCTTGTATTCTTAACTTTATTAAATATCAGAGGGGTCTTGCAGTTGAGCAGACCCGGAGATGTAGCCCTTTAGGGGTGAACTCCGAGATCATTATGGTGTTATGTGATGTATACTCTTATGTTTCCTTTATTCAGCTTTATCATGTATGAATAGCTTATGTTAGAATGGTTAAGTGGAGGATTGGAATTAACTATAAATGCTTATATTCAGTTCTTCTTGAATGCCATGTTGATCGAATGCTTAATTAGTTTAGATGATATTTATCGTAGATGCTAGTATGCAATCGTCTTTTGAAATGCAATAAGTTGGGATATGGAAGAATGTAACTTAGAGTAATGAATTATACTCAGTTGTTGTCAAGGAATTTATATATATGCTTGGAAAGATCTCTTATGTTATGATGAAATCCTAGTGTATTAGAATGTTAGATGTATGGTTTGTAATTTTAAATGAAAAGCTTGAATGAAGATTGTGAATGGATCTTAATGATGAATCTTCGCTTGTGATTTATATTTCCCTCTTTTGAAAGGAATTATCCTGATTATGAATTATCCCGTTATTAAGATATTTAGCTTTTGGATTAATTGTGTGAGTTAAGTGAATTGTGAAATTTAAATAATCTCGTTGGGAAACTCTTTAGGTGTTAGTTGAAGTCTTCCGCTATGCAATCTGAATCTTTGTTATCGTGTTGCATCTTATGTGTTGTAACTTTTAAAAAAAAAATTTGCTCTCTATTCTTGTGTTTTGGCTTAATCCCTTCGGGGTTTCCTGGCGGGGCATTACATTTGGTATCAGAGCACAAGTTGCAAACATTGGGATCTCTGGTGTCGCGTGTGCCCTCTTTTTGTGTGAGGTGTATCGACCTTATGTGTATGCTTGTCCTCCTGTTGCATGTGAGTGATTGAGCAGACCTTAGCTGGTGTGTAACGGGTGTGTGTTCTCACCTTGTTTTCGCCTCCTTGATGTTGGTGTTTGAGTGCTTATTTGTGCATTGTTTGATTATTGATGACTTGGTCTACGATTACTCTTATTTTGAAAGAGAGTCGTATGTACCTTTCCTTAGTGAGTGTTGTACTCTTTAGACTAACCCATTTGGATTGGTCCGTGCTTGTCTTGAATCTGAAAGTGTGTATTGTGTCTGTTTAAAGATTATGATTTAGCTTAGTGTTGTCCACTTGAAGGACTTGTATTGCAATTATTGAATGCTTATTTTGTAGAAAATTAAATGATTATCACCATTTCTCTCTTCCTTTCTGGAAATTATAATGATTAGGATATGTGTAATTATCTTTGATTTGAGTTTCCTGCTTGCAAGAGAAAAAGGGTGTGATTTCTTGAACCCTTGTATGAGCCTTATGTCGCTTATGTTTTTAGATTATTAAATGGGCTATGGGTTTAAAAATTTATTTCGGTTATTGGGAGAAAACTATATGTGTATGTTTAAAGAAATTCTCCATGTGTATGTTATAGGAGTAGCATGATTAAATTCTATCTTAGTAAGGTGCATTGCTATGCGAATAGTTGAATTATGTGAAACTGCTTGGTTTGTGGAAGAAGTGTTAAAGGAGCATGTTATTGTAGCTTCAAGAGAGTATTAATGTGTTTCCTGAAAGATTGTTTTATGTGTTGTCTGAAAGATTGTCTTCTGTGTTTCATTAAACCAGTTGATTGAAGATTTATTTTAGCAAATACTCCATCGAACTCGCTTTTGGGTATATGTATTACCTTAATGTGTTTAGAGAGTGCAAATGAAAAGCTTGTTTGATGTGCATGCATTAATATGTTCTATTTGGTTAATAGCTCTTTGCTTATCTTTGATCGTAATGTGATCTTTCTAATAGGTTGCAAAGTATGACATGTGTCTATATTGTATTATTATAAGTGAATGTTCTATTGAGGTCTTGCATTATCGAAAAGATTGCTTCTCTTGATCTCTGTTTTGTTTGGAAAACTAGAACCTCCTGTTGCAACCATAATTATTGGAAATGTTTTTGCTAGGCTGTTGTCATCCGCCTAATTTATAGCAAAATGAAAACCATGCAATTGAAATGATAGGCTTATAGTGAGAAATTGTGTATTGTAGCGTGATCTTGTTTGATCTTGCGTTTTTTGTAGGAAATAGTTTGGTTATCAAACTCTCTTTCCCTTCTCTTTGCCTAATCATAGAATTTTAGAAATGCTATTAAAGAATGCATAGATTTAAATAGAATGTTTATAAAACATGTGAAATTGTGTGTTTGCTTTTGGCTTCATAGTCATAGATGAAAGTCTTAAGCTTTAGAAGTGAATTTGAATAGCTAGTAATTTAGTTATGAATGCTTAGTGAGATTCGAGAAAGCTATAGGAATGATGTTATTTCCTTATGTAATTGTGAATTGTTAATAATTTCTGTACTTGAATCTAGAGTAAACTTGATTCAGTTATTTATATAGAAAGCATAATTGAAATCTTCCTTGAATAGATGTTAGCGTACTGAAAAGTACTCCCCGTAAATGTGACTAAACCAGTATTGGTGTAATTGTGTGTATTGTAAGAAACCAGTGCTTATCTTATGTGCCCATGGATTGGTGAAGTAATCAACCATGGAGGATATGTTGCTTATGAGTATGGGAAACCATACTGTTTATGTGCTGTTGTTTAATTATCTCCCTATTGAGTACCGAACCTCGGGTTGTGGGTAACTCAGTATGTTAAGGGGTAGTATTCGAAGCGACCGTTCCTTGAATAGTATGGATTGGCGTACGAGTAATATCGACGCGAAGCGACTTTAGCTTCTCTACTTCGAGGAATGATATAGTTGTACTACTAAACTGTATCAAGGTGTACTCAATACTTTCCCTTGTGATGAGCCTATTTACGAGGTTCATGAGTGCCAGCCTTATTCCTACCCTTTATTTGAGCATATAGATGGCAGTTTTGAGCATATTGTTGGATTCTATTGGAACATCTGTTGCCTTGTCTTCATGAGAGGCGTGTTATTGTTCTTACATAAGTTGCCAACTGACCAGTGTTGGTAGACTTGTGGGTAGACCTTAGCCATGTATACCTCTGGCTTGCGGCGAGTATCCTGAGAGGAACATCGCTATGCGGAGTGTGACCAGCGCGTGCCTTATCCGCGGGGTACACTGCCATGAGGGATACGTCCATTGCGTGCGCTGTCCGCTTGGAGTATTGCCATGTCGTGCTGAGACACGATGCGGGATGTAGTAGACATTTCCATGCAGCCTACCGCTAGGTGTTGGGTAGAGCCATGCCACGTGACGACGTGATGCGGGGTGATGTCGAGGTGCACACTGCCATGCCATGTGGTTGTGTGACTTGGCCACACCACATGATGAGCTACTAGGATAGCTAGACGATTGTTCCTTCCTTCCTCGATGGTGGCTAGCTATTAGTCACGCAGTGATGTTATGTGCAGTTGTGCTATTCTTTATATTTCTTTGGGGATCAGCAGTTTATTTTACTTTGATTTTGAAGGTTTGGCCACGATCTTGTGATCTTTTGCACTTTGATTTGGTGTTGAAATTCCGGATTATTTTCTTGCCTTACTGTTGGAATTGAGGATTTATTATCTTTATTCTTCTGTACTTTGGTGGCTAAACCGGTTTATCCTTGTTGTTTTCGTATGCTGGTCTTGTGTTGCAATGTGAATTCCTCTCCAAGAACGTAGGAGATGGGCTTGGATGAGTGTATACGAGGAAGTAGACGCAGGGAACCTTGAGGATGGGGGTATGTGAGGCTGTGATGCAGCTAGTATCCACTACCTACCTATGTGTGGTGACTATCTCTTGGAGGCTAAACACCTTACACAACAAGGGATATTCACGAGGTCTTGTATGGAAGGTAGCACCGCTATGGTGTGCCTAGCACCATTGAGTCCTTGAGTGAGATATTGGATTCTTATGATCTTATTGTTATTCTGAAATCAGGCATAGAGATGCTGATCGTGCATGTTATCCTTGACCGAGCATTAGACATGCTCACATGTGGCCTTTTCTGTTATGCATTCCAGTTATGTGGATGGTTATTATTTGTATCATGGAGTAAATTGTGTTAGCTTGTCACTATGTTATGGGACATGGTCTTTGGAAAGGTTTTCTTATACCTGGCAAGTGTAATCAATTGAGTTATTTATGTTGCTCTTATTTCATGAAAGTTAATTTGGCCATAGAAATTGATATTTCAAACTAGTTCTATTCAATAAAAGTTTATGATAAAGATGGATTGGTAAAGGAAATTGATCATGATGGCATGTCTTCTTGTCATTTTTGGTAGATGATTATGGTAAGTGTTGCTTACCTCTTTGTAATGCTTTAATTTGGTATAATGAAAAGAAGAAAATTCTTGTTTCTCTGCTATGATTGTGGATAATTCCTAGAATATTTTAAGGAATGTATGGATTTAGATGTATCTTGCCAATGGATAATGGCGTTTGTAAAGGATTTTGCAATTATATTTCATTTATTTATGGAAAGATTTCTATGTGCAATTTGATCTTTGTTGAAATGAGTTTCAGTGCTGATGCGTACGACATGTTCTCCATCTAGCCTTATGACTTCCAGGAGTAAGTCAGAACCTAGGGGGGGAGAATGTAGTACCCCTGCCCTAATCAATCTCTAATCTTGGTTTAATCTTGGTTAGATTATCTTAATATTATGTTATGGTCAGATAGTTGATTTTATGCATAGCTATTGATGTGGTTCTCACACTAGTTGTATGCAAGTTTTTCGGTGTTCCTATTTCGTGGTATTAACATCGAGCTAACGCTTTCATTAAATTTTATATATGTATGCATGTATGACTCTTGGTTGTAGGAGATTTCAGGTACAACGCTGCAAGAGTGCGAGGTTCGTCTTCACCTGGAATTGTAGGTTTGAGTGTACCCTTGTTAATCCTTAGAGTTGGATTAGGTGGTCGTAAGACCCTAGTCGACCTTAGTCGTGCTCAAGTGAGCATCGCGAGACGTCGTCGGTATCCCCTTCTTATTTGGGTTTGCGAGTCGTCTGTTTGGTTGACCTTCTCGGTTTGCATGCTTGGTGTGTTTGGTTAAATTGATTAATTAGCCCTTAGTAATTATCTTGATTAAATATGCATTGTGCATTGAAGATTAATGGATTAAATTAATCGGGAATTCGTTATGCGATTTTCGTTGATATTGTATTGCTTGTTTTGAATTGGGAGGGAATTCGATTAAATGACTGATTTTGATTATTAAATGCATTTTATTTATGTTGTTGAAAAAAGGAAAGTCTTGTATTTTATCGCAATAGATTAATTGTATTCTGTTGGATTATTAAATTAGAAAGATTAAATTTGGTTAAATGTGGAAAATCGATTTTGAATTGGAAAGCAAGTTAATTTGTGGTAATAGTTAAAAAGGATTAAATTAGGGGAATTATTTTTAAATAAAAATTTTAATTTCCAAAAATAGAAATTTTGGGTCAACTCTTCCATATAACCCAAAATTTGGGGAAATTTGGGGGGTTGGACATTTTGGAGAAATTTTGGTTGGAGAAGGATTTTTGGGGATTCTGGAAGGAGGAGGAATTCTTGAGCTTACAGGGTGGGCTCTTTAGTAATCTCTACCAGGATTGCGAATGAAGGTAGGATTCTGAATCATTTTCTTGTTGCCAAAAGAAATTCTGGTTGAAAGAATTGGATTTGTTATTGAAGAATCATATTGTTAATCTCTTTATTGGACTGTGTTTTATTATTATGGGGTTTGCTGTGTTGAAAGGAAAAGATGGAATTCTTGTATGTTTAATCGAAATATAGAATTCGGACCAGTTCATTGTTATTCCGTTTCTTTTTGAAAACGAACTGTGTGTTTTAAATAGCAAATTTATGAAACTATACCGAACTGTGCGTTTGAAGATCAACGCTGTGTATTTTAATTTTTATGCTGGGCGTTTGTGTTAATATTTCGGACTGTGTGTATTTAAAAAAAAATTATATTTATTTGTTTTAAGCGAACTAGACGTTGTTGTTTTAAAAACGTTGGAACTGGGCGTGTTTATTTTTTTTAAATCGTTGGATTGGGGTTGGAGGGCGGGGAGCGGAGCTCCACCCGCTCCTCCTCCCCTCTCCCCCGCACGTTCCCCCCCCCCGCACGTCCCCCCCTCGCTGGTGTTAATGGCTATGCCGCGGCACACTGCGGTGGCCGCGGTGGCCGCAGGGCGCCGCGGACCTGTGGGCACCGCAGTGGTGCCGCCCGCATGGGCATCCCCTGCGGCTGGTGTTGGATGGCGGCTAGGGTTAGGGCACAGCCCGCCCAGCTCGCCTCCCTTATTTTAAAACGCGTTTTTTGTTTTAAGTGTGGCTTTTTAAAATGTTTTTTTTTTTTAATGTAGTTTTTTATCATTCAAAAAAACAAATGCATAGGATAGTAATATCATTTTAAGGAAAGTTATTTTAATGTTAAGTGTTATTTAGTTGCTTAATTATGATTGAAGTGGCATATCCTGATTAATGTTGAATTGGTATTGAGTAAGTTTGTAACGGAGCTTATAAGTTGATTATTATTCCATGTCCATTTTGTGGCTTATGCACTTGTCTAATTAAGTTCTAATATTGATAATTTCGTCATCGGAAATTAATTGGCTATACTTTGGGCCTATCTTGGATTAATAAGTTTATATCATGTGCGTTTGGAAATGAGTATCTACAATTGAATTTCCTTTATATTTATATTCCCGTGATCCGTATGGTACATCTGGGATTGAAAATTATGAATCTGTAGAGTTTGATTTTAGACCAGTATGTTAATGACGTTATGATAGAAGATTAAATATCTTATTTTAGTTGATTAATGGTTGTCTGTGATTTATTAATATGAATTGGTTAAAAACTCATTATGGCTTAATTTGCTTGTTCGATGCTTGAACCTTAGGAGTTAGAAAACCGAGAACAACTTATCACTAGTCGAGGTAGATAACCGTAATCTGATTTGGATTTTGTAGAAAACTTGATCGATTTTGATGTTTAAATCAATTTGAGAAGATATTGTCCTTTCTGATTATTGCCTTGCGAGTTTAATTTCTGTATTCGCCTTTAATTATGAAATGGCAAGAGTGCTTTGTTTGATAGGACCTTGTCGTATGAAATGATTTGGTGTACCTGTTTCAGTCCTCGGTTTCGAGTTGGCTGTTGTATTGTGGTAGTGTCGTTTTGATCTTATCCTCCTTGTGTGTGTGAGTCGAATGATGATTCATGGTTGACCTTAGTTTGTCAGGTCTCTAGTTAGAGTACCGTCAGTAAGAGTTCATCTTTGAGTCGTGTTTGACCAGATGATTGTCTCTCTCTTCTTGAACTCCGTTCATCTGACCATGTGTATTCCTTGGTTTTGAGTTCGTCTGAGTTTAGTCTAGTGTCGTATGGGAAAGTGGCTTTCGATTGGGGGCCGCGCCCAAAGTGGCTGCTGGGTAACCCGTCGAAAGTGAGTCTAATAAGTGATAACCTAACAGTAGATTAGAATGTAATCCTTAAATAAGATAATGTGCCTCACACATGGGATGAGTGCTATCATAGACTCGACATGCTGTGGGAAGGCCTGAAATGGCAAACTACCATCCTTGTCATCATGAGAGGATGTGTGTGTCCGCATGAGGCTTGGATGGGCCGGAAGTTCGGATTAGGTTGCCAGGGTAACCCAGTGTATGGGACCGAGACCTATGAAGACTTGCTATGGTATCCATACCAGGTGGTGTGATGACACTTGTCCCTGCGTTCGCTAGTGTGTTGTCGTTTTGTCTTGTTTAGAGTATCTTCGTGGGTTGTCCTTTCGTCTCTGCCCTTGTGAGTATCGGTTTCATGTTAGACCCTTGGGTGGTGATGGCTCAGTGTTATGGATGCTCTTCTGGACCTCTTGTTTTAGCTTTGATTATGATCAGCTGGATCCTGTTCTTTTCAAGGATCGTTTATGTATTAATTGACCGATGCGGTCGTTTGTATATTGTTTATGTATCGCCTTGATGGCTGGATTGTATGGTGTAACCTCTTGTATTCTTAACTTTATTAAATATCAGAGGGGTCTTGCAGTTGAGCAGACCCGGAGATGTAGCCCTTTAGGGGTGAACTCCGAGATCATTATGGTGTTATGTGATGTATACTCTTATGTTTCCTTTATTCAGCTTTATCATGTATGAATAGCTTATGTTAGAATGGTTAAGTGGAGGATTGGAATTAACTATAAATGCTTATATTCAGTTCTTCTTGAATGCCATGTTGATCAAATGCTTAAGTAGTTTAGATGATATTTATCGTAGATGCTAGTATGAAATCGTCTTTTGAAATGCAATAAGTTGGGATATGGAAGAATGTAACTTAGAGTAATGAATTATACTCAGTTGTTGTCAAGGAATTTATATATATGCTTGGAAAGATCTCTTATGTTATGATGAAATCCTAGTGTATTAGAATGTTAGATGTATGGTTTGTAATTTTAAATGAAAAGCTTGAATGAAGATTGTGAATGGATCTTAATGATGAATCTTCGCTTGTGATTTATATTTCCCTCTTTTGAAAGGAATTATCTTGATTATGAATTATCCCATTATTAAGATATTTAGCTTTTGGATTAATTGTGTGAGTTAAGTGAATTGTGAAATTTAAATAATCTCGTTGGGAAACTCTTTAGGTGTTAGTTGAAGTCTTCCGCTATGCAATCTGAATCTTTGTTATCGTGTTGCATCTTATGTGTTGTAACTTTAAAAAAAAAAATTTGCTCTCTATTCTTGTGTTTTGGCTTAATCCCTTCGGGGTTTCCTGGCGAGGCATTACAAACCCATTAGGGTTTGGATGTGTGTGAAGATATTTAATATTTATTTTATCTTGATGATTTCAATGGATGATAATGGATTAAGGGTGACGTATTTAATAGGAAATAGGACTTATTTGTTTTAGGCCATAAGAAAAAGGCCATCTTGAGCCTTTTTTCTATAGAGCTACCATCATGGGTAGCAACTGCAGAGAAACTATCTAGGACATTGACCCTAGAAAGGGTTGCATACACACCATACAGTTAACATTAAACCATAGTTTAGAAACCAGAACTACATACTTTACGCCTTGATCCTATGTCGAAACGGGTATGTAGGCAGTTTAGGGACGAAGTTGTCCCTTGTACTCAGGCGTTCGAGAATGGGGATTAGGATTTGGTTATGGGTGAGTAGTTGGTTCTTGAAGCTCCTTGGTCTTTTAATCAATGGTGCAAATAACAATTGAAAGGTTAAAATTAATTCAATGCATACTCAGAAGAAATCCCATATGGATTCGCTTGACTTCCCGAGGCTTTAGGCTGAATCCCGAGGTGGAACTCAAGTTGTTTATGTAATTATTTTAATACTCCTAAGGACGGCGACCTCGGTGCACTCCTAGTAGGGGAGTATAGTCTTTAGAGAGTGGCTCAGGACCCGGATGGTCTCGATGAGTCTAAAGTCTCTGGCCAGAGCATATCCTATTCTTATGAATAGATGCCTACCCCGTTTGGGTAGATGCCTATCCCGGATTGGATAGATGAAACCTCCTGTCCCGTATGGATAGATGCCTACTCCATATGGTTAGATTCCTAACCCATATGGTTAGATGCCTAGTCCCGTATGGATAGATGCCTAACCAGTATGGTTGGATGCCCATCTCGGTTGGATGGATGCTTATCTCATTTGGATAGATGTACCTAAGTATGTGATTGAATAAATAAATAAATAAGAATAAGTAAGAATAAAAAATCAATATTTTTATATATGAAAAAAAAAATTAGTTGAGTTTTTGGATTAAGTTAAGTGGGTTATTACAAAAACTGTCAAATTCAGCTATGTTGGACTTCAAAATATTATTAGGAGAAAAATATACATAAAAAATTAATTATTTTAGCATTGCATATATATGTCCTCCATTTGGAAAATTAAAATAAAAAAAATTAAGTTCGTTTTCATTTTTTTTTATGACGCCAACTAAAACCTCTGATTTTCAATATTTTTCACAATAAAAAATTTGTCTTTGAATATATAAAAAAAATCATTTGTTCATTAATATTTCTGCATTTGATCAGTTTCCATAATTTTGAAATTCAATTTAGAAATGTCACTTTTATACAGTCGAAGTTAAATAGTTTTAGTTGTGTTGACCACTTCCTTTATAAAAGGGTGACACAACATTATGATTTTACCTTAAGAACTCCATTTAGTCCTCACGTGAATATAAATATATTTCATTTGGTTAATTTGTTTCATTTTAAATCATCATTAAATTAAAATATGAATTAATTTACAATTATTAATTTTTAGTTAGTATATGATGTTGAAACATATTAGTGCTTGTACTCTATGGAATTGAATAATAATTTATAATTTAAGAGATAAATCCATTTGAATGAATATGGTTTTTAATATAATTTTCATAATTCTTGCATTTAATTTTTAATTTCATAAATATGTTGTTGGAAAAATTCATGAAATTGTTTGACCCTATGTTCAATGTCTAATTTATTGCATTTTATCATTATTGAGCAAATATGTGAATTATTGTAATTTTTACTTTTGAGTTAGTAGATGATGCTAAAACATATTAGTATTTGTAATCTATAAAAGTAAAATAATTTCTTAACTTATGTATGATTACCATAGTTCAAAGAAATGCATAATGAATGAGATAAAATCACTTGAATGAAAGTAAATTTTTACTTAATTTTCATGATTCTCATTCTTAGGATTTTCTTTTATAGATATATGTTGGGTGAATTCATGATTCTTTGATCCTATGTACATTTTTAAACACATATATACGTAATTTCATTTACCTAGTTTTGTTACATTTTGTCATTATTTCAAGAAAATGTTTGAATTAAGTGTAATTCTTACTTTTGAGTCAATAGATGATGTCAAAATATATTAGAATTTCTACTCTATAGAATAGTATGATAATCCTTAATTGCCAAATTTAGAAAAAAGTGCACAATAAATGAGATGAAACCATTTTATGAATATGTATTTTAAAGTAAAATTTAAAATTAATAGATTTAACATATATTATTTCATAGATATTGTAATGCCCGCCAAAATACCCTAGAGAAAATAAACCAAAATTTGCTAACAAAAAGAGATTTTTTCTTTTCTTTTAAGATAACCATTACAACTATGCTATTACTAGTATTTATTAATGCAACGTTACTACCATTATTCATCAATCCATTGTTAACTATATACATGAATACATAAATCAACAAAAACATAACCATAGAATCATATTACGCAAGCAGAATGACCATTTAACCATTAACATAACTCTATATAAAGTCATACAATTCAAATCCATTCCCTAGGGCATCTTGATGTCACTACTTGACAAAATCTTAACACATCAGATATTCATCTTAGAACAACATATTCTATTATCCATCAATTCATTTACTTTCCATACAACTATGATAAATCCTTAACACATATGCATAACTTATTCACATAACATACTCTTTAGATTCTTTTAGAAACTACCAAATCAAATACTCTTAATATCCATTCTTTCATTCATCATAAAAGCAACATAGATAATATAACCATTCTCTTTAAAAATACTAGAATATCCTTTATGTTTTACTACAAATCTCTAAGATAAGAAGCTCAATCTCCGAAGCAACATAATTCATCACACCTAAATGATTTCTATTACTTAAACAAAGTCTATAACAACAACTACTAATCTTTCATCTTAAATTTTCCTTAAGGTCATACATACAATTCCATCTTACAATTTTGCACAATACAAACATACAAATTATACTATCTATTTCTTTCACATCAAACTATACTCTAACATTACATAAACGAGTATCCAATACATCAATGAATATACAATGAGAACTCCTCCTAAACTACTACATCATATTCCCTTTAAATTACATCAACAAATACATGAGGATACATAACTTAGGGGCACATAATATCATGTACAAATATTGTTAGAGTTATCTTTTATTAGCTAATAATTATTTATTTAATTATTAGTCTATTATACTCTATGCTCAAGCTAAACTTAGGAATCTTATAATTCTTTAGGGTTTTCACCTTTAGGGTTTCGAGTATCCTTTTATAAGGATTCTCTGTTTGTATTTTCATAACAACTGTAATTATTGAATTGCATTCTTGTTGCACAATCAATATGACTCCTCTTTTATGGATCTTTGAATTCCTGCCTCCATAGCCTTTTTGCTTCTCTCCTTCTGTGATAGGTTTGCATGCAGGTGATCTTTGGGAGTTGTAGAGTTGGTTTTTACTCAACTCCAATATAGTATCAAAGCTTCAGATCTGCATGCCCCTGTTCTCTTCATGAGAGATTTTGGGCCTTTTTCTTCAGATCCGTGTATCCGGGGGTTTGTGTAGTTGTTTTTTCCATTTCTAGGGGCAGTTTAGTTATTGGTACATTTTGGTGCCAAAAGAACCTCACAGTTGGATTCAAAAGGTTGATTCCATGAATTTTGATATATAATTTGCCTATTTTCGGTGACAGGGGCATGATTTTTTATTGGCACATTTTTCAAGACATGAAAATCCATATGATTGTACTTGCAAATGTGCCTAAAAATTTTTGTCAAATAAAAAAAAAAAAAAAATTATTTTATTTTATTTTTTTGTAACCCTCTTTATGCCCTAAAAGAGGATTTTTTTTCTTTTGGCCATAACTTGGTCATACGGAGGCACTTTTTCGAAAAATTTATATCGTCGGAAAGATCTTTTTAAGCTCTCTTCAGATATGGAGGTTTGATCTTCTGATTTTTCTTTTTTGATGGTTTTTTTTTTTTCCTGTCAAAGCCAAAAGTTCCCTTTTGCACTCCAGGAGACATAACTTGACCATCCGAACTCCTTTTTCTGAAAACTTTATATTGTTGGAAAGCTTGTTCTATTTAATTTCCATTAATATGAGTTTTCTTTCTAGATTCTTCTCTAGGTATATTTTATTCAATGTTTTTCTTTTCAGTACTCTGGTGAATATCTTGGATGTTTCAGGTCCCGGGATCTCTTTCTTTGAGTAGGATGTCTCATTTTTGGCTTTCTATTTCTAGTCTTCTATCTCTTCTTATTATTGTATCATTTTATTTATGCAAACACACTGAGATAAAGTGCCACCATGCATTGTATACTTGGGATCTTGCACATCTTGTGCCTTATTGTACATGCACTACTTATAAAGTGCCATGGGGGGGTTGATGTTTGCCTTTTATTTGCCATCTACCTTTGTCAAGTGAGTGTTCCTTCCATGACATTAGCCTCATGATGTGTGTCAAGTGAGTGTTCCTTCCACGACACTATGTACTTTCTCTGCACCTTCGATGTTCCTGGTTCTTCGTCATGCAGTTCTTGTTGGTTGTTCTTTTCAGTATACCCGTCCCTCTCCCTTTTCAGCATTATGGGGAGGTTTTTCCTATTGGTTCTAATGTTTCCTTGGTTTGATTGATCAGCTCTTCAAGCTTTGGTGTTTCATGCCATTTGTATCTTCGAGTTCAGTTGTTTGCCTTTGTTTTCCATCTGATTCAAGTAGTGTCATTTGAGGACACTCATGTGAAGATTACAGTCTTCTCTACCTGGTCATGTTCTATTTCAGTGGAGGTTCTTCAGATCAGAAGGTACTCTTTGATAGTGTTTGCAGCTATTTCATGCTTCAGTGGTGTTCTTCATGCTCTTCCTTTTGTTCCTATCTTCTAGAACACTC
Source organism: Cryptomeria japonica (assembly GCF_030272615.1). Lineage (NCBI taxonomy): Eukaryota > Viridiplantae > Streptophyta > Pinopsida > Cupressales > Cupressaceae > Cryptomeria > Cryptomeria japonica. The sequence goes on from NC_081408.1 coordinate 651,495,074, forward strand.
TTGTTTGGAGACTTCTTAGTCCTTCACTTGAGCTTTCATCTCTTTTTGGAGAGGAGTTTTTTTCCCACAAGGTTTTCTCCTTTTTCTCCACTTTATAGATATTTTTATTGTACTTGGGTACCTCATTAGGCCTAGTTATCGGGACCCATTGTTGCTTTCCTGCATTTTTTTACATGCTTTTTAAGTCCTTAGTTGTTTTTTTAGCTACTCCCTAAGTTTGTCTTAAGGGGGGGTGTTAGAGTTATCTTTTATTAGCTAATAATTATTTATTTAATTATTAGTCTATTATACTCTATGCTTAAGCTAAACTTAGGAATCTTATAATTCTTTAGGGTTTTCACCTTTAGGGTTTCGAGTACCCTTTTATAATGATCTCTCTTTTTATTTTCATAAGAATTGTAATTATTGAATTACATTCCTGTTGCACAATCAATATGACTCCTCTTTTCTGGATCTTTGAATTCTGGCCTCCATAGCTTTTTTGCTTCTCTCCTTCTGTGACAGGTTTGCATACGGGTGATCTTTGGGAGCTGTAGAGTTGATTTTTCCTCAACTCCTATAAATAAAAATCATCATGATAAAATGTTTTCTATTCCAAGTACATACATATCAGCTCCAAAGAATATCCACTTATTGAATAATCCAAGAATCTAATCCATGCACGCTAACATCCAAGAAGAAAAATATCCCAGTGGGAGAAGGCATCAAACCACCCGGCCATGTGGAACCAAATAGGAACCACCCCCATGCTAGGAGATGACATGGAGTTCCAATACTCACTCAAGACCTAGGATGCCACCTAACAATCATGGGACTCAACATAGCACATAATGAACTCAACATAACAATAATCACATGACAACACAAGGCTGCAGTCAAGAATAGACTCTTCCAAAGGTGTACAATAAAATCATGGTATATGGACAGGGTGTAATGCCCTGCCAGGAAACCCCGAAGGGATTAAGCCATAACACAAGAATAGAGTGCAAATTTTTTTTTTTTTAAAGTTACAACACATAAGATGCAACAAGATATCAAAGATTCAGATAACATAGCGGAAGACTTCAACTAACACCTAAAGAGTTTCCCAACGAGATTACTTAAATTTCACAATTCACTTAACTCACACAATTAATCCAAAAGCTGAATATCTTAATAATGAGATAATTCATAATCAGGATAATTCCTTTCAAAAGAGGGAAATATAAATCACAAGCGAAGATTCATCATTAAGATCCATTCATAATCTTCATTCAAGCTTTTCATTTAAAATTACAAGCCATACATCTAATATTCTAACACCCTAGAATTTCATCAAAATCATATGAGATCTTTTCAAGCATAAATAGATTTCTAACCACCACTGAATAGAATTCATTACTCTAAGTTACATTCTTTCATATTCCAACTTATTGCATTTCAAAAGACGATTGCATAAAAGCATCTACGATGATCACATCTAAACCACTTATGCATTCAATCAACATGGCATTCAAGAAAGAATTGAATATAAGCATTTATAGTTAATTCCAATTATCCACTTAACCATTCTAACATAAGTTAATCATACATGATAAAGCTGAATAAAGGAAACATAAGAGAATACATCACATAACACCATAATGATCTCGGAGTTCACCCCTAAAGGGCTACATCTCCGGGTCTGCTCAACTGCAAGACCCCTCTAATAAAATAATAAGGTTAAGAGTACAAGAGGTTACACCATATAATCCAACCATCAAGGCGATACATAAACAATATACAAATGACCACATCGGTCCATTAATACATAAACGATCCTTAAAAAGAACAGGATCCAGCTGAACATAATCAAAGCTAAAACAAGAGGTCCATGAGAGCATCCATAAAACTGAGCCATCACCACCCAAGGTCTATCATGAAACTGACACTCACAAGGGCAGAGACAAAAGGACGACCCACAAAGGTACTCAAAACCGGACAAAACAACAACACACTAGCGAACGTAGGGACAAGTGTCATCACACAACCTGGAATGGTTACCTGGCAAGTCTTCATAGGTCCCGGCCCCATACACTGGGTTACCCTGGCAACCTAATCCGAGCTTCCGGCCCATCCAAGCTTCATGTGGACCCACACATCCTCTCGCGAAGACAAGGAAGATGGTTTGCCATTTCAGGCCTTCTCACAGCATGTCGAGTCTATGATAGCACTCGTCGCATGTGTGAGGCACATTCATCTTACTTAGAGATTACATTCTAATCTATTTAGGTTATATCACTTATTAGACTCACTTTCGACGGGTTACCCAGCAGCCACTTTGGGCGCGACCCCCAATCGAAAGCCACTTTCCCATATGACACTAGACTATACTCGGACGAACTCAAAACCAAGGAATACACATGGTCAGACGAACGGAGTTTCAAGAAGGGAGAGACAATCATCAGGTCAAACACGACTCAAGGGTAATCACCTATTGACGGTACTCTAACTAGAGACCCGACCAACAACGGTCAACCACAATCATCATTCGACTCACACACCAGGAGGATATGATCAACAACGACACCACCACAATACAACAGTCAACTCAGAATCGAGGACTGAAACAGGTACCCCAAGTCATTTCATACGACAGGGTCCTATCAAACAAGCACTCTTGCCATTTCATAATTAAAGCGAATACAGCAATAAAACTCACAAGGCAATAATCAGAAAAGACAATATTCCCTCAAATTGATTTAATCATTACAAGTCGATCAAGTTTTCTACAAGATCTAAATCAGCTTACAGTTATCTACCTCAACTAGGGATAAGTTGTTCTTGGTTTTCTAACTCCTAAGGTTCAAAGCATCGAACAGGCAATTTAAGCCATAATGAGTTTTTAACCAATTCATATTAATAAATCTCAGACAACCATTAATCAACTAAAATAAGATATTTAACCTCCAACAAACATCATTAACATACTGGTTCGAAATCAATCTCTACAGATTCATAATTTTCAATCCCAGATGCATAATACGGATCACAGAATATAAAAAATATAAAAAGAGAATCTAAATGGAGATAATCATTTCCAAAGCATATCGTTTAAATTTCTAATGCCCAACGATAAATATTTCACTACTTTTCAATTACTCAAATGATATGCTCTACGATAATTTTTAACATCATCAATTAGTAACTACATCGTATTTCAATGATTTTCCAATAACATATTATTCTCTATTGTGCTTTTAAACAATACTACCTTAATTAGCCAAATGCTCTAATCAGCTAGAAGGTAAGATCTAGATTTATTAATCCAAGATAAATCAGAATATAATCTACAATATTCAATTGCAAAAATTCACAGTTCCAGAACTTAATCAGGAAGAGAGCAAAAATCATGAAATGAAATTGAATAGTGATTAACCTATAAACTCCGTTATGAAATTAATCAATACCAAATTTACATTTGTCATGATGTTGCCTCTTAATCATAATTAAGAACGATTAAATATTAGCATTAAAATCACTTACATTAAAAATGATATTAAAACCACGTGCATTTTTTTGAATACTAAAAAAAAACATCCATTAAAAAGAACGATTTATAAACTAAATTTTAAAAACCATGTTTTAAGAAAAAAACGCATTTAAAATAGCGGCGAGGGCGGGCCGTGCCCTAACCCTAGCCGCAGGGGAAGGAGACTTCGCGGCGGCACTCACGGTGGTGCCCGCAGGTGCCGCGGCGCCCTGCGGCCACCGCGGCCCCTGCGGCCACCATCGTGAGCCGCAGACATTGCGTAGGCGAGCGGAGGTAAGGGGGGGATGCGCGGGGGAAGGGGAGGAGGAGCGGGTGGAGCTCCGCTCCCCGCCCTCCAACCCCAAACCCACAGTTAAAACAACAACGCGCAGTCCGTTTCCAATAAAAGAGACAAGGCACGGGGGGCAAACAATTATATTTTTTTTTTAAATACAAAATGACACCCAGTCCGAACTACATCAAACGTCCATCACAAAATGGATAAAGAAAATAAATTTCGATTTACTATGAGTTTGGTTTAAACAAACTGGGTTTGATGTCAAGTTTTCTTGGTGGTTTTCTCATCCTTAACAAACACTCAAGGGTTTCAAACGCCCAAAAGAAAAGAGGAATTAACAACACCTCAAAACACTTCCAGCCAAGCTGGTTAATTTACTAAATCAGTTCAAAAGCATGGCATTCAATGGAGAATCCAAAGCCAAGATAGCATGAAAACATTAAAATCCCCATTTCCATTTTAAACAATAACTAAAATTGAGAGTCGGATCCTACCTGATCTCGCGTTCCTGGCAAGATCGGCTGAAGAGTCCCAATCTCCAGCTGCCAAAACCCTCTTCTCCATCCAAAATCCCCAAATTCATCTCCAAAATCCTTCTCCAACCAAAATTTCTCCAAAATGTCCATCCCCTCCAATTTTCCCCAAATTTTGGGTTATATGGAAGAGTTGACCCAAAAATTCCATTTTTGGAATAAAAATTCTTATTTACAAAAATAACTCTCCAGATAATTCCTTTTTAACTATTAGCAACAAATAACTTGCTTTTTCAATTAAAAATCGATTTCCTCAATTAATACGATTTAACCTTTCAAAATTTAATAATCCAACAGAATACAATTAAATCCATTGCGATAAAATATAAAGCTTTCTTTTTCAACAGCATATCTACAATGCCTTTGATATTCCAAATCAGTCATTAAATCGAATTCACTCCCAATATAAAATAAGCAATCCAATAACAACGGAAATCGCATAACGGGAATCAGATTAATTTAACCCATTAATCTTCAATGCACAAACGCATATTTAATCAAGATAATTACTAAGGACTAATTAATCAATTTAACCAAACACACCAAGCACGCAAAACGAGAAAGCCAACCAAACAGACGACTCGCAAACCCAAACAAAAAGAGGATAACCGACGATGACTGGCGACGCTCACTTGAGCACGACTAAGGTCAACTAGGGTCTTACGACCACCTAATCCAACTCTAAGGATAAAAAGGGTACACTCAAACCTGCACATCCAGGTGAAGCCGAACCTCGCAGGGTGAACTCACAAAGCTGGTTCCCACTTTTTGGTACATCCTGATTTTTGTTGAAATCATACATTTTTTGGAAAATATAATTATTTAAGCTTTAAGAGGTCCCATTTGAAGTAATTAATTGAAGAGAGTTAGATCAAAGGCTCTTAGATCAAAATTTCTTGGATAGAACCTCTCTACTTCTAAATCATACTTGCAATGGAGTCTCCTTTGCATCTATCAAATGCTGATAAAAAACCAATTTTATATTAGCTTTTGAGGGGTCAAACGAATTCATTTAGAAGTTTTGTTTTCTTAAGGATTTATTCCTTATTATAAGCTTTCCAAACAGTATAATTTTTAATATATTGAAGTTTATTAATATTTTTTTAGTTTATTTTTTATGAATATAGGTTTTTCACCGAACATGAACTTCTTTGTTCAATGCATTGGGAAAAATAGCAAACTAATTCAAAAAAATTCTGAAAAATATCTATGCCCTAGGTATTGATGTCTTCTTTCTAACAAAAAAAATATAACTTAATTTTGATATATATAGAGCAAGTTATGTGTTCAAACGTACACTTATATCTAAATTATAATTAGTCAGACTTCAAAACTTAATAAAATAAAAACTATTCAACATATCACTATCAAACCAACTGCATGCCCTGGGTATTGATGTTACAAACCAAAATTTAAAAGAGATAAGTTTTTATCATTTATAGAAAAAAATTTATACGTTTCGGGATGCACATCACTCTTAAAAAATGTTGTTTCCTGTAAAAAACTACTTTTGTGGGAGATGGAAAAATCAATAAAATTTTATTCAAAAAAATTTGAAAAAAATATATTTAGAATCTACAAAAAGGATGTTACAAATCACTAGTTTACATCATCTTCAAATTATTAACGATTTAAAAGATATAGGTGTGGGAAAGTGAAGGTTTTTTGCAAAATGTTCATCTAAGTGTCAAAGTTGGTCAAAAAGTGGGAACCAGTATTGTGAGTTCACCCCACACTCAGGCGGCGTTGTACCTGAAATCTCCTGCAACCAAGAGTCATACATGCATACATATATAAAATTTAATGAAAGCGTTAGCTCAATATTAATACCACGAAATCGGTACACTAAACAACTAGCATGAACTAGTGTGAAACCACATCAATAGCTATGCGTAAAATCAATCATCTGACTATAACATAATATTACGATAAACTAATCAGATTAAACCAAGGTTAGAGGTTGACTAGGGCAGGGGTACTACATTCTCCCCCCTAGGTTCCGACTTACTCCTGGAAGTCGTAAGGCTAGATGGAGAACATGTCGTACGCATCAGCCCTGAAACTCATTCAACAAAGATTAAATTGCACATAGAAATCTTTCCATAAATAAATGAAATATTATTGCAAAAACCTTTACAAACGCCATTATCCATTGGCAAGATACATCTAAATCCATACATTCCTTAAAATATTCTAGGAATTATCCACAATCATAGCAGAGAAACAAGAATTTTCTTCCTTTCATTATGCCAAATTAAAGCATTGCAAAGAGGTAAACAACAATTACCATAATCATCGACCAAAAATGACAAGAAAACATGCCATAATGATCAATTTCCTTTACCAATCCATCTTTCTCATAAAAGTTTATTGAATAGAACTAGCTCAAAATATCAATTTCTACAACCAAATTAACTTCCATGCAATAAGAGCAACATAAATAACTCAATTGATTACACTTGCCAGGCATAAGAACACCTTTCCAAAGACTATGTCCCATAACATAGTGACAAGCTAACACAATTTACTCCATGATACAAATAATAACCATCCACATAACTGGAATGCATAACAGAAAAGGCCACATGTGAGCATGTCTAATGCTCGGTCAAAGATAACATGCACGATCAGCATCTCTATGCCTGATCTCAGAACAACAATATGATCATAAAAATCCAATATCTCACTCAAAGGCTTGATGGTGCTAGGCACACCATAGCGGTGCTACCTTCCATACAAGACCTTTGTGAATATCCCTTGTTGAGCAAGGTGGTTAGCCTCCAAGAGATAGTCACCACACATAGGTAGGTAGTGGGTACTAGCTGCATCACAGCCTCACATACCTCCATCCTCAAGGTTCCCTGCGTCTACTTCCTCGTATACACTCATCCAAGCCCGTCTCCTACGTTCTTGGAGAGGAATTCACATTGCAACACAAGACCAGCATACGAAAACAACAAGGATAAACCAGTTTAGCCACCAAAGTGCAGAAGAATAAAGATCATAATTGTCAATTCCAACAATAAGGCAAGAGAATAATCCGGAATCTCAACACCAAATCAAAAGTGCAAAAGATCACAAGATCGTGGCTAAACCTTCACAGTCAAAGTAGAATAAATTGCTGGCCCACAAGGAAATAAAGAAATAAATAAAAGAAATTCATAAGTGCACATAACATCACTATGTGACTAACATCTAGCCACCAACGAGGAAGGAAGGAACAATCGTCTAGCTATCCTAGTAGCTCATCATGTGGTGTGGCCAAGTCACACATCCACATGGCATGGCAGTGTGCACCTCGACATCACCCCGCATCACGTCGTCACGTGGCATGGCTCTACCCAATACCTAGCGGTAGGCCGCATGGAAATGTCTACTACATCTCGCATCGTGTCTCAGCACGGCATGGCAATACTCCAAGCGGACAAAGCACGCAATGGACGTATCTCGCATGGCAGTGTACCCCGCGGATAAGGCACGCGCTGGTCACACTCCACATAGCGATGTTCCTCTCAGGATACTCGCCGTAAGCCAGAGGTATACATGGCTAAGGTCTACCCACAAGTCTACCAACACTCGTCAATTGGCAACTTATGTAAGAACAATAACACGCCTCTCATGAAGACAAGGCAACAGATGCTCCAATAGAATCCAACAATATGCTCAAAAACTACCATCTATATGCTCAAAATACAGGATAGGAATAAGGCTGGCACTCATGAACCTCGTAAATAGGTTCATCACAAGGGAAAGTATTGAGTACACCTTTGATACAGTTTAGTAGTACAACTATATCATTCCTCGAAGTAGAGAAGCTAAAGTCGCTTCGCGCCGACATTACTCGTACGCCAATCCATACTATTCAAGGAACGGTTACTTCGAATACTACCCCTTAACATACTGAGTTACCCACAACCCGAGGTTTGGTACTCAGTAGGGAAACAAAGAAACAACATCACATAAGCAGTATGGTTTCCCATACTCATAAACAACATATCCTCCATGGTTGATTACTTCACCAATCCATGGGCACATATAATAAGCACTGGTTTCTTACAACACACACAAATACACCAGTACTGGTTTAGTCACATTTACGGGGAGTACTATCAGTACGCTAACATCTATTCAAGGAAGATTTCAATTATGCTTTCTATATAAATAACTGAATCAAGTTTACTCTAGATACAAGTACTGAATTCATTAACAATTCACAATTTTATATAAGGAAATAACAACATTCCTATATCTTTCTCGAATCTCACTAAGCATTCATAATTAAATTACTAGCTAAGCAAATTCACTTCTATAGCTTAGGACTTTCATCTATCACTATGAAGCCAAAAAGCAACATACAATTTCACATGTTTTATAAACATTCTATTTAAATCAATGTACTCTTTAATAGCATTTCTAAAATTCTTATGATTAGGCAAAGAGAAGGGAAAGAGAGTTTAATAGCCAAACTATTTCCTACAAAGACACAAGATCAATCAAGATCACGCTATAATATCACATTTCTCACTATAAGCCTATCATTTCAATAATTATGGTTGCAATAGGAGGTTCTAGTTTTCCCAAACAAAACAGAGATTGAGAGAGGCAATCTTTTCGACAACGCAAGACCTCTTAAGAACACTCACTTATAATAATACAATTCAGACACATGTCATAATTTGCAACCTATTAGAGAAGATCACATTACGATCAAAGCTAAGCAAAGAGTTATTACCCCAAATAACACATATTAATGCACGCACATCAAACAAGCTTTTCATTCGCACTTTCAGATTCAAGACAAGCACAGACCAACCCAAATGGATTAGTCTAAAGAGTACAACACTCAAACACCAACATCAAGAAGGCGAAAACAAGGTGTGAACACACACGTTACACACAAACTAAGGTCTGCTCAATCACTCACATGCAAAAGGAGGACAAGCATACACATAAGGTCGATACACCTCACACCAATAGAGGGCACACGTGACACCAGAGATCCCAATGTTTGCAACATGGGCTCTGATACCAAATGTAATGCCCCGCCAGGAAACCCCGAAGGGATTAAGCCATAACACAAGAATAGAGTGCAAATTTTTTTTTTTTTAAAGTTACAACACATAAGATGCAACAAGATATCAAAGATTCAGATAACATAGCGGAAGACTTCAACTAACACCTAAAGAGTTTCCCAACGAGATTACTTAAATTTCACAATTCACTTAACTCACACAATTAATCCAAAAGCTGAATATCTTAATAACGAGATAATTCATAATCAGGATAATTCCTTTCAAAAGAGGGAAATATAAATCACAAGCGAAGATTCATCATTAAGATCCATTCATAATCTTCATTCAAGCTTTTCATTTAAAATTACAAGCCATACATCTAATATTCTAACACCCTAGAATTTCATCAAAATCATATGAGATCTTTTCAAGCATAATTAGATTTCTAACCACCACTGAATAGAATTCATTACTCTAAGTTACATTCTTTCATATTCCAACTTATTGCATTTCAAAAGACGATTGCATAAAAGCATCTACGATGATCACATCTAAACCACTTATGCATTCAATCAACATGGCATTCAAGAAAGAACTGAATATAAGCATTTATAGTTAATTCCAATTATCCACTTAACCATTCTAACATAAGTTAATCATACATGATAAAGCTGAATAAAGGAAACATAAGAGAATACATCACATAACACCATAATGATCTCGGAGTTCACCCCTAAAGGGCTACATCTCCGGGTCTACTCAACTGCAAGACCCCTCTGATAAAATAATAAGGTTAAGAGTACAAGAGGTTACACCATATAATCTAGCCATCAAGGCGATACATAAACAATATACAAATGACCACATCGGTCCATTAATACATAAACGATCCTTAAAAAGAACAGGATCCAGTTGAACATAATCAAAGCTAAAACAAGAGGTCCATGAGAGCATCCATAAAACTGAGCCATCACCACCCAAGGTCTATCATGAAACTGACACTCACAAGGGCAGAGACAAAAGGATGACCCACAAAGGTACTCAAAACTGGACAAAACAACAACACACTAGCGAACGTAGGGACAAGTGTCATCACACAACCTGGAATGGTTACCTGGCAAGTCTTCATAGGTCCCGGCCCCATACACTGGGTTACCCTGGCAACCTAATCCGAGCTTCCGGCCCATCCAAGCCTCATGTGGACCCACACATCCTCTCGCGAAGACAAGGAAGATGGTTTGCCATTTCAGGCCTTCTCACAGCATGTCGAGTCTATGATAGCACTCGTCTCATGTGTGAGGCACATTCATCTTACTTAGAGATTACATTCTAATCTATTTAGGTTATCACTTATTAGACTCACTTTCGACGGGTTACCCAGCAGCCACTTTGGGCGCGGCCCCCAATCGAAAGCCACTTTCTCATACGACACTAGACTATACTTGGACGAACTCAAAACCAAGGAATACACATGGTCAGATGAACGGAGTTTCAAGAAGGGAGAGACAATCATCAGGTCAAACACGACTCAAGGGTAATCACCTACTGATGGTACTCTAACTAGAGACTCGACCAACAACGGTCAACCACAATCATCATTCGACTCACACACCAGGAGGATATGATCAACAATGACACCACCACAATACAACAGTCAACTCGGAATCGAGGACTGGAATAGGTACCCCAAGTCATTTCATACGACAGGGTCCTATCAAACAAGCACTCTTGCCATTTCATAATTAAAGCGAATACAGCAATAAAACTCGCAAGGCAATAATCAGAAAAGACAATATTCCCTCAAATTGATTTAATCATTACAAGTCGATCAAGTTTTCTACAAGATCTAAATCAGCTTACAGTTATCTACCTCAACTAGGGATAAGTTGTTCTTGGTTTTCTAACTCCTAAGGTTCAAAGCATCGAACAGGCAATTTAAGCCATAATGAGTTTTTAACCAATTCATATTAATAAATCTCAGACAACCATTAATCAACTAAAATAAGATATTTAACCTCCAACAAACATCATTAACATACTGGTTCGAAATCAATCTCTACAGATTCATAATTTTCAATCCCAGATGCATAATACGGATCACGTAATATAAAAAATATAAAAAGAGAATCTAAATGGAGATAATCATTTCCAAAGCATATCGTTTAAATTTCTAATGCCCAACGATAAATATTTCACTACTTTTCAATTACTCAAATGATATGCTCTACGATAATTTTTAACATCATCAATTAGTAACTACATCGTATTTCAACGATTTTCCAATAACATATTATTCTCTATTGTGCTTTTAAACAATACTACCTTAATTAGCCAAATGCTCTAATCAACTAGAAGGTAAGATCTAGATTTATTAATCCAAGATAAATCAGAATATAATCTACAATATTCAATTGCAAAAATTCACAGTTCCAGAACTTAATCAGGAAGAGAGCAAAAATCATGAAATGAAATTGTATAGTGATTAACCTATAAACTCCGTTATGAAATTAATCAATACCAAATTTACATTTTTCATGATGTTGCCTCTTAATCATAATTAAGAATGATTAAAACTTAGCATTAAAATCACTTGCATTAAAAATGATATTAAAACCACGTGCATTTTTTTGAATACTAAAAAAAAACATGCATTAAAAAGAACGATTTATAAACTACGTTTTAAAAACCATGTTTTAAGAAAAAAATGCATTTAAAATAGTGGCGAGGGCGGGCCGTACCCTAACCCTAGCCGCAGGGGAAGGAGACTTCGCGGCAGCACTCACGGTGGTGCCCGCAGGTGCCGCGGCGCCCTGCGGCCACCGCCGTGAGCCACAGACATTGCGTAGGTGAGCGGAGGTAAGGGGGGGATGTGCGGGGGAAGGGGAGGAGGAGCGGGTGGAGCTCCGCTCCCCGCCCTCCAACCCCAAACCCACAGTTAAAACAACAACGCGCAGTCTGTTTCCAATAAAAGAGACAACGCACGGGGGGCAAACAATTATATTTTTTTTTTAAATACAAAACGACACCCAGTCCAAACTACATCAAACGTCCATCACAAAATGGATAAAGAAAATAAATTTTGATTTACTATGAGTTCGGTTTAAACGAACTGGGTTTGATGTCAAGTTTTCTTGGTGGTTTTCTCATCCTTAACAAACACTCAAGGGTTTCAAACGCCCAAAAGAAAAGAGGAATTAACAACACCTCAAAACACTTCCAGCCAAGCTGGTTAATTTACTAAATCAGTTCAAAAGCATGGCATTCAATGGAGAATCCAAAGCCAAGATAGCATGAAAACATTAAAATCCCCATTTCCATTTTAAACAATAACTAAAATTGAGAGTCGGATCCTACCTGATCTCGCGTTCCTGGCAAGATCGGCTGAAGAGTCCCAATCTCCAGCTGCCAAAACCCTCTTCTCCATTCAAAATCCCCAAATTCATCTCCAAAATCCTTCTCCAACCAAAATTTCTCCAAAATGTCCATCCCCTCCAATTTTCCCCAAATTTTGGGTTATATGGAAGAGTTGACCCAAAAATTCCATTTTTGGAATAAAAATTCTTATTTACAAAAATAACTCTGCAAATAATTCCTTTTTAACTATTAGCAACAAATAACTTGCTTTTTCAATTAAAAATCGATTTCCTCAATTAATATGATTTAACCTTTCAAAATTTAATAATCCAACAGAATACAATTAAATCCATTGCAATAAAATATAAAGCTTTCTTTTTCAACAACATATCTACAATGCATTTGATATTCCAAATCAGTCATTAAATCGAATTCACTCCCAATATAAAATAAGCAATCCAATAACAACGGAAATCGCATAACGGGAATCAGATTAATTTAACCCATTAATCTTCAATGCACAAACGCATATTTAATCAAGATAATTACTAAGGACTAATTAATCAATTTAACCAAACACACCAAGCACGCAAAACGAGAAAGCCAACCAAACAGATGACTCGCAAACCCAAACAAAAAGAGGATAACCGACGACGACTAGCGACGCTCACTTGAGCACAACTAAGGTCAACTAGGGTCTTACGACCACCTAATCCAACTCTAAGGATAAAAAGGGTACACTCAAACCTGCACATCCAGGTGAAGCCGAACCTCGCACTCAGGCGGCGTTGTACCTGAAATCTCCTGCAACCAAGAGTCATACATGCATACATATATAAAATTTAATGAAAGCGTTAGCTCAATATTAATACCACGAAATTGGTACACTAAACAACTAGCATGAACTAGTGTGAAACCACATCAATAGCTATGCGTAAAATCAATCATCTGACTATAACAAAATATTACGATAAACTAATCAGATTAAACCAAGGTTAGAGGTTGACTAGGGCAGGGGTACTACATAGGGTCACATGTAGGAATGGAGTGTCATCACATGTTGTCCTCATATAGAATGGAATATGGCCATCCTTACTAGTCACACTCCTACACGCTAGCCTCACAAAGAAGCTAAATATGCACCCACATTAGACATGCATGCTATCTTCAGAAAGAAGAGATCCATACTCCTAATAGTCATACAAGCTACCCTCACAAAAGAAGGGTGAAAATAATCCCTTAACATACATGTGGAGCCATCTCAACCTATGTGAGTACAAGGGAGATTATCTTTCCATCTCATATGGCCCAACCAAATAGAATTACCTTATTAGGTGAAACCCAAACCTAATCAATTATTACATGTTATCAGTGAATTAAAAAGAGGAAAACTCCTATTGTGCTCTGGCTGTCTAGGTGCCAAGAAACCTAACTCACGTGACCCCGGTCATCACAAGGAAGCCCACTCCCCCTAATCATATGCCAAGCCATAGGGTAACAGATAAAATGACATCACAACACAAGAAAGAATTCTCACGAAAGGCCTTCAAGAACATATAACATCACTGAGCACATACTGCACATGGAGCATACATATGAACCATTACAAGCATAGGGCCTTCACCAATACCTCATAGGCATAGTGCCAAAGACAGAACATGAAACATAAGCACATCATAAACTACTACAAATCCTCAACAGAAAGGTACAAAACATCCCACTGGATTCATAGAAATAATCCTCAAACAACAAGGCAAGAACCTCTTGCTGGAGCAAACTTTTGCATGAGGAAACTCCTCCACAATAGGGCATGATCCCACTTACCGAGGCACAAAATACATCATGAAACATAATATAACATCATGAACCAATCAAAATTTCTCAACACAGACTTCACATGCCTCTGGGAACATCATACAGTCCATACTAGGGCTTTATAATGTAGTAAAATTGACTTTTCTGGGCATTTTGGACCAGTTCATCTCTCTTGGTATACACAATGACATTATTGGTTTATAGGGTGGCATTTTTAGGACATTGCCTAGCATTCTGGTTTATTGCACAACGTTTCTGGTCCATTGCTCAACGTTTTGGGTCCATATTTCAGCTTTCTCAGTCTATAAGTTAGCTCTCTTGGTCAGTTTGTCAGCTCTTTGGGTCTGAAATATAGTGTTCCTAGTAGATAGGGTGGTATTTCTGGTTAGTATGGTGGCGTTTCTGGTAAAGTGTGCAATATCTCAAGTTTGAAGGATCCTAAAGGTAAGGTAACTACCCAGATTGACTCAGAAGATAAAAATGACCTCAAGGGAATGACCAGGAGGTTGGATAAGCATCAGAAGGGGTGTACACATGGTTTATGCATCAAATTCAACTCACATGAATGATTTTGCAACTTAGTGAATAAGAATCAAGGTTAAAATTGCATTTTAGATTCAAAGAGTAAAGGGGAGAACCCAATCTCTGCATAGGCCAAAATAACTGAACCAAAACATTTCCAAACACTCCAATACTCCAACAAAAAGATTAAAAATGCCTGATCATGACATGGACACTCACTATGAGCTTCAGGAGCTCTTACAATGCAACCGACACATTCAAACCAAAGAAAACAACTCCTATCTCAATAAGGAGTTCACAAGAGAACAATACACAAACAAATAACCAATGCCTCCAAGAAACACACTTAAAACATATAGGAGACATCAACATACATATACATGGGATCCATTATATATTTTAACAATATTTCAGAGATGTAACATTTCTAGAAAATGCACTCAAGAGAATTTCATAGAGAACATTCACAATGAAAATTCACAGAAGAGAATCGATCTTTCCCTGCAAAGCTAACCATTCCCTTATCAAACCAAAATAGACTAATCCCCAATCAATCTTTGAGTTGCAGACACAAAAAACATATTTTCTCAGGAAGGAAGCATTCTTTGAAAAACATGAATATAAAAATTATAAATCCACTGACCTTCAAATCGCAATCCAAAAGAGTTGAATCAAAGAGGAAGAAATATTGAATCCAAACCAAAAAATGAATCCAAAATCCAAAATAGTGCCCCTGTTGGGAACCCCCAAACAGCTATAGGAAGCCAAATAAAAATATTTCCAGCAAAAACTCTTGACCAATCAAATAAATCCATAAAAATAATATTTCTTACCTACCGTGTATAATTCCAAGGTAAGAATATTTATTATATTTTCTACCAACAAATATAAATTTGCCCAATTAATTAGGAGGGTAGGTAAAATTAACTTTATTTATTTTTACACTTCCGATGCATAGTAAAGGCAATATAATAATATTATTAATTTTTTGGAGTGTAAGAATAGAAATAGGCTTTATATTTTTATAATTATTAATTAATTAAAATAAACTCTATAACTATATCTAAAATAAATTAAGATTAATTAATCAACAATAAATCAAAAGGATAAAATAAATCAAATAAAACAATAGCCAATAAATCAATTAAATAAATAACAATCAATTAAATCCAAAATAAAATAATTAATTAATAAATCAAACATTTATAAATTCAATAATAATAAATCAAATATCCATTAATTAATTAATTAATTATAAATTTATTAATTATTACTCAACATTGATTAATCAATTAAATAAATATTATCCAACCATAGGATAATTAATCCAATCCATGAAAAACCATACACACACACATAACCAACGCATAAAGATAGAACGAGATACCGACTCAAGACTAGATAACATTCGCACTTGATAAGATTGACAAGGTGAACATACTAGACCATGAGCAAGTAAGGGAAAAACCAAGTCATGTCAATCAATTGCCATTGGGATTAGGACATGCTCATACTTGTGAGACCAGGTGGAGTTGATGTGTGATGCTTGCAATCCTGCATCCACTGATAAACACAAAATAACATCTATATATACAACATCATAGTAGCAGGCAAGTGAAAGAGAATCACAACATCTTATCATGCTCACGATGAGTGATAAGGGATCATCCCTTTCACGAAGACAGACACCCAATACAAACACATCTCATAAAGTCATCATCATGAAGTAGGGTTAGTATCATCATCATATATCATGAAATCATATGAATCACATAAGAATCTCAAATACATATAAGTCCGTCAAGAAATACCATCCATCGAATAATCATAACATGTCATCCATCACATAGATCATCAAAAGTCATCAATATATCATATGTCCATATAGCATCATAAATATCTACTGCATAGGAGTAAAGCCATAATCATCATCAAAATATCATCATAAGTCTAGATAAGTCCATCGAATCATGAGTCAAAATATAAATCTAGGAGGGAAACTACAGATATGTTGTCGGTTAAATTCGTAATCATTTGATAGTATGTGCATGTTTTGAATGTGTTTGAATAAAAAGTATATTGAATATAAAATTGCATATTCTTATTTTGGTTCAAAAAAGTATATTGTAGCTATAAAAACATAATATGACATTTCCTTTTATTTTATCATTTTATCCATGTGCAAGAGTATACAATAGAAGGTTTGAGCTCACATGTAATTAGGTGCACCACCAAAAATAGTAGTTGAGCTTGTTTTTAATTATCCACTTTTTGTTGTGTGTTTGTCCTCTCGTCATTCATTCATGAGAAATTATTTAATTTGAGAGAGCTACAAGAATGTTTTAGACTCTAAAGTGTTACCAAGTCAGTTATAGTAGTGTTTATATTCATCATCATCTTATTCCAAATAAAAAACTAAGAAGTTATAGGTTTATCTTTTATAAATTATGTTGCTTTAAAAGTTTCTAAATGAACTATATTTTATAAATAATGAAAATTGCATTAAGCTACAAATTTTTTGTGTTTACTTGCTATTTTGAGAAAGATACTAGAATACTACTAGTTCTCATGTGTTGAAAAAAAACCATTGTAATAGTGTTAAAAGTCATAAAGGTGTTATTTAGCAATTTTATATTACAAAGTCAATTATGATACAAACACAATAGACCATGTAGAGAGGTTTTGTGCACAAGGTGTTTCATCTATCTACACTATACTTAAACATCACACTCTACAAAAATCAAATAATCAATAGCAATCTTGTACTTCATTCCTACCAAAAAGTGATAATTAATGAAGTCCACCTCTTTCCTAAAGATTGAATAAATTGGCATTCAATAAAGGAGCTCAAATTATTGAAAGTGTAAAGATGTTGATCTTCATTCTCAAGGGCTTGATGTATACTTATATGATGTATACTTACATCATCACATACGGGAGCTATTAGAGCCATTTGAAGCATTTTAATATAGATTTTAATTTGAACTATATATTTGTTATTTTGTTATAAGGGTTGTATTTGTTTCTACAAGGAATTATAGGTACACTAATAAAAATCTACGAGTGAGCCACTTGCCCATTCATGATTTACCAACTTCCAAATTCTATCAAGAAATATATAAATCAATTCTAACAACACTCTAAGATACATTCATATTAACATTAACTATGATACCAACTTCAAAATTTCAAATATTATATAATTCATTTCTTATGAATTTTAGATGAGATAAAATTTTAACTATGATATATGATTCTTAATTCTAGTAATATTTGTACTTTAATAAAAGTTTTCATTGATTTCTATCTTTTAAACCATACATTTAATGAATTGCATATATTTTTACACACACACACATATATATATATATAACGTACTTGCATATAAAACATAAAGAAGTCAGGTTGATGAACGAATTGGGTTGGTTATGGCATTTATTAAGTTAAATGCACTGTGGATGACGGTAGTTAGCATTTTATATAGATTTTACCAAGTCACTTGGGGATTTGAGGCCCAAATCTTAAGTTCATCAATCACTCTTCAACAACCCTTTAACCATTAATGTCAATATGAATGTCTTCGGAACTGCACATACGTTGCATTTGCTCGCCATGAAAAGTGTGCACACAAAAAATCTGATTGCAAACAGTTCATTCAATTTAGGTATACTTTTTCTGCACAGTAGTCTGAAACTTTGTTAGTCATTGTTTAAAAGACAGCAATGCAATACATTGATAGCATTTAACTGTAAATGTGCATGATAATTAGAGTAGCAAAAACATAGACAATGGAGAATGACAAGCTCTGTGACCAAACAGAAGTTGAATGGGAGGCGATTCTCCAGCAATTGCCTGAGTTGCCAGGAATTTGCCTTGACGATTTTCTGCTCCCTCTCTCAACTGACGGACAGCCCGCCGGTTTATTATCATTGCCGTCTTTTGACGAAGATGGTAACAACCAAGAAGCTCTCAGTGCAATGCATGGGGATTCTTTCGACCTTTGGTTAAGTTTTCTGAGCAAAATTCTGTTTAATGACGAAGATTTTGAAAATTTTGCGGCAGGAGAGGATGGTGGGGGTTTTATCGACATAAACTCCTTCCTTGGAGATTCCAGCGAGGATAAAGAAATCCAGCTGGGCGTCTACGTGGATAGCGGTATGAACGGAGGTCAGTTTCTGGCATGGCAAGCAGCAGTGGAAAAACAAGAAGCAGCAAACGGCAAAATGGGCGGCTTTACAAGGAAGCGCAAACGTTAAGGTGCCTTTACTGGGTTGTCTGGTCATTTCTGTATAGAGAAATTATCTAAACTAGCAGGCAATCTCTTTAATTACAGTTGGAATCGACTATAAAGCAGGTTATATTTAAATATTAGCATGCAGATTTGTGTTTGTTTTAAAATATGACAATTTTATGGTATATAGTAGTCATATTTATCTTATTGTTATTTCAATACATTTTCTACATTGCAATACATATTGTGTTATACCATATAAATTTTAGTTGTAAAATCTTGCGATTTCAGTGTATTCAATTACATCTAACATGCGACATCTTCTTGTTGTTGGATCAAATTCATTTCCCTGATCTCCTCTTATATAATCCTATCATACATCTCGATTCCTTGTTATACATGAAATATTTAGAGTGGGGCTCATTCTTCCTCCACCATCGTGTCATTGGAGATTTCCTACTCTCATCCATCTACCATGTTCCCTCATCTATTTTCTTCTATGGTTGCGAATCATTTTGTATCCCATCATCCACTAATTCCTATTCCTTTGTCACTATTATCAAGCTATAGGCTACCTCCATGCCATCCAATATTATATCTCCCATCAATCCATCCCCTTAATAGTTCAATGCTCTTAGCAATCCAAAATTATAAGCCAATCTTAATCCATGTAATTAAATAATAAAATCTAAGTAAATCACCCAATTGGAACGTTATTCTTGTTCCTAGCCTCACTAGAAGACTTGATCAAAATCCAATCATCATCATTAGTATATATTATTCGCATTCCTTGTATTATTTTTAGGATATATTATTCCTATACCAACAACATTTGAGCTATCATCACTAAATCATATCTTTTTAATCTTGATCGAGGCAATATCATATTTTCTTTTGTATGATTCTTGGGTATTCTTGCTTTATTATTTGTATAAATTGTCATTTATCTTGCACATGTATTAGTCCTTGTAGCCTAGCTATCACAATAGTATCATGGTATTCTACATTATGACACTATATGACCTTAGGTTACTTGTGACTTTTCTTCCTATGCATGGGGCACATTGTCACCCTCATTCCTTATATTGTTTTCTTGTATAATGTATTGTACTGTATCAAATAAAGAGTGCTCAATATAACACAACATAGCTAGACATTTCATTCTCCCCCCATTATCTCTTCCTTGCATCACCTATCCCTAACCTTTTCTATGCCATCAATCTTTCATCTTTTCAAGAGCACACCCATATTCTCCCAAACCTACCTATCCTCTCAAGGGGGCATCATCATCCCTACCATATTTCATCCTATTCACTCTTCATTTGAATGTCCAATCATTTTCTTCAAAGTAGTTTCATTCTTGGTTGAAATGCTGCTACCACATAGCACCATCTCAAAGAGGGGCAAAATGCAACCACCTAAAAGTGATATGTCATCAATTGGCTAATACCTTACCATTTCCTCCACATATCTCATTTATTTGATTAATTATCTCATTTTTATCCCCTTATGATTTAAATAATATTATATTATGTAATTAATAGAGTCATTAAATTCATGTCTTCTATAATTTATCACTATTCACCCAACTCCATTCTAGCCTCTAAATCACTCAATCATCCTCCTAATATCCACCTTAGGTTAACAAATCTAAATATTTATTTACCTATTTTTCCCATCCCCTTTCCAAAAACTAAATATCTAAATATACCAATTTATTTATTTGTCTTTTCCATCCACTTTAAATTAGTGAGCTAAAATTTGTTAATTCACTAACTTTCTCCACTTGCACACACTAACCTTGGTAACATTCCTTAAATTATGCACATTCACCAAATATGTATAGATGTATGGGCTTTGTACACAAAGAATGGGTCCTTTGTACATCTAACATGGACCTTGGTAGTGTGTCACATGGGACAAAGGACTTTCCATCCCCTTAGGAGTCTCCAAAGTAGCCCTCTTGCACTTCATCTCTCCACTCTCTCCAAGTGGATTCTCCACCATGAATTTCTCTTTAATTTTTGACTCTTTCCCATCTATCGACCAATTAAGGTCGATTTTACTCCTCACATATCTTCAAGGGTCTCAACCAATTTGAGATCTTAATATCTCCTTTTAATCGTATCCATCTAATCCTTGATCCAAAAATCTTTAAATTGACCCCATCCTAAGTCATTTTCACTGTCTTAAACACAACCACCCCACCTTGGTACAACAAGGGTTGCTATTGGTAAGATTACTTGTTATTTTTATCTATGTTCACTAACTCTTTCACTTAATTTGGGTGCTACATAGATTGAGAGAAGGATAAGCTAATGAATTTTTAATTAAGTATATTGCAAGATTTGTTTCATTGCTAAATAATACATTAAGTGGATGATTTTGAAGGTTATTTTTTTCCTTCATGGATGTTTTTCCAAGGGTATATATTACATGTCATCTTGATGGCATGTTTCTCTATTCTTTTGTATGGTGGTTTCTAAATACTTGTTCACATATTTTTTCTCACAAGTGGGGTTAGGTGGAAACGTTTATTTCTTCAATATTTTTCATTCAATCCACCTACAATTTACACGTATTCCTTTGCAACTACCTCTCATCTCCATTCCTGTGTTTACAAACTTATAAAATTTTCACACCGACTTGTTTACCACTCATACATGTGCACACTTACATACATGTTTCAATCACTGTGATCTAGCCCCTCCTATCATTTGACTATTTTGCATTTATGGGGTCATCCTCATGGTCATAGACACATCCTACCCTAATTAATTTTTAATTCAATTTTCAAAAGTCTTTGATTGCCCATATTTATCTTTCTTACCTAGGGTTGACTGAACATAAGTTGGCATGATATTTTTTTATGTCCTTGTATTTAAAAACATTCATTCTAATCATTTGATATTCAAACAAAATGATTTAGATATCATTCACATTTACACACTTCAATTAGTTCTCTAAAAGGAATTTAGCTTTGCACAATCATTCTAGAAGCATTTTCATAATTGAATATTATAGTTTTTTATATTATTTGACTTTCAAGAATCTAGGCAAAAGGTTATTATGTAATAACATTATAGTATTTTATAATATTGCTAGGTCTTTATATATTTGGGAATAATAGAAGAGATTCCACTACATTAGGTAGAGAAAAGAATAATAGTTTACATAGATCATAGAAAACAAGTTTACAAGTGCATATCCATCCCTAGTAATTGAGTTCATTCTTACACAATCACAAGAAAATATTTTAATATCTAGTCAATTTTAATTTTTTTGTTATTTACTTTTCTAAATTTTGAGGGATAGAAAATTTAATTTTTTATCAACCATAAAACCATCATTAACTATTGATCTATGTATCAACATCAACTCATCATTATATCTATCTAAAATAATTATGTTGGTAAGAATTCCATTAGTGAGGAGCAATAGATAAAATAAATACATTGATGGTAGAGACTAAAAATACTACCATCAAACAAATCTTGACCATACAATTTACAATAAAGACATGAGCATGACATGGAATCTTCTCATGTTACGATAATTCTAATTTTTTGATATATGAAAAATATCTTAACCATAAATTTGTTACTTTTCTAAAATCATCTTATTTAAAATAGTCATAGATGATAGGTAACCAATTAGATCTTGATCTTACATTTATTTATCTATTCAATTTACATTTCTTTAAATGGGGATAAAGGATGTCGATATGGATCCTTTTATAGTCCATGATATTGGGCAATTTGTTTTTGGGTCTACAAATAGCTTATAATATAAGAACTTCATAATATAAATAAATTTCATTTGGTTAAATTTGATTTATTTTATCATCATTAGATCTAAATATAAATTAATTTATAATTATTAATTTTTAGTTAGTATAAGATGTTGAAACATATCAATGCTATGGAATGGTATAATAATTTTTAAAACTTATTCATGGATACCATATTTTAGAAGTGTATGGTAAATGATATAAAACCATTTGAATGAATATGGTTTTTTACTCAGTTTTCATAAGTTTTGCATTTAAATTTTTATTTTATAGATATGTTGTTGGATAAATTCATGACTGTTTAATGCTATATTCAATGTGCTAATTTATTGCATTTTTCCATTATTAAGCAAACATGTGAAATATTGTCATTGTTACTCTTGAGTTAGTAGATGATGTCAAAATAAATTAGTGTTTGTACTCTAGAAAAAGTATAATAATTTTTAAACACTATATTTAAAAGGGATGCATAATAAATGAGATAAAACCATTTGAATGAAAATATTTTTTTACATAAGTTTTATAATTCATGTATGTAATATTTTCTTTAAAAAAATACATATATAAATCATTGTTTGATCCTATGTACATTTATAAAATGCATATATAAATAATTTCATTTAACTGATTTGTTACATTTGTCTTTATTGAAAAAAAAATGTCAATTAAGTGTAATTGTTACTTTTCAAGAGTCAATAGATTATTTCAAAATATATTAGTATTTGTACTTTATAGAATGGTATGATAATTTGAAATTTATTGATGTTTTCCATCTTTAGAAGAAATGCATAATAAATGAGATGAGACCATTTGATGAATATGTATTGTAAAGTAAATTTTAAAATTAATAGATTTAACATATATTATTTCATGGATATGTTGTTGCTTAAATTCATAATCATTTGATCTTATGCATATGTTTTAAATGTGTTAGAGTCAAAATATATTAAATACATTCTTTTATATTCTTATTTTGCTTCAAAAAATATATTGTATCTATAAACATGTAATATGATATTTTCTTTTATTTTATCATTTTAGATATATGTAGGAGCATACAATATCTAAGAATCCATCAATCATGATGAAAGAGGGCCTTTCAATTCACATGTAATCAAGTGCACCACCAAAAAATAGTAGTTGATTTTATTTTCACTTTTTCATTTTTTGTTGTGTGTTTGTCCTCTTGTTATTGATGACAACTCATTTGATTTGAGAGAGTTACAAGAAGGTTTTAGATTCTAATGTGTTACCAAGTCAACTGCAATAGTATTTAGATTCATCTTGTGTTATTCCAAATGAAAAAATAATATGTTATAGCTTTATCTTTTATAAATTATGTTTCTTTAATTTTTTTATGAAAATTTCATTAAGCTACAACAGTTGTGTGTTTACTTGCTATTTTGAGAAAGATATAAGAATACTACTAGTTCTCATGCTTTAAAAAAACCATTGTAATAGTGTTAAGAGTCATAAACCAAAGAAAAGGCTTATACAAGTTTGTCTTTTGTTTATGGGGCTATTGCAAAAGTACTTTAGAAGTTAGCTATGGGAAGGAAACATGAATACTACTAGTTCTCGTGCTTTAAAAAAATCATTGTGATAGTGTTAAGAGTCATAAACTTGTTATCATAAACCAAAGAAAGGTTTATACAAGTTTGTCTTTTGTTTATGGGGCTATTGCGAAAGTACTTTAGGAGTTAACTATAGGAAGGAAACATGTATGAATTTCAAATTTTCACTTCTCAAGGTAACATCACTAACTTATACAAATTATTTTTGAGTTGTATTTTGACAAGATGTGTTACTTTCTATTTCTTTATTCAATAATGTTACTAATATGGAAGGTCAAGATATTATTCATAACCTCAACATTAATTTAAATCTTTTGATTTTCTTTCTAGTTGTCATCTTTCTAAATGATGGTTTATCTTATTATTCAATAACTTTGGTAGAATAAGAAAAAAAATAGACTAGGCATTATGTATCCCTTTCAACAAGTTGGTCTACATGTAGTGTTTTACACCATATTTTTATGTCATTTTTAAAAACTTTTCACCTTGATTTTAGGTCAATTTAGTTTAAAAATAAAATTCATCTCTTCAACATGGTTGCAAATTTTCTCATCATCTAAAACCTTGTTGAGATTGTTCTAGTTTTCTTATTTGGTTTATTCTTGCAAACATTTGCTATTGTTTTTTTTCCACGTGGATATTTTTTCCATTCTTCTTGGTTATTCAATATATTATGGGTACAATTTCTCATAATTAAATATATGTAGTTTCTCTAGTCTATTGATAGGATGAGAAAAGAAGACAAAATATTTGACTAGTTGTGACAATTACAAAAATATGGTTTCAAATAGGAGGGGGAGATTAAATAGAAAAAAAAATAAGACAATAGGAAAGGTTTTACTAGATGTTGTGCAACATTCAATGATAATATACATAAGGCAAGGAATAAAGCTTATAAATTTGTATACAACAAGATAAAATGTCATATTGATTATGGATAAAATTAAGTTGAATGTGAGAGGGACGAGCTCCCTAAAATATTTGTATTTTTATAAATTCTTATGAGGGTTTCAATTTCTTTGGTTCTAATGATGATCTCCTTAAAGAATGGATAGATATGTCCTTTATTCAAACCATCTTATTCTCATGGATGTCTAAGGAAAACTATTTATCACACTACACCACAAGGCATACACATCATTTATATACTTTTTCTTTGTGTATTTATAATATTTAATTGATCATATGGTTACATATCTTCTTTTACAACTTTCTAGTCCACACTTGAGATGAAAAGGCTTGCTACTATTGAGAGAAGTTGGATTACAAGAAAAATCTCTTTATTATGATGAAGTATTTGATTTTACCAATGAAAGAATGCCTCCTTGAATTTTTAAACTTTCTTTATTGCCTTTTCAAGAATGAGATTTTTTATCTTTTGGTGAAAAAATTTTGTGTAGGTGGATTGTAGGTGAAATCATGTGGGGACAATTCTTGGTAGAGATGTTTTTAGTTTGTGTATTAAGTTTGACCATCAATTAGGTTTTTGTGATGGATTTGATTATTGTTCTTGAATAATTCTCTCTAGTGACACTAACCTTCTTCATATGGAAATTACACCACACTATTATAATGTGAAAATGAGTAATTTTTCATTAATTTTTGTTGTATTTGTTCCCAACCTAACAATTGCTTGATTATGAAAATGTTTTCCAATAACTTGATTCATGTTATATTAGTTTCATTCCCAGATTCAATTGTCTTTCATTTTATACTATATTAATCTTAATATAAACATATATTTTTTAAAAATATTAAATAAGATCATTTTAATTTTTTTTTGTTCATTTATGACTTCAAGATTAAAATTATATTTTTTGAAATGTTTCTTTTATTTAGTGATTTTATGTTACAAGGTCAATCATGATACAAACATAGTAGACTATACAGAGAGGTTTTGTGCACAAGGTGTTCCATCTCTCTACATTCTACTTAAACATCACACTCATCAATAATCAAGTATTCAATAGCAATTTTATACATCATTCCTACCAAAAAGTAGTTAAATAATGAAGTCTTTTTGTTTCATAAACATTATTTGGATTAACATTCACTAAAGGAACTCAAATTACTGAAAAATGTAAAAGTGTAGATTTTCATTCCCAAAGGCTTGAAGTATACTTAACATCATCACATACACAAGTTATTTGAGACATTTTAGGTATTTTAATATATTTTAATTTTAATTATATTTGTGCTACTATTTAACAAGGATTGTATTTGTTTCTACAAGGAAGTATTTGTACATTAATAAGAATATTCCACAAGCTAGAATTAAAATATAGAATCTACTTGTAGCTAGTGAGATTTTCTATGACTGAGCCACTTGCTCATTCATGATGCAAACTTTCACATTATGTCAAGAAGTGTATTTCAATTCCAACACACCCTCTAAGATACATTCAGATTTAGATCAACTATAATAGGAAAGACAAAATTTCAAATATGATATAATTTAATTCTAATAAAATTTTAAATAAAATTAAATATTAGATATGATAAATTATCCTTAATTCTAGTGATCTTTCTACATATAGTTATTTCATTGATTTCTATCCTATAAGTAATGCCTCCAAGCTGCATACTTTTTTATTTGTTTTCATGTAATTAAGAATTCAATTATAGAAAAATTATTCTTCTTTAACAAAATTTTAATGTAACAATTTTTTTATCAAAACATACCCATTGAATCTATATATACTTGCAGGCTTATATATATATAAACAATGTACTTTCATATACAAAAAAGAGCATTAGAAGATAAAATGTGGAGGCGGGTTGATCAACAAGTGGAGCTAGTAATGGCATTTATTAAGTTATGTAAATTTCTATACTGTAGTTATGTAAATTTTTGTACAGTAGTTATGTAGAGCTTCTTCTACTAAAGAAAATCCATCTCCATACTGTATTTTTAGTTTTACATGATAAATAATGTGCTGACTGTTCAATCTCTTAATCTAACAATTTTTCTCTAAGGTGGAGCACTATTTTAATTTTCTATATAAATATCTATATCTATTTATTTTTTCTTTTTATTCTTTTATTCAAAAAGACATATTAATATTATGTTGCTTGTATATTTTTGGGTTTGATTGTGTACGAAACTCCAATGATCCATCATCACGATGGTCCTTGAATGTTGATGATAAAAAAATTCATATACAATCAAATCCAGAAACATAGAGCAACATATTCATGGATTGTGGAAATCTGCTATCATTAATATTAATATTATGTTTATTATTAAATACTAATTACTTGATGTGTAAATAACTTTAATATCTATATCATCCATAAAGTCATGTACCTATCCAATATAGAAGCCCGACTCTTTAGGCCAAATTCGCCCAAGGCACGATCTAGCCTTATCCCTTATGATGTTGGAACCTTGCACTTAGCAATACTTGATATCTAGTAGGCTCATTAAGAACCATTCAACTTCACCAGCAAACCAAAGGCCCATTGACAATGGCTTCAAGTTTGAATTAAAAAACTTTTATATACATGATTATGACATGAAACTCCATAATATAGTGTAAAATACCTCTTGACATAATGATGACATGAGTGTTGTCTCATGTTTTATTTTAACATTAGAAAAAAAATTAAAATTATTTTGAATAGAATATAATAGTTTGTATAATAAATAAATTGTATCTATATATCTTTTATGTAATTGTAAATGAGCATATATATTTTTAGGTTTAATCAAGGTTGGCCTAATAAAATATTAATTATGTAACTTAAATTAAATTAATGTCTATTGTGGGATAATACAAGATAATTACTATCATTTAAAAAAAAAACTTTGAAGATAGAAATACTTATTCTATGACTAAAGATGTATGCTTTTGAAGTAGGTTTTAGAACTTGAATTGTTTCCAATTTTAAAAAATGGTGTCTTTATGTCTATATAATACCATAAAATTTGTGCAAGATTTATGCTCTATCTTAGATTGATTTCATCAATTCACCATTTGCTACATGATAATATGATCTTATTGAATGTGCACTTTTTCTCTTTGGATTGATTGATTTATCTTCTATTATTTTTGTTATATGAAATTAGAATAAAAAATATTCTTAAAGAGTTATTGTATCTTGTTAGTGGTTATGTTAAACTAGTTCAATCCTTTAAAAGCTCAGGTAATTAAAAAAAAAAAAAAAGGCTTTAGTGATGGAAATATTCTAGACTGATATGATGCGTTAGATGCTCTAATTAAAATATTAGTAGCATGCTCCTTTTGCAAATGCAAATGATATTCAATGCATTATTCAATCATGATAATAAGTGTAATTGAATTCCTTTAAACATGACTACATAATAATAAATCATGTAAATATGTGTTTAGTCAACTTAGGGTAGGAAAATAACAAATAATAGTTGAGAGTGAATGCAAGATCATGATATGCCAAATGTTGTCAAAAATATAAAAAAATTGCTAGATTGAAAAGTACTAACATTTGGATGGACAAAATGTTAATATTTAAAGTTGAAATTTGTACCTTCCCTCCAAATATGCCTTAGATTGGTTTAGATTTAGGAAAATGGTATCACCAAAATTTTCAAAATTCTTCTAGTAATATTCTAAAAAACTTCAAGACTTCATTCATGAAGCTAACAATAAAAATAAAAATAAAAATTAATAAATGAAAATGGTTTGCATAGGAAGCTTGTAGGATTCTAAATATATAATATGTGCATAATGTAAAAGATACATAACCTCTCTTCCCATACCTATTTTGGACTTTTCCATCTACCTATATCACACCAAAGATGATGCAAGGTAGTTATCAACTAGGCAATGAGAATATTTGACCTTGGTTTGAAGTGGGAGTAAATCCCTCAATGTGATATTTCTTCTTTCTCCCTAACGTATTTTCCCACATAGACATGCAAAAATTATCTACAACAAATGTATTTATTTATTTGTAATTATTAGAGTAAACATTCAAGTAAGTGTGTCATTTGTTCATTCACTTGCAATTTCACTTCATCCATGACTTCTTTCTTTCACCCAAGATATATTTAAAGACAACATTAACATTGAGCCAACACTTTGCTTCCATATATCTTACCCATATTTCATATCAATTGACACTAGTAATAGCCTATATATCAATATGAATGTCTTTGGTTCATATTTGGGAAAGATCTATTTCAAATCAAATTGATGTAACTTTGCATTTTTTACATCTCATGTAGTTGCTGTCATAAGTGCAAATAAAAATCTTATTGCAAACAACACATAAACATTGAACCCACAATCATTACATTAGGAGTAGCTAGACTCAAAGGATGCATTAGAGTGCATTCAATTTCAAACTAAGATATTTATTAAAGTAAGCATTCAAGTGAATGTGTCGTTTGTTCACTCACTTGCAATTTTACTTCATCCATGACTTATTTCTTTTGCTCAAGATATCTTTAAAGACAACATTGAACCATCACTTTGCTTCCATTTACTCAATTTTTTTCAGATAACTTTAAAGATGCACCATACCCATATTTCATATCCATTTAACACCATAAAAAAACAATAATAGCCCATATATCAATATGAATGTCTTCAATACATGTTTGGGAAAGACCTACTTCACATCAAATTGATGTAACTTTGTAGCTTGCAAATCTTATGTAGTTGCTTATTGAGAATGTGAAGTCCAATGGTCACATGACCTTTCGTCTTCTCTTGTCTCTTCATTTGCTAGCTGTATATTTGTATAAATGGATGAGTACAAACCATGTATCATGTAATTGTTAATACACGATATTTCTATGTTTTCTCGTGGATGTAGCCTTTAATGGTGAACAACATAATTTTTGGTGTTATGTCTTTTGTGTCTATTTTCATGTTATTGTTTTATATGTGTTTATTAGTTTTATTTGCTCATTAAAACTCAACAATTTGTGTCAAAGCTTGGTTAGAGCCAAGGAATAGTTGTGAAGAAATTGAACAGATATTGGCGAAGTTAAAATCTTCTCTATGCTTAGTTACAATGTGACATTAGAAGTGGAAACACAGGAGATGTCACTATTCATGGCTGTATGGGTTGGACTTCAAGTAGGAGATTGTTGAGAACATGAAGTCCAACAGCTACATGACCTTTCGTCTTCTCTTGTCTCATCACTTGCTAGTTGTATATTGTATAAATAGATGAGTAAAGATCATGTATCATGCAACTATTTTTTTTTTAATCAGTATGCATCATGCAACTATTAATACAAGATATTTTCCTCCTTTCTCGTAGATGTAGCCTTTAATAATGAACCACATAATTTCCTAGGTTATATATTTTATCTTTATTTTTCATTTTACTGTTTCAATTTTATCTGCTTGTTAAAACACAACATTGCCATCACAAGTGCAAATAAAAATCTTATTGCAAATATCTAACGCACAGACATTGAACCACATTCATCGCATTAAGAGTTGCATCACAGTGCATTCAATTTCAATGTCGCCAACTTTTGTTGGTAGAAAGTGAGTTTGACAACACAAAATATAGATATTTTTGCTTGCAAAACATACACCTTATTATGTTGTTAAGGAAGGTAAAATGGAGAATGACAAGTTCTGTGAGCAAATAGAAACTGAGTGGGATGTGATTCTCCAACAATTGCCTGATCTTTTCGTGAAATAGAAAAACAAGAAAAAGCAAGCCGTAAAATGGGCAGCTATACAAGCACTAATGTTAAGATGCATTTATCGGATTGTCTGGTCATTTGTGTATAGATAAATTATCTGAATTAGTAGGCAATCTTTTCAATTATAATTGAAGTGGACTATAAAGTCATGGGAAAGAAAGAAGGTTATATTTAAAAATTGAATGGTTTTAAAAAATATATTAATCAGAAATTGTGTATAAGTTTTTTTTATTACTTTCTGACTTTGTGAATATGTGTAATATATTTTAGATAATCATTAGATGAGGTATTTATTGTGTTGATTTATAAATAAATTATTAAAAAACTTATATTCAAAAATGTATATTTTGATAAATAAGGAGTATTTTTATTGATAAAAAGAGACGAGACATTATTTATGGAAAGGCAGGTGGTAGAAAGACACATTCTTAGTGTTTGGGTGAGACCAAATCCAAAAAATATATGAAAATGAACAAAGAGCAGACCCCAATCAACAATAAATATAAATAGAACCACTAAGTGGTGAGAGCAACACCAATAGTAGGAGGATCATAGTTATTAAGGTTACCCTAGATACATTTGCAATGATAGTACTATCATCTATAGCCTGGATACATTTGCAATGATAGTACTATCATCAATAAGCTCCCAACCAATAAGAGCACCCTCCTCTTGATCTTCTACAAGTTGTTGAGCACAAACAATGGAAATTACCAACTCCAAGAGAGGGAACTTGCCACACAATCTGACTAGCCAAGAACATTGTGCCCATAAAAAGAGGCAAAAGGTGGCCAAGAGGGTTGAGACCATCTATAGGTAACATGATCCATATAAACATGTAGCTAAGAGGGTTGAGATTGGGATTAATGATTTCATCTAATAAAATGACCATGATCATGCACGTGCCCACAAGATGGGAGGGAATTAGGTGTTGCAACTTTAGAAATCATATAGGAAGCATTACTCCAATGTTCAAGAAGCTCTTATAGGTGGACAATTTCCAATACAAATTTATGAGCCTACACCTGGATCTATTGTATAAAGAAAAGTGAACATCAATTAAACAATTAGAAAAGAAAGTTGAATTTCTATTTTTCTAAATAATAAAGAGAATTTCCACCTCAAAATCATGTCAATTTTATAAAAATTAAAATGGGAGACTATGCCAATCATCCAACAACACCGTATGCATTATGAAGTGGTTGGACCAAAAAGGCTTGAAGAAGTCATGTATCCAATTCCAATCTTCTTGACATTTGGTAATAAAAAAAAGATGCTTGAGAGACTCCAATCATCCACATAAAGGAAACTGATCATTGAGCATTTTCTAGTGAGTAAGAAAAAGACCTTGGTGAATAATGCACCACACTAAATGAGAAAATTTGGGCTCAAGAATAGCACCCAAATAGTTTGAAACTATCAATGCTAGGTGACAAGAAAAATCTAGAGGTGCCAAAAAATGGTTTAATTGGTCCCCATTGGAAGATGAAATATGAGTCACAAGTGTCCCTTATGGGGTTTGTATTTACAAAATAGAGTTTCGAGATACTATTTATAATCTTTCCACAAACACTTGAAGGACCTAGTTCCCCAATCTTATCAACTATGTAGAGATGAATGACAACAACAATAGTTCAAAATATCTTGTGTTACTAGTTGGATAATTGATATTTCATCTTAGCTTTAGGACAAGAGAGAAGATTCTTGGTGGTTCTAATAAGGAGATTAGGCAGATTTTTTATTCATTTCTTACAAAATTCAAAGCAATAACCCAAGGGGCTTTAACAAGAGGATGATCTTGATTGGATAGAATTGGAGACTGCCAAATAGATTACTAGTTAGGCTATTATAGAAGTCATTACCAACCCAAAGAATATAGGGCTTGATGGAATTCTAGGCCTTCCAAATGTTATTAAGAGTAAAAGTACTTTGAATTTGTATAGACTCCCTCACAGTGAGTAGAGTATTTATAGAGACCAATTCCTTTCCAAGATGGTAATCTAGTATGAGTTACCCTTAAAGAAATATAGTGCCTAATGAAACTTTTCTACGCATTATTCCCTTCCAAAACACTAATAATCTATTTAGCATAAATAGAAATTCCTTGTTGATGAATTGAAACAAAACCTAAGTCATTGATATCATGAGGGAGGTAATAGAAATACCAACCAACATGATGAAAACCCTTTTTTGTCATTAAAAAGTTCCCAAAGAAAATTGTTGAGAAGTTTCTCAACTTTAAAATCAAAGAGCTTAGAAGAGGCTTAGCAAGAAGAGTAGTAACATAGGTAGAGGTTGGAATTTTAGAGCACACCTAGAATTTTCTAACCAAAGAGAGAGGCTCAGTGATCCAATAGCTTAGATTTTCTAAATTTTGGCAATGGTAACTTGCCCCAAGCTAGCAAGTGAGGCCTAAAAGGAAAAGGGGATGCCTAAAAATTGAAATGCTTTAAAGCCATGATATATATTTTGAACTAAAAGAGTCCAACCATGTAGAGTTGGAAGAAAATACTACCTACATCATTGAGTTTGTTTAGTCTTTATCATTAAATACTCAAGCTAGATGAGCTTGGTAGAATATATCAAGATAGAGGAGAGAATGTTAATTAATATTCCAATCCTCAAGAAGAGCAAGAAAAAAGTTATCAACAAAATGCGTACTGAATAGTTAAGTAGATGAATTGGGCAAGGTCATACCTCTAACCAAATTCTAAGAAATTGTGTGGGGCAAAAGATAGCCAAAGACTTCAACAACAAGGATGTTAACCATAGAAGCTAAAAAGCATTAGTAGTAGATATAAATAAAAACAAAAGGATTGGATGATACCCATAAATGGTTGCAAGTTGAGGCCTTCATGAATAAATTTTGAACAAAATGAATAAAATGGAGTCCAAATCCAACCACTTGAAGAATGGAAAGAAGTTTAGGATATTCAATATAATTGTCTTAACCTTGACAAATCCTATTTTGGTAAACATTGTAGGTCATTGAGAACATTTATCCCATTCCATCCCTTCCTTAACAAGAATAATGTTGTTGAGGGTTTGGGTACATCTTGGTTCTATGGAGAAAAAAAAAGTAAAATAAAAAAATTGAAGAAAATATGGGTGCATTATGTAAAAATTCATATAATGTGCTTGTATTATGGTTTGGTAATTACCAATTCATAACACAAGAAAATTTTGTGATGTGAGTAAACTTTATAACATAAGCACACTATATAATGTGATGATTTTTTATAAATGCTCATATTATAGATTTTTATGCAAATATAGATATTTATAGGGAGATAGAGTTAGAGTTAAAGAGAATGAGAGGTAAAAAGGGAGAGATAGAGATAAAGTTAGAGAGAGGGAGAAATAGATATACATAGAGATAGAGAGATAAAAATATAGAGATAGAAATATATACATGTATATAC
Source organism: Cryptomeria japonica (assembly GCF_030272615.1). Classification (NCBI taxonomy): domain Eukaryota; kingdom Viridiplantae; phylum Streptophyta; class Pinopsida; order Cupressales; family Cupressaceae; genus Cryptomeria; species Cryptomeria japonica. The sequence continues at coordinate 651,529,764 of NC_081408.1, forward strand.
ATATACATAAATGCATCCATGCATGCATACATACATACATATGTATGCATATGTGTGTGTACATATATATATAAATATATATATAGAGAGAGAGTGTGTACAAAGTTGGAGAGAAGGTGAGAGATAGATGGAGTTAGAGATTTAGAGAGAGGGAGAGATAGAAAGAGGGACACATATAGATATATTGATATGGATAAATAGATAGAGAGGGGGAGGGTAACATAGAAAGAGAAGGGAGAAATAGGGATAAAGGGAGAGGGGGAAAGAGAGCGAGAGAGAAGAGATGGAAAGACAAATAGAGATATATGTAGAGGTGGAGGTATAAGGGAGAGAGAGGGAGAGAGAGAGAGAGAGAGAGAGAGAGGAAAATGGTGATTAAGCTAAAGTGCATTATACAAATAATTTTTTCACCACTTTCACATTAGGATTGAGATTGACAAATTAAATATACAATCCCTAAAAGTGTTTCCTACTAGAAATAAAATTATGATTGACAAATTATTGTTCTATAATTTAAAAAGGGAAAGGAACCTAGAATTATATATATAAAGCCAATATCTAGGATTCCAAAACCTAGCATGGATGTTTTCACATTGCATTGTCATTAGTATGGCAAAAAAGTTTAAATCATCATTTTGTTTAAAAAATGCAACTTGCAGATATAGGAAAGGAAAATTTGAGTGTACAATGAAATAAAATAACTAGAAGAATATAATGGAAAATACTTGAATATTAATCTATTGAAAGAACCTAACTAAAATAAAATAAAAATAAAAAAAAAGAAGAATATATCACCAAACCATCTATAGATTGAATAACTTCTTCCTTATGTAATCTATAGCTAAGAGGGAAAATAAGAATTGTTGAGTCTATCTAGGGATTAACCTCAATAAAATCCCTATTGGAATTTCAACATCCAAGATAAGGAGAGTAAAAAATAGTGTGAGTTATTGATCTAAATGCATCTAGAAATAAGAATGGAAACTATGATAAAATATTGTAGGATGTGAATATACCAAGGTGCTAAAGGGCATAATAAGTGAAATAAGTTATAATAACAATAAGAAATAAGAGTATATCACCTATAAATTCTTGAAAAACCAATAGGATAAGAAAGTTGAAGGCTAATATTGTAGAGAGTTGTAAAGATAGAAAGATTTGTGTGAGTTACAAGAGAGAGTTGAGAGCAAGCAACAATTAAAAAGATTCATTAAAAAACAAGAGTTAAGAGGAAGAAGTTGATGATATGTTTGGATTTGTCATTAGAGGATTCCACTGACCTAAGAAGGTAACAATATCCTCATGGATCATGGAATAGCAAGTTGTGTTATGTTAGGTGGCTCACATAATATCAACATTTCAAGAAGAAAATTCTTTAGGGAGCATAAATAATAAGAAGTGATACAAGAATCATAAATAATAAATGATTTTACTTAGGGAAATAATAAAGTAAGGTGAACACTTGAGAAATTTATATGCCCCCTTAAAATATTTCATGTATGTTGTGTCAATATTTTAAGGTAATGGAAAAATGGGAAAAAAGAAGAGGGGGATCCATAGGAAGGATTCACACCCTAGGAACAAGTTTTCATTGACTCCAAAATATAGGTGATCAAGGAAAATGATAATGTTATGTTGTTACCAAAAATAAAGTATGGTTGCACATGATATTATGTCACTATAAATGGGATATTCAAGAAAATAAAGAAAGCTACAAGTGCCACATATGGGGTAGAAATGCAATAGTCTCATGAGAAAATAAAGGAATAATATTATTTATTATGCACAAGGAATTAGATAGAGGTAAATCTCAATTTCATTTATCATGTGAAGAAGAGAGAAGTGTATCAATAGAGGGAAGAGTTATGGAACTTGTCTCGGTAAGTTTTTCTATTTTTTATGTAAGATTCAATGCATTTATTGGTGGAATAGAAAAGCACATGATGATATGTATAGAAAGGAAGTTTTATTTGAATATTTTTATAAAATTTATTGCATATAAAAGGAGGAAGAGTATCCAGACCACTTTTATAAGTCTCAACAAGATACTCTCTTTTTTAACAATTGGAGTAGGAAACAACACCTTCTCTTGTGGAGAAATATGCATTTTTGAAAATAAGAAATCATCTATATATAAGACAATAGAAGAGGGGATGTGGATAGAGGAGTTTAGGTTTGTAAATTAAACCCACTATAGACATGATTCATTTCTACATGAACCTTACTTCCTCATTCCATATTCCCAAACCACGTCTTTTATATCCATGCTTAGAAAGAATTTTGAATCCAAGAGTCTTGTAATGTGTATCCACATAAAAAGGAGAAGGTTAAACATCACCAACCTTGTTAAAAATAATTTTGAATCCAAGATCATAATGTGTATCCAAATCAAAAAGAGAAGGTTCAACATTACCAACCTTGTTAAAAAGAGTTGTATACCTGCATGTTGGAGAACACGTAGTATCAAAATTCACAAGAGAAGAAGAATTGATTATATCATGAGAATGTAGATCCTTGTTAAACGTAGTAATGTCAAAACAAGAAGGGTCAACTTCATATTCGCTAGACCCATAGCGGTGAAGTCTAAGGAGCCCCAATAATCACCAAGACATGAATTGTCAAAAGAAGGAACATGATTATCAACAAAGGGTGACAATTTGGTGTTTGGAAGTTTATTATATAGTGGTAAGTTATAAAAGAATAAATAGTGGGCTTCATATAGCATTATTTGAAACCTTTAACAATACTGAAAGAGATCATGACCAACTTTTATTGTATGTACATTACCATTATAAATAAATTGAATCTATTGTCTACCAAGAAGAGAATTATAAGAAAGACTCCTCAGTATGACATGAACCTTAATAGGTAATGTAACGAGGCCTAATGTAAAATGCAATAGAACATTACCTAGAGTTGAGAAAGCCACTTTATCAAAACCTCTAATGGATAGATTTGAAGGATAAATAAACAAAGCATTAACATGAACACAAATAAGGAGGTCTAAATTACAAACTTGAAACCAGTATTAATAAGGGTTCATTTAATCCCAATTGAGTTTATAATAATAGTAATCATAAGGGCATAATTTTTCTTTTAAACTTTGAAAGAAGGGAGTTCAAAATAATTAAAAGTGATTTCAATATAATTAGAATGAATAGATTGTACAATAGTGGTCACATATGTGGGTTTCATAGAAGATGGTATGGTTATCTTCTATGAGGCTTTTTGAAGAGAACTATGATGAAAAAATGAAACTTGTATCACGCCCCAAAGGGAGATCCTAGCTTGTATACCTAAAGTTTCTTAAAAAAAGTCATACTATTTGGAACTCTCATTAGAAGGATGAGGAGGTGGTGGAATAAATAGATTTGATAAAGGTAAATATGTATATGAGTGACCTTTATTTTTTTGAGTGTTATATGTGTGGGATACTATATGGTACAATCAATATCCACAAGCATAAACTATGCACAATACACTCCATATGTTGAATAACATGAGAGAGAAAATAAATTCAAGGGCTATTAGGATTACCCAAAACAATGATTAAAAGATGATAACGTTGAGGTGAATTAAGTGTTGCATGCATAACAATTTTAGGATTAGAAGAATTTGTTTTAGCATCAATGGATCTATCCAACATCCCCTTAGTGATTGGGATAAATTTGTTTAATAATGATATAGTTAACTACTTGATAATATTCTTGAGGGATATTAGAGGTAGGAGATGAGATAGGAGAAGTATCATCAACATATATCCACAAAAGATCTAAACTGAGATGAGAATTTTCATTGAATAATTATTTTCACTAGAAGGGAGAGTATTATAATGAAAAGCATGCAAATTAGTGTTAAGAAAAATATTAGTTATTTCATCCTCTTGTGCCAAAATATCTTTCATAATAGGAGAACATTTGGGAGAGGGATCAAAAGAATAGAGTAAAATAGGAATAGCCAAGTCACCATCAAATGTATAGAATTTAACATCTTGAACTTTTGGAGAAAAGGTGGAAAGTGATGTAATAAAAGAAGATAAGAAGTTCATTTAGAAAGAATAGGAGGAAAGTAAAGGAGGCATAAAATAAGTGGCTAACATGTAATATGATGGCTGCACAAAAAAGTAAAAGGTAGTTCATTATAACATAGAAGAGGTGTAGAATTTCAAGCTCAATCTACGAGATAATTTTTGGCTACTTTCACATTGAGATTGACACTAGTTTGTTACTATTTAACAAATTAAATTTAGAATTTGTAAACAAATAATTTAAAAATAAATAAATAGTAATTGATAAATTATTATTATAGAATTAGAAAAGCGAGGAAGGAATATAAAACTAGATGGATAAAACCATGACCAAGAATATTAGTACATTGCATATACATCCATATGTCATGTTGTCATGTTTATATCTAGAAATATTTGAAGCATTGTTTTCTTTGTAAATATGTGACTTGCACATATAAAAAAGTAAAATTCAAGAGTTCAATGAAATGAAAACAACTAGAATAATATGATAGCAAATCTAAATATTAATCTATTGGACTAAATTCATTAAAATTGAAAGGAAACAAAGAATAAGATATCAAAAAATACTCTTGACAATAAATAAATTCTTCCTCAATATAACTTGTACCTATGGGGACAGTATTTTTTTTGGGATCTATTTGGGCATTTTACTTAGTCAAAACCCTATAACAATCTTTCAAGTTCCACAACAACCAAGATAAAGAGATTGAAAAATAGCATGTTCTTAATTTAAGTGCATATAAAAATACAAAGAGTGACTAAAATGAAAGATTGAATATATGAATATCCCATTGTTCTTAGGGGAATAATAATAAGAATAATTTAAAATAATAATAATAATATCACCTATAGAGTCTGAAGAAAGCCAAGAAGATATGAGAGTTGAAGGAGAATGTTGTAGGAGTGTTGTAGAGAGTTATGGAGCTTGATAGAGCTATGTGAGTACCAAGAGAGATCCAACAAAGAATAGCATTGAAATAAACTCATTCAAAAAGATAGGAGGAAAGAGGTAGGGACTAACAAGCTATTTTCAATTCATTTTAAGTGGATTTCATTAACATAGGTAAGTAACTTGAGTGGAGAATGCCAAAAAATAGTCACCAAACAAGAAAATATCATATGATGCTAGCATACATTAGAAAAATATTCACCTGTTACACTCATGTCCAAATAATGTATATTAAAAATGATGAGATACACATAAAACACAAGATTAACACAAAGGTGATATAAAATTGACAAAAAGAAACAACTGGAAACAAGAATTGAGCACTTTGAGAAGGAGAAAGGCTAATGCAAGGGATAAATTGAGCCTACAAATAGACTAAGGGAATAGGCACTAAAATAAGCATATACTATAGCATGAAATTATGAGGATATGCAAGTTTTTTACATTAAAGATTATATAGATATGGAGAGGGACAAGAGAAGAGAGAGGGAGATATATAGAGATTGATATAGAGGGAGTGGTTTAGATATACACACAGAGGGAAAGGTAGAAAGAGTTATGGAGGTAGATATAGAGACATAGAGATGTAGAGAGAGGCAAATATAGAAAGAGAGAGATGATGAGAGAGGGGAAGAGATGACTAGAGAGGTGAAAGGAGAAAAAGAGCTAAAGAGTGATAGGGGAGAGAGGTAGTTATCAATAGAGATATGGGAAAGAGAGAGGAGGTAGAGAGATAAGGAGAGAGAAGAAGATGTAGACAAGGGATAGAAATATTAAAAAAAATATAGAGAGGAGAGAAAGGAGAGTGTGTGTGTGTGTGTAGAGAGAGAGTGAATCATTGTTTAACAAAGATCTTACAAATTTGTAAGACCATATCATAGGTTACCATATTTTTTAGTTATTGTATCTTACTTATAGGTGATACACGGTGTGAAATAATGTTATCCAATACATAATTCAAGTGTATTATTTATTCAAAATTTGGTCCTACACTTTTAGGATTAGAATGCCTAATGGTTGGAACTCTATGATACCTCACAAAGACATATTTTTATACTTAATACAATTTTAGGCTTCAATGTCATAAAATTTGCTCATTTTATAATACAAGTTAGGTTACAAGTTGTAAAATAATTTACTTTCAAATTTTTTGATCAAGTTAGGTTGGCCAAAAAAAAATGTTGTTTAATATGAACAAAAAATCATAGTAAATTTTTTATAAATAATTATTAGTTCTTGCCAAAGGCAAGATACTTATGCATTCAATTTTTCAATTATTTAAACCAATCATATCACAAAATTAAAAATTTTAAATGAGATTTCTATAATTTATATTTATTTTTTAATTTTACATGATTATATAAATATCATTTATCTTTTTTCTTATTGATCTATATCACAAACAATCACTCTGTAAAAATTTAATTTTCTCTTTTTTATATTACATATTTTATTTCATCAATCAAATCAAATTAAATTAATATCATTTTTTATATTTACAAAAAATAATTAAAAACAAAAAACTATATAATATCTCGTACGATTCCATAGCATTACCCTTTTATGTACAACAATTTAGCCCACAACCAATTACCCTTTTGTATTGTTGCATTTAATCATTGCTTTTGGAAAACTCCACTTAAAAAAAACTAACGAATTAGTTTTATTGAAGATATTGGTCTAGGTAAAATTTGTTTAGGTTTTGAATTAGCGATATAGTATTTAGTTTATAATTTATTTATATTTTAATATTTCAAAGGAAAAAATTAATCAAAATTTATAAAAATATAATTTATCTTCCTTGTATAATACTAGCTTAAGTTTTATTAATCTTTAATTGTTAATTATTTTATTCTTATTTTTTATATTTTCTAAAAAAATAAATCAATTATGAATAATTTATTATTCATAAATTTATTTTTAAAATTTATAAATAAATTAAACATAATAGCTACTTTTAATAATTTATTTATTAAATTTCAATTTATAAATAACTACTTCTTAAATATACAATATTCAACATTAAAAAATTATAATATTTAAGTTCTTTAAATTTATTTTAAAAATTAAAAAATAAATAAATATTATTACTACTTTTAATTATTGATTTATTAAAATTTGTTACTAATCATAAAATTTAATTTATGAGTAACTAATTTTTTAATATACAATTTTCAACATTAAAATTTTATAATACTAATTTAAGCTCTATTAATTTATTATTAAAACTTTAAAATAAAATAAACATTATAACTACTTTTAATAATTGGTTTATTAAAAGTAGTTATTAACCTTAAAATTCAATTTTACTTTTTTACTTTATTATTTTCAAATATATTTCAAATTATTTTATTAAAGTAATAATTCTAGATTTTTGCAATATTTACTTTTCATCTTCTACAATGTCAACCAATTTGTCAATTAAAAAAACATTATCTATATTAAGAGGCATAATTATTAGTTGATTTAATTTTTAAAATATTTTTAAGAATATTATCTTAAATATGAATTTAGAAACTTGTCATAAGTGAAATAATAGGATATAACTATTTATTTTTTTAATATTTAACTATAAATTTTTTAATTTTTAAAATATTTTTAAGAATATTATCTTAAATATGAATTTAGAAACTTGTCATAAGTGAAATAATAGGATATAACTATTTATTTTTTTAATATTTAACTATAAATTTTTTTAAATGGTTTCTATTTTTCTATATGAATTTTAAAAATTGTCATAATATAGAAAATTTAAGATTTTAAAATTTATTATTAGTAAATTAGTAATTATTTAATAGTATATAATTTTTTAAATTTTAAAAATATTTTACTATGAAATTTTAAAATAGTTTCTATTTTTCTATATGAATTTAAAAACTTGTCATAATATATTAAATTTAAGATTTTGATATTATTAGTAGATTAGAAATTATTAGTTGATTATAATTTAATATTAATATGCAATCTATATGATTGAATAATGTTTAAAATATCTTAAATAAAATTGAATTAACTAACAAACTCTTTATTATTATTTATGAATATTAAATAAAATAACTTAAATGAATTAAATCAAATAACTAAAATTAAATTACTAAAACTAAAATATTTATTCATATAAAAAGTGGACTACACAATAGATAAGATTTTTATAAATGAATTTAAAAATTTATTCAATTTAATTTTCTAAAATATTTTTAATAATATTGCCTTAAATATGAATTTAGAAACTTGTCATAATAGGATATAATTTTTTTTTTAAAATTTAAATATTTTAATATGAATTTTTTAAATAGTTTCTATTTTTTTATATGAATTTAGAAACTTGTTATAATATATAAAATTTAAGATTTTGACATTTATTATTAGTAAATTAGTAATTATTAACTGATTATAATTTAATATTAATATGGAATATATATGATTGTATTTATTTTATGAAAATTGCAAGTTTTTCTTATTAATATTATTCTTAACTAGAAAAGAAGTTGCATAATTTTCAAGATTTTTTACCAGATAGCTTGATTTTATGCAAATTCTAAGTTTTCCTTATTAATATTACTCTTAACTAGAAGATAAGTTGCATAATTTGTAAGTTTTTCTTATTTATAATCTTTTTAATTAGAAGAGGAAGTATTCCTTACACTTCATTATTTAAGACGATTTGGTAAGTTAGAGGTTATCCATTTGAACAATATAATCTCCTTCATTCCTTTGCTAGAGCATTGCTCGAGGTATCTATCACAACAACAATATTCACCTTTGATTCTTTAATCCACAATGAAATTTATTTGTAAATTTTAAGAAGAGATATTATTTTTATATGTTCTCCTATTTGAAATATGATAGTTTTGAGACTAAAATAATTGCATGGTCTACCATTTCTTTGTTGCTCTATTGGTTGAATTTTCTATTGGACCCAGTAATGAACAATTTGTAGCTAGCTTTCATTCATATAAAATTGGTCTTGTTTTTCCTTTTGAAATAATTTATCTGTATGATTTTTTTTGGGGGGGGGGGCTTAACTTACAAGAAAGTTGTAATTATTGTATTAATTTTTTTAATGGTAGTATAATTTGAATTTACATAAAATCTATTTTTTAGAAAGAATTATTTTGACAATTTATTATTTAATATTTAAAAAAAAAATTGTAGAAAAAATATTTTTATCATATCATTTTTTTATTTTTTATATAAAATAGTTTTTTAACATTCATAAATGTTTAAAAATTAAAATAAATAGATGAATAAAATTATTTTGGAACAAAGATAAAGATTAAATTGCTAAAACACTCTATTATAAAAATAGATATGTACAAAACTTTCTCTTTAAATGTAGTATTATATTTGGAAACATTTCATTATTCCTTTATACATTTGTTTAATATTCCATTATAGGCAGTCAACTGAATTGTCACTCGTTCACAAAACCATCAATTCATTAATATACTACTTTATATTGGAAAAAAAAATGACTTGCCAAAGCAATGATAGTAAGACACCACAACACGAACATTTTTTAAGATGTTAAACCAAATCTCACTATTATTGAAGAATTTTTCTTTCTTTGTTTTATAAGTGTTTTATAAAATTGTCACTTTGGTTTAATATAGATATTTTAAATATATTTATTTTAAACATATCAAAATTTTCAATACAAAATACTAATTTAACTTACAATTACATAAACCTATTTTATTTATTAGATATAAGGTTTACTCAAGGTTATGATTTATTTAAGGTTATAGTTTTAAGGTTCCATTAAGATTAGCTATAAGATTCAACTAGGGTTGTTGTGATGGTCAAGAGGTTAAGGATTAATTCTAATAATTGAATTACAAGTTAATCACAAATTAATTTGGAAGTATTTGGATAGAAGACACATAGTTTGGATATAAACATACAATATCTTTAGGTTAAATGCTGAATAAAAATTGTATTTGAATAAAATTTAGGTTTCAATGAATGAATATCATTAAAAAAATTACATTACAAGTAAAATAAAGAGCCATAACAACAGTGTCATCTAAATATGCCAGTAACACTTTGCACTATTAGTTAAAATATATGAATATAGATAAAAATAGAAATATGTTTTGACCAATTGAAAGAATTTGACAATGATGCATGTATGACCAATTAAGTAGTGAAAATATTTTGTACCATGCTATCTTCTATTTATTTCTACAAATATTTGAATGTATGTCATGCCATTTAATTAAACTATTTAATTACTATTTTTTATTGTTTCTCATATATTACTATTAAATCAATAATTATAAAAAACAACTACTACAAAATTTTAATTACTAAATTATTATTATTTTTGTAAATGAAATTTAAAGAACTCTTAATTTTTTTAGAAACAAGATCTTAAATTTTTTAAAGAAACTCTAAATTTTTTTTAAACTTCAATTTTTTTTTTAAACTCTTTTTTTTCTTAATAATTTTTTCACAAACTTTAAATTTTTTTCTAAGAATTTTTTTAACATTCCAATTGATCAAGACAAAATTTGTTTTTTTGGTCATGGATCTCAAGTATGTTTTATTTTGTGCATTTTCTCTTAAATTTTCATAAGTTAGAAGGTTTTCTTTCAGCTAGCTTTCATTTGTATAAAATTGGTCTCTCTTTGAAATAATTTATTTGCATGAAAAATAATTTGGATGTAACTAGCAATAATTATTGTGTTGAATTTTATAATGGTAACATAAATTGAATGTTGAAAAAATTTATTTTTTATAAAATTATTTTGGATTAAAGATAAATTTTAAACTGCCAAAACAATCTATTACTTAAAGAGGGGTAAAAATTTATTAAAACATAAAGAAAGTACAAGCAAGAAGGGCTAAATGGACAGCAAGAACAAACCAAAACAATCTATTATAACAATAGATATGTAAGGAAATTTTATTTTCTTTAAATGTTGCTGTGTATTTGAAAAAAATCATTATTCCTTTAAACTTGAAAACATTTCATTTCAAAATTAAGTGGATTTGCATAAAAAACAAATAGAAGTGCATAAAATTCAAAAGATATCCTTATCCATTAGATGACAATTTATTAGTTTTTTATTTGGATTCCATTTTAAAATCAAATGGATGTATATACAATTTATATGGCAATTTATCATTTAATATTTAAAAAATATTCAATTTTTTAGAAAGGATATCTTATCCGATTTCATTCCATTTTTTTAATATTGATAAAATACTTAAAATTAAAAAATTAAAAAAATAATTTAAAATAAATAGATGAAAAATTAGGAAGGGTTTGTGATTTTATTTTATTTTTCATAGGAGTTAAGAAAATATAGATGGATTATTGTATTATTGGTGGAATGGTCGCTCCACAAAAAATCATTCATGCTACGTGGTTGTAATAACAATGATACCTCTCATCTACTAGCTATTCATATCTACAAAATTATTAGAAGAAAGACTTGAAAGTCTATCATGGGTACACCCTCCAGTTGATAGTGATGGTGGATTTCACCCTGCTACCTTGTATGGAAGGATTGTTGCAGTACTTTTTGGGGGTTGGAAATAACTATATAATGAGATGGACCACTACTTGATTGGTTATAGATTTGGGCCAAGTGCCTTCGGTCAATAATAGACTAGCATATGATAGCAATAGACGAGCAAAGTTATTATTGCAAGAATTAAGAAAAGGCAATTTTTTATATCCTAATTAGTCTATAAAATAATATTTTTTCTTTTAAATTATTATTAATGTAAATGCTAATAATAATTTTTATTCAGGTCACCAGGATGTCACACAATGCAAATATATGGGAGTCCACTTGGTTGTCAAAGTATCAATGAAAACCTCCAATGAATGTCATCTATCGTATAGAAGAATTTAGTGTTTGCTATTGGTCGAGAGAAAAGATGCCCAACAAAATTTACAAGAACGAATCAATAACCAGTAAATGAAAATTTGATAATTATTCTCTATACTTTAAATTTTCTATGAATCGAAGGTGAAAATTGAACTTAGATGTAAAATTCAATAATCTACAAATTGAGATTACGATTTTTTCTGATTGGTCAATTACTCTATACCATGAACTTCGAGATCTCTACCTTCCTAGATGTATCTAGAAGGTCACTATTAGGCCTAAAATGACCATCATAAAGCACAACCTATCTAATCAACTTAGTATCAAGTTCATGAGATTTCTTAAGGGAAAATCACAAATTAGTTATCACACTGAGCTACTTGAGGAAAGGTTGCTTGTTAGTTTTAAATTCAATTATTCAATCAGATTCATAATGCATCAAGTCATTCCATCATTCAAGTTGTTACATCATACTATGGAATATCTACATTACATGTTGTGAAGTCCAACGTGACAATTAAAATTCAAGCTCTTCTTGATGATATTGAAAATGGAGTTATTGCCAGTGTATAAATGGTCAACTAATTCTAAAAATATTTGAAATTGTATTTGACAATTTTTTTAAGTTATTTACACATTGTAACTATGACTAAATTCTATTTTTACGCTATTTTATAGATGTTGTCTAAGAGTTATTATTATTGCATAAATAGTTAACTAAGACTATATGTTATTACTTATCAAGTTACCATTAGTTTTATGTTCAAAGTTATTCTATATACTCTAGTCGGTTATCTCTGTCGAAATATTCAGTCGGTATGCACAATCCAGTCGGTTATAGAAGAAAGTAGTCTCAGAGCGTAGTATACACCAAGTTGTCTACCGAGTATCATTCCATGTCTACTGAGCAGCAAAGATGACACACCGAGTTGATATACACCAAGTGAAACATGTTACCAGATTCATTGAACCTGGACATACATATGGAAACATGTTATAAGATCAAGGAACATCTAACCGTTATCACATTGGTAATTGCACTTTAAGATTGTGTATGATTTTGAGGTCATCTAATCAATGAAATATTTTGCATGGTTATTCATTCGATAAAACATATTTGTAAGATCGAAGCAATGAATGGATAACCATCATAAGAGATCTATTTATACAACATGGATTAAGAACAGATATATACATGTAGCATGATAGAAAGGAAGATATAGAAATATATGAAGCAAGACATGTGAAAGCACTAAGTATTATGACTGTTACAAAGACACAGAGGTTACTGAGAAGGATTCTAGAGAATAGTCAAAGAACAGAGTAAACATAAGGGTTTACCGAGTTACTATATAGGTTACTGAGGTATACTATAAGCAAGGTAATCTTATTCAAAGCACATAGAATCTGCTATAACATTCTAGATGTAAAGTTGTAGATATTTGTAAAGATTTTATTGTAATATTTTGAAGTTGTAAGAGAAACCTTTAACAGGGTAAAAGACTCTAATCAAGTCTATAAATTGTAAAGCCTCTAACCAGGTGCAGCATTTAGATTAAGTGTTGTAAAATCCTTTAGCAAGGTAGATCTAACAGATCTTGATACTCCTAATAGGGTAAGCTATCACAAATAGATAAACATGTAGCTCTAACCGAGCAACCTTTATTATTGCAGTAGTGAAGTTGTGGGTGCCATCCCCACCGCAGTTTTTCTCTCTAACCAAGAGTTTCTGCGTAACCAAAATATATGTGTTATGGAGTGAATCATGTATGATTGTTATCTATTTGTTTTATCTTTATATTATGTTACTGCACTATTCGGTTTATGCATAATAGTAAATTTATTGTTGAAGAAAAGTTTTGAAGTACTGATTCACCCCTCCCCTCTCAGTACATTAGCTTTCCATATTGGGCCTAACACTATAATTATCACAATGGACAGTTATTGATGTATGCATTTTGTTCATTTGTGTTACCTATTACATTCTAGAATTTTTTTAAAACACTTTGAATGATCTATTCAACCATTTCTGTTTAAACTCGTTACTAACAAACTCTTTATTACTATTTATGAATATTAAATATTTTTATGATTTGATATCTCTCAGCATATCTTATTTTTTTTTAAATATAGGTATGCTAGTTTATTATGAATAATAATTCTAGATTTTTTAATGAACATCATATCAAATGCATTTCTCATTTCTACTTCAAACTAACAACACTATTGGCAAGAACTTGACTATTGCATTCATTAAAAGTTTTTTTCTAATTAGTTTTCACAAATGAATGTAGAGAATTAAAATCTTTGAACAAAAATTCAATAGTTTAATTTTTTTAATTTTTTTTATATAATTATAAAATCACTATTTTACTCTATTCTTATTGGTTAGTGTAAACATTAAATTCAATTTTTAGATAGAAAAAAATTAATTTAATTCAAAAGGACAATGACATTAGCTTATATTAAATCAACAAGTACTATGTAGACCCATCTCTTAGGCTATAGCTATTCTAGCTCCAAAATTGCATTCCCTCTCTTGATGCCATGAGACACATTTTGGGACCCACCATCGGGCTGAGATGGAGGCATGTTGTCATTTTGTGGTTGATGTAAAGCATTTGCATGCAACTAGCATTTGCCAACCACTCTCACGGTCATGAGTATGACTACAGTTTGTAATCACGTGTGTCAAAAAATTTGCAATGCCTGCCTAAACGTGTGTTCGAAAATTTGAAATGCCCACCTAAACATGTGTCCAAAAATTTGAAATGCCCAGCTTTAATGATCATTTTTCCAAAATAGCTACATCTGTCAAGAGAGATCTAAAAGGTCGAGAGAAATAATTGGGAGGTGGAGGTTTTGGTTGAATCACAGAGTGAGGGGAGCTGCGGTTGCTATGAGAAGAGCTTGTTGTTCAATCTCAGTGTTGTTGCTTCAATCTCAGTGCTGCTACTTCAATCTCAGTGTTGCTTCTTCTTCATTTTGTTTATGTTTTTGTAATGTATATAGGATTATGCCAATTTTATGTTGGTTTTGTTTGGAGACAGCTTTGGAAACGACTATGAAAACGTTGATTCAATGATCGTTTTTGTCATTGAATTTTTAAATTTTGGTGCCCAGTTTTTCAAATGGTTTGTAAGTTACAATCTATCTATGCATTGCATTATATTCAATCATATTTTATGAGTAGTGAATTCATTCATTTATATAATGTTTAAGTTTTTTTTATCATGGAATTCAAATTTTGGTGCCCAACTGTTCACATGGATTTTATGTTTTAGTTTAGTTGTGCATTACATTATATTGAATCAACATTTTATGAGTGGCGAATTCATTCATTCATATAATATTCAAGTTTTTTTTATAATATTCAACAGTGTGAAATATTGTAGCTCCATGATGCCATTCAAATTGTAGTTTCCAGAATCATGAAAAGGGTTTCCTATTATTTCGATTACTTTCAAAGCCATTCATTATTTGTTACATGGGTTACTAGATTTTTCAATCAAATCATTTGGTAAAATGTTTGAACCGGGTCTTTTGTTGCATTCAATGCAAGATTCAGTTTGTACTCTAAACTACTGTGCTAGAAGATTCATTTTCTTGCTTCTTTCTTTCATCTCACATTCAATGTAAGGAGATTTTCCATCTTTGAAAGACCTAGTGCCCTGCGTTATCTCATCCACAATCATATTTCCCTCTAGCTTATTTAATTCATTTTTGGAAATATTCGTTGCAATCACTTATTAACATTTATTTGCTCTCTTATTTCACATGGTTCGCTTTGTGGGCTCTTGTGACAATCTTAGGGCTTTCTGAACATCATTAACAATGTTGCCCTTCTGTTTGAATTAGTTATGGATTTTACATAAATTTTAGGGCAGTAGCAATATTTTTGTGCTGTGGAATATAGCGCATTGTGGAAAATTAGCAATGTTCTGCTACTTAATTTTGATTGTGCACAGTTTAGGATTTTGAAGAAAGTTTGCAATATTTAAATTGAATTAAAAATTTTAATCTAAGTTTTAGAGCATAATAAAAAATTAGTATTGGTTCGTCCTACTTTTTAAATAATAGTTTTTAGATTAGGGGGAATTTTATTACAAAATTAACATTTTTTATGTTCCATTGTTTAAAGTGGGTTACATATTCTAGATTGTTTAAAATATGACTTTTCAAAAGCATTTTTATATCCTACAATCCTTATTATATCTATAATGATCACCTCACCCAAAATTCAATATAACCTTATTTTCTAGGGGTCTCAATTGGAAAACTTAGAAACCACACTCTCTTTCATAAGTAAACATCTACATTTATTAATTAGAAATAAATCCATCATACATAGTAGTATAACAAAATAGTTTTTAGGATATTAAATATTTGGAGCCCTTAAGACCATCAAATCCATATCTTCTCCTACACTCACCCTTTCTTTCTTTCAATACTTTTGTTCCACGATTTAAATTGAATTATTAATTTTAATGTAAATTTAGAGCATAATGGAAAATTCGTTTAGGGATTTGTGTAATACCAACAGTCGTGCAAGAGTATTCACGGTGAGAAATTTGTGTCCTCTATTTTTTGTTGTGTTTATTTCATTTTAAAACAATTATATTGATATTTGTTAAATGAGGTCATTGATTATTTGATCATTATTTAACATTATGACTACTTATACACAAATATATAGAAGAAATTAAGAACCAAATGATATATTTAAGAAAAAGCCAAAGCAAATGTAAAAATAAATAAAAGTATCAAATTTTATTTTCAGTTGCAATATTTAGTATGTCACTTCATGAAAATGTATTGTGTACTGAAGGAATATAATAAAAAATAGCTATAATTGATCAAATCATAACAAAATTGTTGTTGATCAATATATTTTAATGACGAAATTTTCTTCCATCTCCTCAATTAGATATTTTTAAAGAATTCCATTTCAGATAAATTTTGTAGAGCATGCACTTAAGCTTCACTAAGAATGGTTAAATATTATTTTAATTTTATAAATATTTTATGTTATAAACTAATTTATGTTTGTGTTTAATAGGAAAATGAAAATGAAACCACATGCTCTAATGAGATAATTGTAGGTCATTAAATTCACAAAGATTCATAAGGTTTTATTTCTAAGTAGAAGTCGTTCCTAGGTTCTTTAATATCATAGTTTCCACTTAGCAATTGAACCATCTATGAGCAAGCATCAGTGGAGAAGTGATAGCTTTAAATGAACAATGCATTCAGCTACAAAGATTGAAACACAAATGAAATGAAATCTCAAAAGAAAGAAGATAATCAGACTCCATGACCCACTAGCTCGTGTTATTTTTTCAAATGAGAAAGAGTGGGAGATGGAGTGGGAAGAGAGAGAGAGAGGGGTAAGGATATTGAGATAAGGAATATAAATACAGAGGAAGATATAATAGATATGGATATGAAGATGGGGATCGAGATGGAAAAGGAGAGAGAGAGAGAGAGAGAGAGAGAGAGAGAGAGAGAGAGAGAGAGAGAGAGAGAGAGAGAGAGAGAGAGAGAGAGAGAGAGAGAGATGGATGTATAGAGAGGGGGAGGCATGTTTAGAGATAGAGGGATGGATGAAGATTGAGATAGAAACAAAGATAGAGGAAGAGAGGAAGAGGGGACAAAAATAGATGTAGAGAGGCATTGTGAGAGAAATAGAAAGATAGAGGTGGAGAGAGATATAGATAAGGGATAGGGAGGGAGAGAGGGAGCTAGAGATGGGGAGAGATAGATAGAGGTGGAGATAAAGAGAGAGGGAGGGAGAGAGTTAGAGAGATAGGTATTGGAGAGAAATAATAGAGGAGAGGAAGAGATGGACCAATGCATAGAGATGAAGAGGGAGAGATAGACAAAGATATAAATGGTGAGGTAGACTGAGAGAGAGAGAGACAAAGATATAAGGAGATATAAAGAGATATAGAGTGGGCAAGAGAAAGAGATACAATAAGATTGATAGAGGAACATACAAACATAAATAAGTAGAGATAGAAATATAGGGATGGAGAGAAAGAGAGAAACAATGAGATCTAGATAGAGGAACAAAAACATAGAGAAGTAGAGATAGAAAAATAGAGATGGAGAGAATTAGAGGGAGATAGAGAAATTGAGAGAGAAAGAGGGATAGATAGAGATATATTGGAAGAGAAAGGGAGAGAGAGGTAGAAATCAAGATATAAGTAAGGGATAGAGAGAGTGAGAGATGGGGAAGATAGAGTGGGGGGATATAAAGAGGGATAGAGAGAAGGGAGATAAACATAAAGGAGGGAGATAAATAATAGGGGGGAGAGGGAATAACCCAATATATAGAGAGGGAGATAAAGTAGAGAAAGATATGGATGGAAAGAGATAGAAAGGGAGGGGAGCGAGAGGGAGATATAATAGATAGAAGGGGAAAGAGTGTTATAGATAGAGGGAGATATAGAGAGATAGAGAGGGATATGGAGAGGGATTTTGAGTAGGAGAGATGAAGTGAATAAGAGAGAGATAGTGAGATAGAGGTAGAGAGATATGGATAGAAAGATATAGAGAGAGGAGTAAGAGGGAGATAAAGAGAGTAATAGAGAGATAAAGATATAAAGAAAGAGAGATGGGGTGAATAAGAGAGGTATAGATAGTGAGATATAGATAGAGAGGGATAGGGAGATATAGATAGAGAGAGAAATAATGAGAGAAAAAGGTGATGAAGACAAGTAACAAAGAGAGGAACAAAGAGATAGAGAGAGGTGGAAAGGAGATTTATAGAGAGATAGAAACAAGGAGTGTGTGTATGAGTGAGAGAGATAGTGAAGTGTTGTAATTTGTAACATTGCACAATTTACACAAATTTATTGATGAATACTAAGAGGGGGGGGGTGAATTAGTATGCCAAAAATCACTGTACTTAAACACTTTACTAGACTGCCAGTAAACCGGTAAAATAGTTTAGCAAACAAACTAGTTAGCACACATGCAAACCAAATAGAAAATAATGCATTCACCCACAGAAGCACAAACACCATAACACAAGAGATTTTGATGTGGAAACCCAAATGGGAAAAACCACAGTGAGATGAAACTCACAAGTAACTATCCGCAGAATAGGAACCAGACCAGTTAAGGTCATACAATGTTCTTTACCAGAACAGATCCTGTTAGGAATCTCAATCTCTGTTAGGAGATAAGTCCGGTTAAAGACTACCTTGCTAGAGGATTTTAGATCCACAGATGTGAACCACCTTGTTAGAGGATTTACAAAAGGCTTTTGGGCCTACCCGATTAAGGGCTTTAGACTTGTCGAAGATGTGAGTAATCAACAAGTGGGTGATCTAGCAAATAGCATAGATTGCTTGGTTAGATCCTTGATAGCTTGTTTCTAATGCATTCCAGCATTACTTTAGTCTTCAACACATTCACACTCTACTTTCTCTTATAGACCTGAACTTCTCTTCTATGTTCGCACTTACAAAAACTCTCCAACCACCTTAAACCCTAGCAACAACCTAAAACCCTAGACATGATGTCCTTATAAAGGAATCTGATTTCATGTCGGTCCAATAGGATTACAACATAATTTCCTAGGTTCAATGCATCTAGACATATTTGGTAACATGACACAAAAAGTGTCGCCAAAGTGTCGGCAGTGCCAAACAATTGGTGGATGGTAACTCATCACAGAGTATTACCGGTTCATACAAAATACTGGTTTAAACAAAATATCGGTTGCCGGTTTGACAAAATGAAGACTGGGAAATATGAGTTGTGCCGCTTCATTCCTTTGTACCGCTTGAGATCCTTGAACCGCTTGGGGTCTTCATACCGCTTCAGATGGGTAAACAGTTTTTGCAAAAGACCGGTAGTTTAAAGACTATATAATACATCATACCGGTTGAGCTTTAACTCATACATACAAAAAGTGATCTCAAATCAAGTGTGTGTCCATCAATGACAATCACAGCATCAATCATCAAAAATGCCAACAATCTCCCCCTTTGGCATTGATGGCAACACTTAGGAAAATTTTGACATCTAAGTGTTTTACAACAAAAATATGCCATAATCAAAATTACTCCCCCTAAGCATATACACTATCCCTTTTGTAGAAAATATAATGTATACTACTCCTTAACAGAAATAACATGAAAGTATACATCAAAACATTCAAAATTTATACTTCTCCCCCTTTGCCAACAATGACAAAAAAAAAATTGCAGACTAACCCCTATTTCATTAGTATTAAAAGAATAAGTGTTTATGACAGTAAAGAGTAAAACTTGTCAAAAATTGATTTAAAGTCCTGCAAAAATTGCTTCATGGATAAGGACCATGAGTCAAGTAGGGAGGTAGCCACCTCTTTCTCTGTCTGCATCTAGGAGACCTATTCTTCCATGGCATCTATCGTGCTCATCTCTTGAGTGACCGTTAGGGCATCAAGATTTAGATAGCATTTCTGGAGAATTTGCAGTCTTGGCAGTAGTACCAGTTGAAGTTCCTACAAATTTCATGTCCAGTTGCTTATCTCTACCTCTAGTCTTGCAGACTAAAGTTGAAGCCGGTGAACAGTTTGACCATATGTGGAAAATAAATCATATGGCATCTTGAAGGTGCTAATAAATGACCGCATATTAGATTGCAGTTTGTCCTTCTAAGTGAGCACATCATCACGGAATAAATGAGGTTGGCAAATCTTGTTGAGTAGTAGATTGCCCTCATTCATTGCATCTCTAATGTCTTTTTTTGCCTTATGGAGATCAGATCGGAGCTCTATTAACTTTCTCACCAGAGCAGTGTCCAGAGCCTTTTGATGTTCCTTCTTGGCATTTGCTTCTGTAACCTCTTCCAGGCTTTGTACCTGGTCTTCTACAACTGTGCATAGGAGCTTCAATTGTTCAAGTGAGGAATCGGTACTGGGAAGGTTCGTACCGGGTATCAAACTGGTAAGTGTTTCCACCGCAGTTTGGATAAATCTTCCTCCTTTTTCCTCTTTAGAGCATCCAATCGCTCTTGAGAAAGCTTAATGCTCTGCAACAGCTCCGATTCATTTGTAGACTGGAGATCAATAGGACTGGTGATGCCAGCCGGTTTAGCCTGACTACCGGTTGCCATTGGAGTCTCCACCTATGTTCTCTTTTCCGCTGCTTCCTTGTCCTTGGCTTTTTGCTAGTCTTCTTGAGCCTTCCTCTGCTCCTCTTCTTCTTTCTTTCTTTTCTCTTCTTCTTGTCTCTTCTCTTCATATTTTTGCTTCTTCTCTTCTTCATCCTTCTTCTTGTCCTCTTCTTCCTCTTCTCCTCTTCCTGTTTCTTCTCTTCCTCTTTCCGCTTCTCCTCTTCTTTCTTTTCGTCTTCCTTCTTCTTCCTCTCTTCCTCTTGTTTCTTATTTTCCTCTTCTTTTCTCTTCTTCTCCTCTTCTTTTCTCTTATCCTCTTCCTCTTTCTTCTTTTTCTCCTCTTTTCTCTTATCCTCTTCCTCTTTCTTCTTTTTCTCCTCTTTTCTCTTATCCGCTTCCTCTTTCCTCTTTTCTTCTTCTTTTCTCTTATCCTCTTCATCTACCTGTTTCTTCTTTTTAGCTTCCTGTTTCTTCTTTTCTTCTTCTTCCTTCTTTTCTTGTCCCGTTCCTTCTGATGGTGTATTCTGAGTAACATTTTCACCATCTAAGGCATCAACATCAATGGGGTCCATTTGTTCTATGACCGGTTCTTCTTCACAATTATACACCTCATCCGGTTTGTCAGTTTCCAGTTCTTGCTCAGCTTTTCTGTTGGCTTCAGCCACTTGATGCATCTTAAGAGCTTCTTGAGCATGAGTATGTGTATCTTTGATCACTTCATGAACCTTTCCTTCTAGTAACAGGAGTCTTCTTCTTCTCATGAAGAAGAGGCCTTTGTATTTATTCATAACTGTAGACACCTAAAATTGTCCAAGTCTAATTAAATAAATATCTTTATTTATTTAATTACTTTAGCCTAATTCTTCTATTAATTAAATAAATCTTTATTTATTTAATTAATTCATTTATCCTCTTCTAGCCTTATTTTTCATTTAAATAAATACATTTATTTATTTAAATTATCCTTTTCCTAAATTAGATAGATACTTTTATTTATTTAATTGATCCCACTTCCTCTATTAATTAAATAAATCTTTATTTATTTAATTAATTCATTAGCCTTTTCTACCCATGACACATGTCATTCATCTCTTAATTCATACACTACCTACCCTCTCATTATTTTCTTATTTTCTTTACCTACCCTCTAATCATAGCCGACCATTTATCTTTTACACCTCTCAATCGTATCCCTCCATTTCTTATGGTGTCTTTTATATAAGGAGATGCTTCCTTCATTATCAAACCCTGACTATGCGTTCAGCCCCGACTACACTTTCGAACTTGCATATGCAATCAAGCCTACTTGCAACCACATTTCCGTTCTTTGTTGAGCTCTTGTGCACATAAAATTTGAGAGCAAATATATCAAGAAAGATCAATGGAGATAGGAGGAATGGAGATCCAAACCCTATTGGACATGTGATGGTATAATCTTTGTGATTTCATTTGATTTGCATTGTCTTAGGTAATCTTCATAGGTTATGGTGGATCTTTGTTGTTGTTGGGCTAGGGTTTTGTGGTTGAATTCATTTAGTCTTTCAATATTGTTGTTTCTACTTTTCACCACATACATTTTGGCATGCCCAGTGGGACATGGATTTTTGTTAGTTCTATGTTTTTTGCAGGTTTTTCTAACCCTATATTGTTGTTTTGTAAAACAATTTGGAGAATAACCTTGTGCAGCTAGGGTTTTGGACACAAAATCAAGATCTTGGAGAGATTCAATCATATATCACAAAAGGTTGATATTTTTTGCACCAAATTTTGTTTGCAGGTTGAGGACAGTATTAATAGCTCTCAATCCAAAATTCATAATTTTTGGAGCACAGTTGTATTTTCCATGATTTTTTTATGATGTTTCATAAAAAATTAATTTTGAGAGCAAATTAGCAAATTTCTCAGATTTTCTTATATTTTTGAAAAGATCTTTGATTTATACACATGATCTATTCTTTGTGATTTTAATTTTGATGCAAAATATTTCCCTAAAAATTGGATCTTTAAAAATTAGGGTTTTTCCTTATTTTGATCAGATCTCACAAACGGCTTTTAATTTTGGCATCAAAATTTTTTTGCGAGTTAGGAAAATTATTAGAGGTGTTTAGTAAAAAATTTAGATTTTTTAGATCAATTTTTAATTTTATATGAATTTGTTATGATTTTTATTAAAAAATTAATTTTGAGAGAAAATTAGTGAATGTTTTAGATTTTCTTACATTTTTGGAAATATATCAGATTTATACATAGGATATATTCTTTGTGATTTTAAATTTGATGCAAAATAATTCCTCAAAAATCAAATCTTTGAAAATTAGGGTTTTGCATTATTCTACTCATATCTCACAAATTGCTTGGATTTGTTGTAGAAATTTTTTTATGCAAGTTTTGAAGACCATCAGGACTCTCCAGTAAAAATTTCAGATTTTTTGGATTGATTTTACATTTTATATGAATTTTTTATGATTTTTCATAAAAAATTAATTTTAGGAACAAATTAGCGAATTTTTTGGATTTTCTTACATTTCTGGAAATCTCTTGAAATTTTACTAGTGTTCTTTTTCTATGATGAATTAGATATTTGAATTGGTCAACAAAATGCATTGTTGAAGGCCCCTATTTCACAAAGTCTTTTGGATCTAAAATTTGCCTAACTTGTGTGCTTGCAGGAAGGGGTGATCATTTCAAACAATCCAAACTACTAACAAATATTTGTTGCAAGACCTTGACAAGAATTTTCTTTTGATCTTTATTGTGTGCCTTGTTTTCATATATTATCAAACACTTCAATTGGTGCACTAAAATTGAACCAGTGTCTTTTGTGTCTTGGGCAATAGCCTCTTTTTGTTTCATCTTTAGAGGGCCTGTCTCCCCATGTGGTCATTAGGACTACTAGTGAGGAGAGAATGACCCAAGTGGTAGCGAGGAAAAGCCATCCTCTTCCAAACCACTATAAACAACTGTATTCATGGTGAAAACTATGGATAACGTGTGCTAATTAGTTCATACCGACACTATGTCTCCCCATAAACTCGTTTGATCAAATTTATTTGATCAGTTGTAGGGCGTAACCCCTACCGGCTGGGAGCCTTCTATATTTATAGAGCTGAAAGTGCCGCATGTATGGTCACACGAGCAGATGCCCTTACTAGCACCTTTTTGTTTTAGAAGCCAAAATCCTTCTAGTTGTTGGGGCAGGAGGTCGGACCTCTGGTAGCGGCCCACACACATACGGTTCTTAGTAGAGATACAAAGTTCTCCACAGGGAGTTTTTGTGGGGACTGATTCTTGGCTGCCCCGAGAAGTGAGTGCCGAGGGTGGAGCCAGTGGGGTCAAACATCTAAGTATCCACTCTGAATAGCATAGCCTTGGGGGAAACTCCATGTGGGATCAACAACTATTGTCCTGGCCAACCATAAGAATTGTGCTTGTCTTATTTTGAACTATCAAACATTCAAGACCAAACATTAAAACATTGTGTCTTTTGTGTCTTCAAGTGTATGCAAAACAAATTTTACATCAAACAACACACTTTTCTTTGAGTCATTTTTCAGTCTAAACACTTGCAAACATTGAGTCCTCATCAACATTGTGTCCTCTTGTCACAAAAAATAGTCAAACATTCAGATTTGGTCACAACAAAACAACTTCACAAATTGGAAAATTTTACAATCCAACAAACAAGAGCAATCAGTTTCAAAATTATTGAGCTTCCTAAGCTATCTCTTCAGGTTTTCATCTAGCATTCAACCTATTTTTTGGGTCTCACAAAGTCCATCATTGCTTTACACCTTACATTACATTCATATTTGTCTAAAATTGAGTCAAAAGATCACTTGCTTGTCCTTATCTTTCTTTGTCAACACATTACATACAACAACATTTTGCTAAGTGGTCCCTCATCAAGGTCTATCACCTTTGGGTCTCATTTGGTCTTACTTAGAGTCCAGGTCAACTTACCTCATCAAGAGTAACTATCATCTCTTTGGAAGCCACACCTACTCTACTACATACATACTTGGTCTTACACTTTGGACATTGCAAGTACACTTCAGATTCATCTACATTCCATCCAACTCTTGGTCTTCCATACTCTATTCATTTTCATCTAGTCTCACACATCTTGGTCAATACCTAGTTCATGGTTGAAACCCGTTCCCAAAAAATATAGGAGAGAAACTAAAGAGGCTCAAGAGTCCACAAGCATGAGTTCCTATGAATATGACAATGATATCTTTTTCAATTCTGATCATACTACATTACCTGACATGGATGCCTATAGAAAAATTCCAAATGTTGAGAACATGGATACTACAAACAACAATGATACACACAATGACAATATGGACAACATTTCAATACATTTAGCAGAAGTGGAAGACTCCATTATGGATCCCCATTTCAATAGATTGGTTGAGGAAATAATGAAGAGAGATAGACAATATTTCTTACAAGTGATGGCACATAGTGGAGCCAAGATCCCTCATGATTTTGACATGTCTCAAATAATGGAAAATCGACCTTTGCAACAAACTCACTCCAACATGGATCAAAGGAGGCCTAATAGTGGAGGCAATAAAGGACCACATCTTGTGCCTGAATCACCATCATCTTTGTTTCAAAAACCAAAGGTCCCATACACACATGGTCAAGCATATGATACTCACCTTCGCAGACCATTATGGAAGTCTTATGCAGAAAAATATGCTCAATCACATACCAATGCTAAGGATCAACCACCAACGCAATTGGATATTCAAAGGCATGCTCAAAATTTGGACACAAGGAAACCCCGTGTCAAATTTGGGGGCAACACACTAGAACAAACTCATGACATTCCTATAGAGTATGGTATACATGGACAAAGCAGATATGTCATTCCTCAACATGACTATATACCAAGTGGTCCATATAGGCAGCATCATTATAGACCTCCTCCATATGAACATGTGTATGATCAATATCATCCATATATGCAACATGCTCCTCCTCCACCCGGTGCCTCAAGCATGAGGTATGGTCCAAGAAGTTGGTCTCCACCTAAGAACAATTTGGAACGGCAAATCAAGGATTTACAAAAGAAAATAGAGGACATAAATACACTGAAGCCAGCATACATAATGAGAGACATATGTCCTTATCCATTTGACAAGAGAATTCCAATGCCTCCATTTCCTACACACTTTGTGACACCTAAGTTTGATAAGTATAGAGGAGAAGGGGATCCAAAGGCACACATAAGACAGTTTTTCATAGCTTGCATCGAGGTAGCAGTAGAAGAGACATATTTGATGAGATTATTCCCACAAAGCTTAGGTGATCAAGCTATGGAATGGTTATCCTAACTCCCACCTGGAATTAAGTCATGGGGTGACTTAGCTGAGGCATTTATACAACATTTCTCATACAACATAGAGACGGACATATCAGTCACTACTTTGTGCAACACCAAGCAAAGGGATGGAGAATCTTTTTCATCATTTTTACAAAGATGGAGGAATCTAGCCAGCAGATGCTCTTGTGAAATTCCACAAAAACAAATGGTAGAGATGTTCATCCAAAATGTTAACAAAGACATTGGTTATGACCTAAGAAAAGCTTGTTTGTCCACTTTTAAGGACATTATTGAAAAAGGCTTAGCAACTGAGAAGGTCCTAATTGAACAAGGAGTCATTAAGATATTCAAGGAAAACAAAGATGACTTTAAAGGAAAAAGATAAGCCAAGATTTTGGAATAAAAACAAGAACACAGTCAATGACGGTGTTGTGGATGCCAATACAGTGCGACCTAAAATCATTTTTTCTAGATCAAGCTCTACAAAGAATCAAGTGAATACTCAAACAACTTCCAAATCATGAAGGAAGTACACTCCATTGGGAGAACCACTTGAGTCAGTTTTCAAGAAGCTAGTGGCAATCAAGATAATCACAGTTCCAGATTTTCCTCCATATGAACCAAAGGTCAAACCAAATTGGTGGAATGATGATGAGTATTGCAAATTTTACAAGAGTAAGGGTCATAAGACAGGAAATTGCCATCGACTGAAGAACATCATATAAGATCTTATTGATAGAGGTGACATTGAGATCGAAGGACCCTTGTCCAATCAAGAACATGAGATGTTCAAAGAACCATTCCCAAAACATGACAAGGGAAAATCCAAAGCCACAGATGACCAAACCAACTATACTAGAGCATCTTATAACTATGATTCAACTATCAATCACATCTCGATGGACAATTATGTCTCTACCATTATCATCAAGGACAAAACACCTGAAAATTCTACCCAAAGACCCAAGATTATCCTAAAAGGCATTGGATCCTCTTCTGAACCTACCTCTGAATGTAATGTCACTACTCGTCGAGGTAAATTCACTTTGCAAGGTGCTCCAGCTAAAAACACCACTTCCTCATCAACCAAGCATGAGTATGATCTTGTAGAACAATTAGGGAAGACACCCACACTTATCTCAATCCTTGAGCTCTTACGCATATCCCCCACACATAAAGCTATTCTTGACAAAATCTTAAGAGACACTGTTGTCCCTACTGATCTGAACGTGGACCAGTTTCAAGCCATGGTGGGATATCTTTCCATTCCACACTCCCTTACATTCACAGAAGTTGATGACACCTCCATGAGCCAACCACATAATGCACCTTTACACATTGAAGCCTTCATACACAAACATTGAATAAAACGAGTCCTGATAGATGGAGGAGCAAGCCTAAACATATGTACATTGAGTACTATTAAACAATTGGGATATTCCGATAAAGCTGTGAATTCTACAAACAAAATTACCATCAAGGCATATAATGACGAAGAGCGCTCATCCAAGGGCATAGTCACCCTACCTCTCAGAGTTGGGCCAGTTACAAAGGATGTGGTTTGTCAAGTCCTAGACCTAGCTCTCACATACAACATATTGTTAGGACGTCCATGGATTCATGAGATGAGCGCAGTCCCATCTACATATCATCGATGCATCAAGTTTCCACATAATGGAGTTGAAGTGACCATCAAAGCTGACCTAAATCCATTCATATATTACAATAATCTACAACCTAGATCAAAAATAACAATCCCAGTCAATTGAGAAGTTGTTCCATCTTTAGCATATGTGGATCCAAAATCATTGAAAGCTTTTACATCAAAACAAGCAGAGATCAAAGAAAATTTCAAGTTTAAAGACCTAGGATGTGGTGAGTATATCTTTCATGTTGATCAACTCCCACTATCTCCTAAGGTATTCAGTTGACATGAACAATCTATAAACAATTTGAAAGGAATTGGGTGTGAACCACCTAGTGTTGTGGCTACTAAGTCCAAATACAAATCTCCTCTAGTGGTGCAAGCAATTCTTGATATCAATAGTCCTAAGAGTGATTCCAGTGAAGAATCTATTGAGCATATCACCAGACCTCTTGAGAACTCATATAGCTTTACCATTTCATCCACTCATTCCATTTCCAGTCCGCTACTAGACTTGGATCAACAAGAATCACAAAAGCCCTTACTAATTGGGGATGAAAAATCAAGCTTTGAAAAGAAAAATCTAAAAGTCAAAAATAAAGAGAAGTCATTTAGTTCAAATCAAAATAAAAAGCTATTGGACTCTACAAAAATCAAAGTCAAGGATAAAAATCCTATGAACAAAAAAGAGCAAGAGTTGATCTCCCCTAATGTCAAAATAACTGGGGGCAAAAGTTCTAAAATTTCAAGTCAAAAATCATACTTGTTGATCCTAAGTCTCCATTATGCTATCCTACTTTCACTTGTTTTCACAATCATAAGCCTTCATTACTCATCTACTTGTTTCACACATCCTTTCCATTCTGGCGATACATCATGGACCTTTAATGGAGCTTTCTCGAAGGACTTTGTTATCAGGGATGCCCAAACTTCTTTAGGTGACACGCATATGGGCTTGTGTAGTCCACACATTAGTAATTCTATCTTAGTTTCTTTATCAAGGAAGATAGTCACTTAAGCTACACATCATTCAATTAAGGAACAATGCATTTACGAACATAAAGTCAAGCCTCGTACATTTCAGGTACGTGATTTGGTTCTCAGAGAAAATTCTAAAAATCAGCAAGACAGAGAGAAGAAAGGCAAGTTCGAACCAAATTGGCTTGGTCCTTACATCATTACAACAACCTATGGATTTGGTGCATATCAGCTCTCAATCACAGAGGGTGAACCTTTGGAGGATCCTATCAACAACATGCACCTTTGCAGGTTTTACACATAGCTCTTCAAAGTATCCTAATTCAAAAATACAAAAAAATCAAAAAAATTCAAAAACACAAAAAAAATCATAAACATAAAAAATCGATACTTGGTGAAAACCTGGTGTAAAGCGGAAAATCAAACCCTAGGTGTTCCCCCACTCCATGGAGAGAGAAAGGAGGTCACTAGGGTTGACGGTTTTCACTTAGGAGAGACTTTACATTCAAAAGAGGGGTTGAAACTCACAAGATCCAATCCCACACAATGCAAGATTGAATTCTAAATGAGTTTCAAGGGTTGAGACATCAAGGATACCCTCTTTTGTAAAGAATGTAGATAGAATGATTGAACTAGGAATGCATGTAAAGTAAGAAAGATGTGCTTGTAGACAAAGATAGGGACACGGGATGAAGCTATGGACCTAAAATTAGCAGTAAAATGTCGAGATGATGCTGTCCTACAAATTTGAGCGAAAGTTGATGGGACGATGGCGCCCAGAGTGCACACGGTCCTCTGAAAAATCCGTGAAACAAAGGGGGATCTGTTCGTCTCTGCACAAGGATTCCAGATCTTCAATTATAGCCACATACCTGCAACCTACACATAGAAAAGAGAGGACGATTGGGGGGTTAGGGATTAGGGGTTTGCCTTCAAGTCAAACCCCAGTTTTGGAATTAACCAAGAAATGAGAATGTTGTAAATGTAAATGTTTGTAATGTAATCAAGTATTGATACCTTGTTGTAAGAATGTTTGTATTCTTACATACGAAGGTGTAATGATGTTGTATGTTGTATGTTGTAGGTGATCTCCTCTTCAATGGTTGAATCCTTGTCTTGAATGGAACACCTAGCCTTGAATGCAGACTTAGAATGCTCAATTGCTTGAAGGGATGCTTGAATGCTTGAATGTTTGAATGTTTGCCTAGTGCTTTCGCCTCTTGCACACATATGTTTTTTCCTCCTCTTTTCTGGGAGAGGAAATGTAGTTTATATACTTGTCAATTAGGGTTAGGAGACTAATTTTTCTGACCTTAGGCCGACCTAGGAACATTATTTTCCAAATTGCAAACTTAAAGACCTAATGCCCAACAAGAAACCAGGCCCAAAATAGGGCTAGGGACCAGGGTGCTGGGCGCCATGGTCCTGAGGGACCAGGGCACTAGGCACCATGGTCCTGAAGGACCAGGGTGCTAGGCGCCATGGTCCCACCTCTCGGGACAGCAAGGTGCAAGGAGGATCAGGCCAAGGTGCAGTTTTTGATGTCGCAAACAGGTTTCGGGGTCTCCATTCAGGTTCAACATTGCGCCGCCATTGTGAAGACCCAAATGCAGTCGAAATTGCAAGTGTCACAATTTTAGGACACTACATTTAGCCCCCACTTTAGCGGGAGTATAAGCGTACGCCCATACTTCCGGTAAAGTACAAGGAAACAGCATTGAAAGACTTTCACCACGTCAAGGAGGAAAGATACACCAAGCCCCCAGTGGACTAAGGATCTTACGACTTTGATTGACAAAGTAAAAGGGAAGATTATGAGGGAGAACCATGACTGTCAGTAGTAAGGTTCCCTCACTATGAGTCATGCAAGAAAAATACCAAAAATTTTCAAGGCAAAGCTAAATTCGCCAAGAAATTTTCAAGTATCTTGAAGAGATATGAATGGAGTGTATGCCCCCTACGTTAAAGTGATCGCGCATGCCTCATCGGGGGTGATTGCTTTAAGGTAGTGATACATATAAGAAATGAGAAGGGAAAGGAGCATGTTATCACAAGGATTTAGCCCCCAAGTGTGAGATAAGCCCAAGGATAATAGACACAAAACACAAAGCACGAGGTGACTTCACTTTCCTTGGGGTCAGTATGCTGTATGATAATTCATGTATATCATATGTATGTATGCATAATTGTTCTTCATTCCCCAATCAAGGAAGGTCACCTAGAAGAAGGGAACACATGTGTCTTTTGAGTCAACATGAGAGAGACCAAAAGAGATCTCAATGCTTTGCATCATCCTCAAGTAGACAACACTAAGGACAACAAATAGAAGAATGAGAATAACACATAGAAGAAGTAACA
The DNA here is from genome assembly GCF_030272615.1 of Cryptomeria japonica. Classification (NCBI taxonomy): domain Eukaryota; kingdom Viridiplantae; phylum Streptophyta; class Pinopsida; order Cupressales; family Cupressaceae; genus Cryptomeria; species Cryptomeria japonica. The sequence goes on from NC_081408.1 coordinate 651,561,012, forward strand.
AAAGAGATCAAGAGAGGAGGAGAGAGTCTGCTATGCTAATGAAACTAGTCCAGCACGTCATCCACCCCCCGATCTTGTTGATCAATATTTCGGGAAGGCAGGAAACACGCTAGAGGAGGAACATCCAACACAGCAGATGGAGCTATCACAAGATCCAAACAAGGGCTATGTTCATGTGCCACACCACGTTGTTCTTGTCTAGGAGCTAGGATAAGTTCTTTAGAAAATTTGTTAGATAAATGGTTATCAACATCAACATATTCATATTCACTATCAGAAGAAAGATGAGTAACATTTTCATCATGAATAACATTTTCATCTATATCATCATCAAGATTTATAAAAATAGGATCTTTAACTCGCATAGGATCAAGACCATCGTGCATCTTATGTTTAGGAGATTTTGGCTCAATTTTCGATTGAGGAGAAAATGGAATAATACTAGCTGAAGGTGCTTTTGGGGATTGCAAAGTTTGAGAAGCAGCTACCTGAGCTCTAAGACGACGCTTTCATCGACGTTCACGTGCAAAACGATTTCTTCTAGTCTTAGTAGGAAGTTGAGAAGATTGAGGAGGAGGAATGTTCTCATCCTTATCACTTGGGTGTTTAGGTTGTGGTCTTTGAGGTTGAATAATAGGAGAAGAGGGAGGTCTCTTCTCTCTATAAGAGGAAGGAGGAGGAACTGCTCCATATAAAGGAGGGATATCTGGTTTAGGAAGGAGACCAAGTCCATCATGACGAGGAGGTATAGGTCTACCTTTAGAAAGTTTATTAGTCATAGGCGTAGTCACATCCATAGGGATGGGTTGGGAATCTTATTGAGGAAAGACATTAGTTTTATCTTTCAAAGGAAGAACTTCCATCTCAAGAATGATAGGAATATCAAGTTTGGGTGTTCTAGGTTCACTTAGAGATAGGATCATATCTTTTTTCCACTTTTGATAAGATTTGAAAAGATGATCACTCCGCGGTGGAAGAGATTGAAATTGTTTAGGCCAAAAATAATCAATAGGAACGCTAGAAGTTCTTTCAGCTGGTTTAAAGAGACTATGATTGACAGTAACAACTTCACCATTATGGGGAAATTTCAAACACTTGTGAATAGGAGAAGAAATAGCTTTCATGGAAGATAGCCAAGGATAGCCTAGCTTCACACGAAATTGTTCGGATGATGGAATAATAGCAAAGTCCACATCAAGGGGTTTGTTATGGATGTCAATAGGTAATGTAATAGAACCAATTGTAGGAGAAGAAAATGCATCAAATAGTTTCACAACCACATTTGTTTTGTCATAGATTACTTGATTCAATTGCAAAGTAAAAAGAAATTCTTCAGTAATGACATTAACCATACAAGAAGGATCAATAAGCACTCCATGGCAAGGTGTATTCTTGACTTTTGCAACTATATATAAAGGACCATCAGGTGCCCTGATAGTTTCACTGGAATCAAATGTGATGGAAGGTTCTTTAGGGAATTTTTGCTGTTCCACAAAGTTAATCACATTCGGAGTCATAGACACAAGACTATCAGGTGAGAAAGAGGAATCATTAGTCTCAATCACATTAGAGGTATGAGAAGGTAATGGATCAGTAAAAATCTTAAGATTTTGGTTAGGAGGAGCTACAGATGTGTTGCCTTTATCATTCACACCAGAAATAGAGATAGTATTATTATCAATCAAATCTTGAATTTTACCCTTTAAAGCAAAACATTTTTCAGTATCATGCCCAGGTTGACGATGAAATTGACAAAAAGATTTGTTATCAAAATAGGGTGAATTAATCTTTGTAGGATCTATTTGCTTTATAGGAGGGATGGTAAGCACATTTTGTTCCAATAACTTATTCATAATACTATGCAATGATTCATTCAAAGGAGTAAACTTTCTTTCTTTCTTGAAGAACTTAGAAATAGGAGGCACACCTGATGCTGCATTCACATTGTTGTTGATGATGTTTTCATTGAACTTAATGACCTCTTTGTTCGGTTTAAACTTCCCAAATGGTTGTTGACTACTATCACCCTTATCACTCGGAGCCATAGGATTTGCTTGTTCCATTTGACTCACAGTCAGTTGATAATTGTGAAGAGTTGCGCACAACTATTGGAAAGAAGTAAACTCAGAAAAAAGAAGTTTTTCTCTAATATCTTTTTGTAAATTAGAATTAAAGATTCTTTGAATATCATTGTCAGGTACTGGAAAAGAAATTTGAGCACACAAATGCTTATATCTACCAATGAAATCAGTCACTTTTTCTTTAACACCTTGTTTACAATGCATTAAATCAATCAAAGTAACTTTAGGACTTATATTGTTTTGAAATTGTTGAATAAAAGCATTTGCAAGTTGTTGGAAAGAAGTAATAGAATAGGAAGGCAACGAGCAATACCATTGTAGAGCTTTATCTCTTAATGTTCTAGTAAACAGTTTTGCAAGCAACCTTTGGTCATGAGCAAAATAAGTACATATTGTTTGAAAGGTCTTAACATGTGTTAGAGGATCACCCTTACCATTATAAAGCTCCAATTGCGGGATTTCAACATGCTTAGGGGGGATAGCTTGAACAATGTCAAGAGAAAGTTGGCTCGCAACATCAAATGTGGGCACACTAAACTTAGATTGATTCATAGAGGCAATTTGTTGTTGTAAAGAAGAGACAGTTTGTGCAAGATTGTTAATGGTCGCTTCAGTCGAAGAGTTCATATTAGACGTGTTAGATTGTGATGGAGGTATTATGTTATGAAAAGAAGGTATTGATTGAGAGTAAGGTGGTGGGACACTATGATAGTTAGTCATAGGAGATGATTGGAAAAAAGGAACACTACAAGGAGGAATGGAATGGTTAAACGAATTGCCCCCTTGCGTCATGTTCATTTGTGGAGATGTAATAGGGACACTCATTGAAGGAATGAATGAGGAAGTCAAATTGAGTGAAGGGAGAGGGTTGATTGAAGAAGAAGGATTGCCCCCATGACTGGTGATCATATGTGAAATGTTTTGTATTGAAGTAGTCATTATGTTTGATGTAAAAGTAGGTATACTAGCAATAGAAGTTGTCAAAGGGGTAGAATGATTGACTTGAGTAGGAGGTTGTGTATAACCTAAAGTTTCGGCACAACTCTTCATAGGCATCACATTCAAATCCACAATGTGTGCAATACTATGTAAAATATCAATTCCATTCTTATCACTTTGAACCATACGTCTTAGACCCTTAATTAAAGAAAGAGCTTCACTATCGGGGTATTCTTGAGACATCCATTGCTGAAAATCATCAAATTGGTTATCCAATTTCAAAAGTTGTTCCATGGAAACCTCATGAAGAGCTTCTTCATCATTAAGAGGATTAGAGGAATTACCCATGTCCTTGTTAAAAAGGCCATTCAAATTAGGTTCCATCTCCTCGGTAATTAAACCCTGGAAAGACTTAATTCTAGGGCTTCGTCTAACGGGAATAGTGTAAGTAGGGCTTATTGTTGTAAAACTCATGCACTAAAGAGAGAGAGAAGTTTTTGAATTTAGAGGTAGCGAATTTCAATAAAATCAGCCAATCTCCTAGATTTAAGCTGTTAAATACAATCAGGACAATCTCCCAAAATTTCAAAAAAAATGTCGGGGACCGTGGCGAATGGAGTGCACACGGTCCTCACAACTTTTTTCAAAATTTTCAGGGATGAAAGTTATGACGATTTTAAAGATAATGTAAAAAAATTGAGTGATTTTACGATCTGTAGATAGGCCAAATTAAAGTTGCAATCTCAAAATTGAACCCTACCAAGATTGTTGAAAAATGCAAAATTTGAATTTTGAAAAAGAGAGGGAAACTAAAATTTTGAATTTTATGATTTTAGAGGGAATACTAAAAGCAATGCAAGCTTTGAAATTTAAAAGTTGACTCAATTTCATGCAGAATTCAAATTTGAAAGCAGAAATCAAAGTTGTTGCAATTAAACACTTAATTTCAAAAGTCACAAACTGCAAGAATTTGAATAAAGCACTGAAACTTCGAATGAATGCCAACACACTTTTCAGATTTAGGACAGTAAGAAACACAATTTTGACACGAAATTTCAATTTCAACAATTTTTGAATGATTATATGCCTTTATCCAAGCAATCACTAGACCAACTTTGACTTTAATTTTGAAAGTGTTAGAATTGATGAAATCAGCCAAGATTATGGATTCTAGCAAAAAAATACAGTAAGATCTAGCTCCCAAAATTTCAGAAAAAATGTCAGGGACGATGGCGCTCGGGGTGCACACGGTCCTCACAAATTTTTTCAAAATTTTTAGGGATGAGAGATATTGTGATTTTGTTGCGGAATCCAAAGTTACAGCCGATTTGGAGGTGTTCTGATCAGTGAAATCGTTGGTTAAAGGTTGAATCAAGAGGGTTCTAAAAATTAGGGTATTGACACTTAACCACTTAATTTTCAGAAATAGAGCACAAATATGAATTGACAATTTGCAATAGAAGGGTAGATCTGAAACAAGCATTAACAATTAAACATTTCACAAGCTCAATTACTAAAAAGAAAATTTAGGGTTTTTTATGCAATTAACCTCTAAAATTTGCAAAAGATCAAACATGGAAATGTAATTAAGGAAGCAAAAAAATTTTAGATCTAACCATGAATAATCAGAATTAGGATGTTCACGTCGGGTTCACCAAAATGTAAAGCGGAAAATCGAACCCTAGGTGTTCCCCCACTCCATGGAGAGAGAAAGGAGGTCACTAGGGTTGACGGTTTTCACTTAGGAGAGACTTTACATTCAAAAGAGGGGTTGAAACTCACAAGATCCAATCCCACATAATGCAAGATTGAATTCTAAATGAGTTTCAAGGGTTGAGACATCAAGGATACCCTTTTTTGTAAAGAATGTAGATAGAATGATTGAACTAGGAATGCATGTAAAGTAAGAAAGATTCGCTTGTAGACAGAGATAGGGACACGGGATGAAGCTACGGACCTGAAATTAGTAGTAAAATGTTGAGACGATGCTGTCCTACAAATTTGAGTGAAAGTTGACGGGATGATGGCGCCCGGAGTGCACACGGTCCTCCGAAAAATCCGTGAAACGAAGGGGGATCTGTTCGTCTCTGCACAAGGATTCCAGATCTTCAATTACAGCCGCGTACCTGCAACCTACACACAGAAAAGAGAGGATGATTGGGAGGTTAGGGATTAGGGGTCTGCCTTCAGGTCAAACCCCAGTTTTGGAATTAACCAAGAAATGAGAATGCTGTAAATGTAAATGTTTGTAATGTAATCAAGTATTGATACCTTGTTGTAAGAATGTTTGTATTCTTACATGTGAAGGTGTAATGATGTTGTATGTTGTATGTTGTAGGTGATCTCCTCTTCAATGGTTGAATCCTTGTCTTGAATGCAACACCTAGCCTTGAATGGAGACTTAGAATGCTCAATTGCTTGAAGGGATGCTTGAATGCTTGAATGTTTGAATGTTTGCCTAGCGCTTCTGCCTCTTGCACACATGTTTTTTCCTCCTCTTTTTTGGGAGAGGAAATGTTGTTTATATACTTGTCAATTAGGGTTAGGAGACTGATTTTTCTGACCTTAGGCCGACCTAGGAACATTATTTTCCAAATTGCAAACTTAAAGACCCGATGCCCAACAAGAGACCGGGCCCAAAATAGGGCCAGGGACCAGGGTGCTGGGTGCCATGGTCCCACCTCCCGGGACAGCAGGGTGCAAGGAGGATTAGGCCAAGGTGCAATTTTTGATGTCGCAAACAGGTTTCGGGGTCTCCATTCAGGTTCAACGTTGCGCCGCCATCGTGAAGACCCAAATGCAGTCGAAATTGAAAGTGTCGCAATTTTAGGATGCTACACCTGGCAAATAGGCCCTTTGTGACACACAAAAAAAAAAGTAAAGAAAAACATTTTTGTCCAATGGTGAAAACCACTTTGGTGGCGCCCTGGGCAAGTACCATGGTGAAAACTAGGTCACCAGCGCCATGTGTAGAGACATTGCTCCTCCCTCCCTCAGGATTCCATTTCATCCTTCACTTTGCACACACTCATAACCTATCCATTCATAATAAACTTACCCATTCCCATCATGGCTTGTTATTGATCTACCTAAGATTGGTTAGCCATTCATAATAAACCTCCCTTTTCACCCCTTTACATCCATAATAAATCAGCTCTTATATGTGGCTAAGGCAAATCCTATGTCTAGTGATGGGTGTGGAACTAAGAGCATCACACATTTTGAGGAGTACAGTTTCTTCCAAGTTTTCTTCAGTCTATGCGCGCATAATCCACAATAAAGCAACATTTGCATCATAGATCCGCAATAAAGTTTTGTCTTCTCCGCAATAAAGCATCAGTTGCATGGATTCAGTCAGTTTCAGATGAGACACAGCAGCAACAATGGGCTTCAACAAATCAAATCTTTCAACAGACTCAGACAACATTATGGTTCAGTGATATCTATCCTTTTTGTGAAAGTAAACATTGTGACCACAATCAAATAAGACTTATACAAGTGACAAGAGACACTAAACTTGAGGACTACAGTGGATTTTGGTGTCGAGTCTTGGTTTTCTTTTGATTTTATCTTTCTGGTGACATGTCTTTTAGCTTTTCCAGGATGTCTCTGACTAGAGATTTTATCTCTAGGATGTCTTTGACTAGAAAGGTGAGGATGGGGTATTGTCACCTATTTTTCTTTTGTTGTCTGTGGATTGTCTCGTAGTAATGCTATGACTTGTCCAAGGATATGAGGACACTGTGAGTCTAGTATGAACTAGGGCATTCCTTGTTTGTGACTATCTTATCTCCATGCAAACGAGTACAATGACTTTTTGGGTCAAACATATGCCTCGATTGTCATAACCTATTTTGCCATAATAAATCTCAATGATGATAATGCACAAGAATCTCTTTCACTTTCATATCTTCTATCTTCCATCCCCCTTTCTTGATTGACTTCCATAGTCCTCCCCCATCCCACAGCCAATCCTCATGTTTCCCTATCTGGATAGAGGAACCCATTGATCACTCCTGCCAACACTACTAGTAGTGCTAATCCTATCCATGTCATGGTATCCCAAGCCACGTGTCCAGCCCTCATCTCCATTCTTGGATCCTAGAACACTCATCTCAGTGCATCCCTGTCTCCATCTCGATCATAGGGTACTAACTCCCCATCGATCGGTATCCTCAGAATCTTATATACATCCTCCAAGGTAACTGTCATCTCACCCATTGGCAAATGAAATGTACAAGTCTCTGAGTGCCATCTCTTAGCTAATGTAGTCAACAAACCCATAACCTCAATGGCTGCTCTATCCTCAAATGTCAGCTCCAGTTGTATGCTTTGAGTCGATGGGAATCTCTCCCGTGACTCAGAATAGGTAGGTACTCCTGCAGTCAAGCAAAGCAATCATGTCAGTCATAGTGGCATTCCCTATTCATCACAAAATGCTACTCTTTATCCTAGTGCTTATATCTATCATATGGCACTCTATCCTAGTGACACTCACTGGTCATCACAAATTGTTGCTATTTATCCTAGTGGTACTCCCTATTCATCACAAAGTACTACATGTTTTTGCACTCCCTATTCATCACAAAGTGTTGCTCATATTAGTACTCCCTGTTCATCACAAAGTATTATGTCTTGGTACTCCCTGTTCATCACAAAGTGCCTTGATCTATCTTATCCTAGGGCCTCTGCTTGAGTGTATCCTCTTGAGTAGTTTCCTAATTGGCAACATATGTTCTATCACAGAATTGTCAATCCTAGCCCTATCTGCTATCCTAGTCTTCCCTAGAGGACCTGCTTGAGTGTATCCTCTCAGCAGCTTATCCAATCGACAGCATATGTTCATCACAAAACTGTCGATTCAACCTTGAAGACATATTACCCTACCTAGCATGCATTAATGAAAAAAATTATTGCGACAAACTACAAGGAGGTTTTGCGGTACTTACCAGCTCTCCTACATCTGCTGGCCTCTAAAATCGATGAACGCGATCGAATTTGTGCACCAATGCCATCACTGTTGATTGTTTCTGCTCTCTGCTCTCTCTGCACTCTGATCTCTTAGATGTGTGGATGACAATGAGGATGTTTTCCCCTTGTGGTCTATCTTATAGACTTCCCTAGCCCTAGCCCTAGCCCTAGCCCTCGTTTCCTGAGCCAGTCTTCATTATCTCATGACTCTGTCACTCTATCCTATCCGGTCAGTCCTTTCTAGCCTTTCTTTCTTATCGAGAGATTGTCTGCAATATTTTTAGACATTTTCATCCAATCTCTTGAGGGGGCATATCATTCCCATCTTGGGGCAACTTTGTATCAGTTCATATTATCTTCTTTGAAACAATGTGACAAGCTGCATTGTCTCAAAGAGGGGCAAAATGTAGACACCTAAAATTGTCCAAGTCTAATTAAATAAATATCTTTATTTATTTAATTACTTTAGCCTAATTCTTCTATTAATTAAATAAATCTTTATTTATTTAATTAATTCATTTATCCTCTTCTAGCCTTATTTCTCATTTAAATAAATACATTTATTTATTTAAATTATCCTTTTCCTAAATTAAATAGATACTTTTATTTATTTAATTGATCCCACTTCCTCTATTAATTAACTAAATCTTTATTTATTTAATTAATTCATTATCCTTTTCTACCCATGACACATGTCATTCATCTCTTAATTCATACACTACCTACCCTCTCATTATTTTCTTATTTTCTTTACCTACCCTCTAATCATAGCTGACCATTTATCTTTTACACCTCTCAATCGTATCCCTCCATTTCTTATGGTGTCTTTTATATAAGGAGATGCTTCCTTCATTATCAAACCCTGACTATGCGTTCAGCCCCGACTACACTTTCGAACTTGCATATGCAATCAAGCCTACTTGCAACCACATTTCCGTTCTTTGTTGAGCTCTTGTGCACATAAAATCTGAGAGCAAATATATCAAGCAAGATCAATGGAGATAGGAGGAATGGAGATCCAAACCCTATTGGAAATGTGATGGTATAATCTTTGTGATTTCATTTGATTTGCATAGTCTTAGATAATCTTCATATGTTATGGTGGATCTTTGTTGTTGTTAGGCTAGGGTTTTGTGGTTGAATTCATTTAGTCTTACGTTGAATTTATTTAGTCTTTCAATATTGTTGTTTCCACTTTTCACCATATACAATAACTTTGAAAATTTCTGAATTTGATACATCAGGAAAATGTTGAGCAAATATTTCCTCCCTCATTTCCTGTTCCTTTTCTATGGCAATGTGCCATTTATTGTCTAGAGAATTATACAAAGAATCTGGTATCTCAGATCTAATTTCTGAAGGTGACCGGTCATTAACACACAAATACTTAATGATTTCCTGTTCAACTTCTTCCTTTTCATCATCATTGAAGTCATCAAAACAATCAATTAAATCATTCAGCACTTTTCACCTAATATTCTTTATAGTTCTTTGACAATGTGTCAAAGGTTTTTAAGAAGAAATATCAATATTTACCGGTGCAGATGATGCCGGTTCATTCTTTGTCTTTTTCTTTGTTTGCCTGATCTTCTTAGGAGGTTCTTCTAACACTGTTTCTTCTGAGTCTAGTGTATTGCTTTTTGTCTTCCGCTTCCACTCAAAGACTTTGGTAGGTGCATCTTCCAATTTCTTCTTAGCTGGTGACCACTTGGTTACTTTGGGACTAGCTGCAATAACTGGTGCCAATGCTGAAGGCACTGCCTTTCCTTTCTTTTCTAAGGGTTCTGAAACTGGTGTAACCCTTTCCAAATAGGTGTCAGTTGTCTTTTCCTTAGGATCAAGGGATGAGGTGATTAGGGTAGAAGCATACCCGTCCAACATATCATTCATTACCTCATAGCCCATAGGCTCTACTTCTTCCTGCCTAGGCTCAACGGCCTCCATTATGCATTTATCCACTTTGGTGGTGAAGAAAATGTCTTCATCATACTTTTTGACTAAATCACTGGATATTCTTATCCTTTGGCTCATCTTGTGTCTGAACTCATCAAAGTATTTGTTCAGTGCTTCCAGATAGCCGGTTCCAACCGCTTGTAGGCTCTCCTTGATTTCTTTTGCCACCGGTTGGCCGACAGACCACTGAATGTCACCTACTCCTGGAAAGCAACCTTGGAAGTAAAAGAACAACCCAACCAGTAGTTGTCCAAACTTGAATCTCAATGCATTGTCCTATTTGATTGACTTAAGATTCAACATAAGTTGTCTTCGCATACAAGTGCACAGATCAAACGATGCATCTTCCTTGATCATCCTGTAAGCGGTATTTATCGCTGCAACAGAGACATTATTAATTCTGCTAGTAGAGAACATCCAGTAACCTATCACCATGCAGTCATACTTGACCAGATTGTCCTTGATTGAGTTGACGGTCATACCATGTGATTCACTCACTGAACCGGTGAGCTTGGACATTACAGTCTTGTTGACCTTCCTTAGGGCTGGCACTTCCCCTATGTTATAGAAACTGGTGACGGCATGAATTGCTTCCAATGTGATATCATGCGTCCACTCTAGGTACATCTTATCACCATGTACCCTGCTTAGAATAATGCGAATGTGATCATTCAAAAATTCTTCAAGAAAGTAGACTGCATTTTGAAGTTTCTTCTTTTCTAGAATGTTGCATTCCGGTTTAATCTTCTTATCCTTTCCACAGAACAGTCTCAGCTGGGAATGGATTACAAGAGACCGTAGGTCTTCAATTTTGTAGTCTATGTAGTCAAAAATGCCTTCTTCTACTATTACACCAGTAGGTACTTGAGACAGGGCATTGTATTTCAACTTTCGTTGTATGAAGTCCATAGAATCAATAGTTGCACTAGAGCTATCAAGAGATGCGGAAGCCATGATAAATGAAGAATTATGAAAAATACCTTCGCAGATTGAAATTTAGGGCTTCGTAATTTGAACTTCACTTCACACTCCTTCAGTTGCAGAGATACCACTTTGTGTTCTACACTCCTCCAACAGATGTTTGCTTCAGATTCTTCTTTGGGAATTTGATAAATTCTTTGATTCGCAATGTAAATCGCTTTCCTTCGCTCTGCACTTGAAAAACTTCTTGGCTCAAAAAATGATAAGTGAGAAATGATTTCAAAATTCTTTTTAACTAGGTTCTCCACCTACCATAATAAATGCTCCAATATTAGGGCGTAAACCCTAATTTGCCTTTTACCATTTCCGATCTTCTGCCGACTAACAGGTATCTCATACCGGTTAAGGTCTTTTACCGGTGTAAATCGAGGGTTTGAAGTATTTCACTGTTTGCTCCCCCTAAGCTTTTCTGATGCTTAGTTTGTTGATTCCATGATTTCCACACTAGGTGCAGAAACCGGTTCTTCTTACAACACCGCTAGTTTCTTTTTCCAGGTTTTGTTCATATCCGCTTGAATAGTTTCAATATCAATCTTTGCTTCCGAAGTGACTAGTATGCCATCCGATATGTTCATTTTTGTTCTGCAGAATCTGGCAATGTGACCCAGTTTGTTGCAATGATAGCAGACCATTCCAGGTGCTCTCCAAGGTCCTAGTCACCGCTTGATAGCCACCGCTTCCTGACTGATGATTAAAGGTATCAAACTGGTTGTGATTCTGGTTCACAAAAGCTTTCGGACCAACCCCTTGAGTCCTCTAAGGATATCTTCCAGTGTTGTTCATAACAAACCTACATTCAAATGCTCTATGCCCAAACTTGTTGCATGCATAACAATTACCATTGAACTTATTGGATCTAGGTACATTGTTTATAAAGTAAGAAAAATTATTGTAGGCTTTGTTCCTACACACATTAGCAGTATGTCCTTCTTTAAGACAGTTAAAGCAAACAGGTTTAAACTTTTGCTTACCTTTATCCTTTGATATCGGTTGTTTCTTTGATGCTTCAGTATTTGCACCAGAGGTCTCACCTTCCTCATGACCGGAGTAACTAAGTTCATCAGTATTCTTGACAGGTTTGGTCGATTCAATCTTTTTCTCTAGCTTAACAGTACTCTTGTTGAACTTAGCAAGTATTTCCTTTGACTCAGAGAGTTCTTTAGAAATAGCAGCATTTGTCTCCATCAAGTTTGCATTCTCAGAGATGGCTATGTTCAGTTCTCCTTGCATGTCTTCCTTTTCCACTTTTCTCACATGGAGTTGAGTAGTTAGGGCACTGATCTCTTGCTTCAGCTTGGAGATTTCATGATATTTCTCTTTTACCAGATCTTCAGCTTTCCTCCAATTCTCAAGCTCTTGGCACATTCAAATAGTCAGTCCTTCCAACTCTTTTCTCAGGTTGGAATTGGATTCATTCAGCTTTTCTACTTCTTGAATTAGGGCTTCCATGTCCACTTCATCAGAAGAACTATTTTCATATAGCTCCATCAGTTTTTCAGCATGTTCTCTCCTTTTTGCCTGAGAGGCCTTATATTTGACCATAAGATCATCATAAGCTTGCTTAGACTGAGTGAGCTAATGAGTAAGTTCCCTCATAGTGTATTCCCCCATATCTCCTTCCAAGTGGTTAGACTTATATAAAGGTTGGCTCTGATACCAATTGATGAATACTAAGAGGGGGGGGTGAATTAGTATGCCAAAAATCACTATACTTAAACACTTTACTAGACTACCAGTAAACTGATAAAACAGTTTAGCAAACAAACCGGTTAGCACACATGCAAACCAAATAGAAAATAATGCATTCATCCACAGAAGCACAAACACCATAACACAAGATATTTTGATGTGGAAACCCAAATGGGAAAAACCACAGTGAGATGAAACTCACAAGTAACTATCCGCAGAATAGGAACCAGACCGGTTAAGGTCATACAATGTTCTTTACTAGAACAGATCCTGTTAGGAATCTCAATCTCTGTTAGGAGATAAGTCTGGTTAAAGACTACCTTGCTAGAGGATTTTAGATCCACAGATGTGAACCACCTTGTTAGAGGATTTACAAAAGGCTTTTGGGCCTACTCGGTTAAGGGCTTCAAACTTGTCGAAGATTTGAGTAATCAACAAGTGAGTGATCTAGCAAATAGCATAGATTGCTTGGTTAGATCCTTGATAGCTTGTTTCTAATGCATTCCAGCATTACTTCAGTCTTCAACACATTCACACTCTACTTTCTCTCACAGAATTGAACTTCTCTTCTATGTTCGCACTTACAAAAACTCTCCAACCACCTTAAATCCTAGCAACAACCTAAAACCCTAGACATGATGTCCTTATAAAGGAATCTGATTTCATGTCGGTCCAATAGGATTACAATACAATTTCCTAGGTTCAATGCATCTAGACATATTTGGTAACATGACACAAAAAGCACCGCCAAACAATCGGTGGATGGTAACTCATCACAAAATGTTGATTGGTAACTCATCACAAAGTATTACTGGTTCATACAAAATACTGGTTTAAGCAAAATACCAGTTGCCAGTTTGACAAAATGAAGATTGGGAAATATGAGTTGTGCTGCTTCATTCCTTCATATTGCTTGAGATCCTTGAACCACTTGGGGTCTTCATACCACTTCAGATCGGTAAACACTTTTTGCAAAACACCAATAGTCTAAAGACTATAATACATCATACCAATTGGAACAAATACCGGTTGACTTTAACTCATACATACAAAAAGTGATCTCAAATCAAGTGTGTGTCCATCAATGACAATCACAGCATCAATCATAAAAAATGCCAACATTTATGTGCCCCTACTTTCATGTGTCCCATCTTAGATCTCACCCGAGTCTATTTCAGGCCTTTTTACCTCAAAACTAATGTCATCTTTCTACACGGTAATCAAAACCCTAACATTGAGTTGTTTTCTCTTCATTTCCCATTTATTTTCTCTATTTTCAATGAACAGGTGCACTCGAGGCACCCTTGTCTATATAGGGGTGCCTAGGGCATCCTTGCCTTCCTTAAAAAAAACATATTTAAATATGTTAGTGCACTTCCCCTTCTTGGTGATTTTAGATCTTGGTGTCCCAATTTAACCATTGGAGGTCACCCTAATTGGTAAATTACCTTCAGAACCCTATATAGGAGCATCCTTTCAATTCATTTTCATATCACATCATCCATACTCATCCATTCCACATCCATCTACAAGCAACTTCAAGCATCTTCAATTATTCAAGGAAGCATTTGATACCACCATATCCTTCCAATATTTTTAGGCATCATGGAGCTACAAACTACATCAATCTTTATTTAAGCATGTATTTATGATTGAGTCTCTTATGTTTTGTCATGTTATTACATCATCAACCATTATCAATTGCAACAGATTTGAGGTATATCATTCCACATTTACTTTAATATTACATTTACAATTTTAATTCAATTTAAGGGTTAATTTAAACTTGGGGTTTGACTTAGGAAAACCCCTATCAACAACACCATTGCCCCTCTTTTTGTGTGTAAGCAACAAATTGAGAAGCTACAAATGAAGATTCTGACTAATGCGATTATGACTAACATGGTGTGTTGTGCACATTCATAGTTTCAACACTTCATTGGTCAACTCATTCTCAGACTCTACGAAACTGCGATTGCAACTAACACGATGTGTTGTGGGCATTCGCAATTTCACCACTTGACTGGTCAGTTCATTATCTCGCACTGTGAAATTGCGATTGTGACTAACACAGTGTTATGCACATTTGTAGTTTCGACACTTCACAAGTCAGCTCATTCTTGAGCCCCATAAAACTGCGATAGCGACTAACACAATGTGTTATGGGCATTCAGAGTTTCGCCACTTGATTGGTCAGTTCATTCTCTCGCACCACAAAACTATGATTTAGACTAACACGGTGTGTTATGCACATTCATAGTTTTGACACTTCACAGGTTAGCTCATTCTCAGTCTCTGTGAAACTACGATTGCGACTAACATGATGTGTTATGGGTATTCACAGTTTTGCCACTTTATTGGTCAGTTCAATCTCTCGCATCGTGAAACTATGATTGCGACTAACACGATGTGTTATGCGCGTTCTCTATTTTGATACTTCATAGGTCAGCTCATTCTTGGGCTTTGTGAAACTGCGAGTGAGACTAACATGATGTGTTACAGGCATTCACAGTTTCACCACTTGACTGGTCAATTCATTATCTTGCACCACGAAACTGCAATTGCAACTAACATGGTGTGTTATACACATTCATAGTTTCAACACTTCACAAGTCAACTCATTCTTGGGCTCCACAACATTGTGCTTGAGACTAACGTAATGTATTATGGGCATTCATAGTTTCGCCACTTGACCGGTCAGTTCATTCTCTCTGACTACAAAACTGCAATTGAGACTAACATGATGTGTTATGGGCATTCGTAGTTTCACCACTTGACTGGTCAGTTCATTCTCTCGCAATGTGAAACTGCGATTGCAACTAACACAGTGTCTTATGCGTGTTTGCAGTTTTTGACACTTCATAGGTCATCTCATTCTCGGGCTCCATGAAACTGCGATTGAGACTAACATGATGTGTTATTGGCATTGGCAGTTTCGCCACTTGATTGGTTAGTTCATTCTCTCGCACCACAAAACCGCAATTGAGTCTAACATGATGTGTTATGGGCATTTGTAGTTTCACCACTTCACTGGTAAATTCATTCTCTTGCACCGTGAAACTGCAATTGCAACTAACACAATGTGTTATGCACATTCGCAGTTTTGACACTTCACAAGTCAGCTCATTCTTGGGCTCCACAACACTGTGATTGTAACTAACGTAATGTGTTATGGGCATTCGTAGTTTCGCCACTTGACTAGTTAGTTCATTCTCTCACATCGTGAAACTACGATTGTGACTAACACAGTGTGTTATGCGTGTTTGCAGTTTTGACACTTCACAGGTCAGCTCATTCTCGAGCTCTGCAAAACTGTGATTAAGACTAACACGATGTGTTATGGGCATTCGCAGTTTCACCACTTGACTAGTCAGTTCATTCTCTCACACCACAAAACTACAATTGCAACTAACACGATGTGTTATGCGCGTTCACAGTTTTGACACTGCATAGGTCAGCTCATTCTCGAGCTTTGCAAAACTGTGATTGAGACTAACATGATGTGTTATCGGCATTCACAGTTTTTCCACTTGACTGGTCAATTCATTCTCTCGCACCGCGAAACTGCGATTAAGACTAACACGATGTCTTATGGGCATTCATTGTTTCACCACTTGACTAGTCAGATCATTCTCTCGCACTGCGAAAATGCGATTGTGACTAACATGGTGTGTTATGCGCATTTGCAGTTTTGACACTTCACAGGTTAGCTCATTCTCGGGCTCCGTGAAACTGTGATTGAGACTAACATGATGTGTTATCAGCATTTGCAGTTTCACCACTTGACTGGTCAGTTCATTCTCTCACACCGCAAAACTATGAATGCGACTAATACGGTGTACTATGCGCCTTCACAGTTTCAACACTTCACAGATCAGCTCATTCTTGGGCTCCGTGAAACTGCGATTGCGACTAACACGATGTGTTATGGATGTTCGCAGTTTTCCATTTGAATGGTCAGTTCATTCTCTCACATCATGAAACTATGATTGCAACTAACACGATGTATTATGCGCATTCATTGTTTTGACACTTCACAAGTCAATTCATTTTTGGGCTTCGCAAAACTGCGTTTGAGACTAACATGATGTGTTATGGGCATTCACAGTTTCTCCACTTGACTGGTCAATTCATTCTCTCACACTATGAAACTGTGATTGCGACTAACACAGTGTGTTATGTGTGTTCACAATTTCGACACTTCACAAGTCAGCTCATTCTCGGGCTTTGCAAAACTATGATTAATTATGTTGACAGGCTTAAATTAATTAAATATTGATTTAATTAACTTTAGGTGTTTACAATTAGTTTTGTTCCTCATTCTCCTATCTTTAAATATCATTCATGAAACTTAAAATAATAAACTAATCTCAATGCGACTTTTCCCACGTTTGGTACATCAAATCATGCCATGCTAGTCTTTTCTCTGATGAATGTACCAATTTTTGGAGCTCGCACCCTTTTTTTCCCATCGAGATTCCATCCAAACACATTTTTTTCATTCACTTGCTTTTAATGTGCGTATTATGCACAATAAACTATCGGTAGCCATGAAGCCAGTCGTGGCCATCCTCCGACATGTCCACGTAATTTTGTGTGGGCCCCAAAGAGTGACGACGAACTCCACAAGCAACTCCATTGCACATACTGTGGGTCCGGGGACCACGACAAGTTGGCATGGTATGTATGTCTCGAACATGTATGTCAATGCATGTCATTGGTATGACAAGTCCCCTTTGGAGCCATAATAGATGCGTCCCATCTCTTATGTGTTGTCCATAATATCCCTTCATCTGCTGACAAAAAGTACCATGTTATTTATTAATAATAAAAAAAATACAATGCAAATTTAAAAGCCCTTCAAATAACAACATTGCACTTCAAACTAAAGTAGTGATATCTATTCTAGTCTTTGTATAAAGTTGACCATAAAATCTGGTGGGTTTGGAAAGTTAAAGAAATTTATGCTTCCCCTCTTTCCCCTCTTTTTCTACATGTACTTCAAAGGAAAAAAATAAATTAAATAGATAAAGTATTTAAAAAATAATTGTTTGTTTTGAAAAGCATTTTTTATTACTTTCTTTAGTTTAATTAATTTTTTCATAGGTATAATTTTTGTAAGCTAATTTTATTATTATTTTTTTTAGTTTATTTTTTCAAAAAAAATTTAATAGCCTAGTCATAAAAACAAAGAAGTTTAAATTATTGGGCCATGAAAATATTTAATTGCATGAGAGTGAAGTTATACGATGTCAACAAAACCCCCTAGATTATAGTGCTGAAATAAATAATATTAAATTTTAATATTTAATAATAATAGACATAATATATCTAAAATAAGTCATATATAAAATTTATGTTTCAAACCACGTTACTAAATTAAATAAAACAAAATAGCATTTAAGTAAATAAAATAACTTAAAAATGATTTCTCCAAATATTTCTAAATATCTACACCAACATCATACCAAACCCTTTCTATTTTTACCCCTCTACCTGTCTATTTCCCTCTGTTCCTCTTCCCCTCTATCTTCATCTCTATTTTTATCTACTCTAAACTAATTACACTATTGGCAAGAAATTTGATGCAATGCATCTCTTGTTTAAATCAATGATATGTTTGGATTTGTGAAAATATGAATTTGTATAGCATGTATTTTAGTCAAGATCAAAAGTTTTGAACAAATTTAATTATGAAATTTTGTGCTTGGTATAGTTTTTGGTGTTTGCATGAGTGAAAATAGATAAGGATGCCATACATTATTTGCATACAATTGTATGTGTTGGCATTGAGTTATCATTGATGTCAACCGGTATTGCAAGCTACTAGTAGGGTATATCAACCCAATATGAAGAAGATTGAACCGACATAGGGAAAATTAACATGAAGGCTTGTCAACCGGTATGGTGGAAGACAAGCAGGTATTGAGACTGTCAGTGACATCACTAGTAAGAGGTGATATGAAGTTGTGTGTTGGCATGACAAGTTGTAACCGGTATGTAGGCTGGTTGTTTGTTTGTGTTAATGATTGTGATGAAGAGGTAGAGTGTCAAAGAGATCACAAACCACCAAAGGTGAAGTTGAGCTATCGGTGTAGTGTATGTTGTTGGATAGTAGTAGGAGAAGGTTTTATCGATAAGGGTTTGTTTCATTATGAGGACTTGTTGAATGAGCATGAACCAACTCAATGTCGGTGGGTCGATTGTCAACGTGTTTGATAGGTGGATGCCAGTTGACAAAATGGTAGAGGTCGGTGTGTGCATCAATAAGGCATGGTAGGTGTGACAGGTTGACATTTAATGTGATTGGAAAAATCATGGATTAATTGCAGGTGTTCACAGCTTGAAGCAGATTGAAGGAGCATTTGGGTGAGTTGATCAAGGTAGAACAATCCGATCTTTGTGTTCGCTTGTCAAAGAAAATATCTAATCCATTTGTGGCGTTTGACAGATGTAGGTCGACAGACAGGGCCATGATTTCTATACTTAGCAAATGTGTATCAGAAGTCACGAGTTTGGCGGAGCTTGATTGATTTGTTGCAGGATGTCTGGATACAGATTGAAGTAGGTGAAGCAAATCATCGAACCATTTATGGCGATTGAATAAAAGATGATCCAGCAGATTGAATGCAGATTACTAAAGATGGAAGGAGTGCACTGGAAGGCATGATGTTGGCAGTGATGTACATGTAATCATCTCTGAGACATGATTTGAGGAGATTTGATTGGATATGGTATGGCTCATTGGTTGAAGAAGAAACCCTAGTTACCCTTTGTTTGAATTGATTCTTGGTGGGAAAGCTTCAGTTTTAATGTGATGAACTAAGATAGATAGGGTTGCTGCTGAAGGGAAAAGGATAGAGTTAAATTGTTGTTTGAGAGCTGAATAGATAAACACTTGAAGTGTGTGTGAGTGAAGATTGTACTGGTAAGGAGAAGCAGGACAAACCGATGTAAGGAACAAACTGACAGAGTGAACATAGAATGTAGAGGTGACAAACTGAAAGAAGCAGTACCTGATAGAGAGTGACCAAGTGTGAGTTGAATTCAGCAAAATAGAGGGAGAGAAAATTTAGCAGAGTTAGAACCAGCAAAAAGGCCAAGTTGTAGTGTGTGTTGAGTTAACACAAACCGATAAGATAGAAACTAGTATTGCAAAGCTTTGAAGGGTTTCAAAACTACATTTGTAGCAAGGATCTCATTTGTGTATTTTAGTTTTCATATTATTTTCATTGAGTAGGTGCTTAGTGTAGGGGTTGTAGCTCCTTTAGGTTGTAGCCTATAAATTGTGTAGGGGTTGGTGCTCCTTTGAGTTGGTGCTCATAAATCAGGGGTTGGTGCTTCTTGTGTTGGTGCCCTAAAATTTATAATCAGATCTTTTCATTGTGAGGCTAGATTGGAGAGAAGATGTCCATCAACTATTCTCACTGAAGTTTTTCCCACATTGGGTTTTCCTCGTACATCTGGTGTTATGTGTTGCATCTTCATGTGTGTGGTGTATTAATCTTTTAGTTATTTCTCCTACACACCTTGTTTGCATTGCTTTGGTAACCAATCTACATTTTGTGTATTTCATATTGAACCAGCATATTTCTAATTAAGTAAAAATTGTTTAAATCATTGATTCATCCCCTCTCAGTGATCCATTGTGTCCAACAGTATGGACATGTGATCTTATATCAGGTAATTCATTCAACAACCTGAAATAGGCTTTAGTAATACATTTAAAATGACACGTCTTTCATTTCAAATGCATTTGCATTTGGTCTTTACTCTGATTATTCATAGAGTGTTTGCTTTCGGGGTCTTTTCATTCTGTCAATTTCAAATGCATTTGTGTGGTATTTACATTTGCGTTTGGCCTTTACTCCAATTATTCATAAAGTGTTTGTTTCTTACTCTTTTCATTCTGTCATGCTCTGTATTCCTAAAGGATCTTTAACTCTGTGAATATCTGAGAATGTTGTGATGTCAGCTCATTGAAACATTTCTTTTATGTGAAGGAATCTTCGTATTTGGTGGAGTATCGAGGCTTTTATAAGGGTTCTAGAACAAATCACTACTAAATTGGTAATTAGCCTCGACGGATAAAAAATAGGGTTTTGTAATTTGATAGATTTCTAGGAAGGGTCCTTTAAATTGACTCGATAGTCATGACTGTAGCAAGCATGTCGATCACCATAATAGACGTTCTCATGATGAGTTATCGATGAAATTTTTGTAGCTTCTTTGGTGAATGTTATTAAGTAAAGTAGGGTTTGCATATTTTTTTTCCTCTTTTCAACTATACCTGTCTCATTAGTAGCTAAGAATGACATGTCTATCATTTCAAGGGTGAAATAAATTAAAATGATTCAAAACAAAGAGTGAAAAGTGTAAGGTATGCAATTTTTAACTCTACAATTTAGTTAGAGTGGCTTTTAAATTAGGCGAACCAAGAATATTCAAGTAAATAAATATAAATTCTAAAATGGTAAAAGTACAAAGCTATGTCACACTTCTATAAAGGAATTGACCAACAATAGTCCAAATTTTTTAACTTGAATCACTAAAAAGTCACATATTTGTTTTAAATTTAAAATGATGTAAACTAATTAAATGTTTATTTTTTAGTGTATCAAATCATATTTGTAGTTTATTTAGAAAATTAAAAATACATTTGAGTATTATATTTAATAGAATTAACTTTATAATTTAGTTGTTATTAAAATGTTGAAAATGAAGTTAAATGGGACATTGCTCTTTTAGTAATTTTTTTTTCCTTCAATTTTTTGTTGTATATTTATAACTTACAACTTTAGTGCATGGATTTATTTTTTCCCAATTTTGATAAATACAATTTTCTTAAATAAATATTAAAATTTATATGTATTGAAAACACAACCGATCCCATGAGACATTACCATTTGTCTTAACAATTTATGTAAAATCGAAAAAATATAACTTCTTTACATATAATCTTTTATCTAGTGCATCATATAGTTAAAAATAATAATCAATTTTTTTTACAAGATAACAATCCTTATATTTTTGTGTTAATAACCTACTTTTAATAAAAATAAAAATACAAATAATAATTAAAATATTTAATATATATTTGAAAACTGCACATAAATTTACAAAAGGGTATTTTTACATATTTTTTCAAATATTATTTATATCAATGATGGTACATATGCATTTTGTGAAAAATTTCAATTGAAACAAATGTGGTCATATCTACCTTGGCTAGGATGAATCTAGCTAGATCATATGTTTCACCGAAATTGATTTTTTTGTTAGAATTACTTACATTCATTTGTGCTAATAATTTTTTTGAAAGTGTGACATATAGATGTATAGTTTTACCCATAAAAGAATAATAAAAAGATATGTTGAAGTATTTATGAAAATACATGCTCTTTTTTTATTTATATTTTTATTTTTGCACCAACTTCAAAATTGTGAATACATGCATAAAATGGAGAAGTTAAATTTTGTTAAGAATAATATGCAAAAATAAATAAATAAATATATAGTATGATACTTTATGAAGTATCATCTTTTTTCTCTTTCTTTTTTTATCTTTAACAAGTGGAGAGAAATGGATCCATGAATGGAGCTCACAAGATACAGATGAAGGATCCAACTTGGCATACATTTGGTTGTGAAGGATCCACTTAGATGTGGATTGAAATATGTAGGGGCCACCTTCTTAAAATGTTGGATACGAGGGAGCCACCTATCACTTTGGAACTTCTAGCATTGAAGCTTGCCAAGGTCGTTGAAAATGAAACTTACCAAGGTTCACTTGATAAGCAGATTATGTTTCTTTCTTAGTTGGAGAAAATAAGAGCAGAGGTGGTGGATACAATTGTTGCACACCAAAGCCAAGTGAAGGTGTTATTTGACAAGAAGGCAACTTCTCGTGAGTTCACAGTTGGTGAACAAGTCTTGTTATGGGACAAGAGGAGGGAACCAAAGGGTACGCATGGGAAATTTGATTCCTTTCACTATTCATGAAGTATGTTGCTAACATAGCTATTTGCTTGCAAATGCTGATGGAGCCCCGTTCTCACTACCTCATAGTGGAGAACATTTGAATCTCTTTACTCATTGAGGAGAAGTGCAAAAGAAAGATGTACATTTCGTAAATATTTGTAAGTGTTTTCTTCTTGTTGTTTTGTCGCCTGACTCTATGGCCCAATGGATACAAGCACTTGGAGTTCTAGATTCTACAAGCTCCAAGTGGTGTAGCTTGTTCCCCAGTTAGAGCCAACTATTGTCCTCGATTTTGACAGGACCTAAATCATTAGGCAACTGTATAAAACTTGTCTGTTTCATACTTCATGGGCTTTAGGAGAGGCTAATCGACCTTGTCGATTAATCTTTTTGTGTTTTGCATTTTTCTGCTTAGATGTTTTTGAGTTTTTAGTTTTCTTTGTTTTGCAACTAATAGGCTAGGTTTTAAAACCTGACGTGTCAGTCAGTTCTCATCAGCACATTGAACTTTAAAGTCTGATGTGCTAGTTGGCCTAACTAACAGGTCGGACTTTAAAGTCTGACATGTCAACATGAAGTTGCATTTATTGCAACTCGTGTTATCTTTTTGTTTAGTTTTAAATGCTTTTAGGTTGGTCTTTTTGGCATTTTAAGTTATTGTTTCCTCCTGATTAGGCGTTTTAGCTCATCTCCTTACTCTTTTCGTGCGATTGGTGATTTTCTAACCAAATTCATTCTCTTCTCCAACATTTCCACATTTAGCAGGTAGGGTTTTCTTGTTTTGGTTTTGTTAGGGTTTATATTATTTGTTTTCCTTGATTTGTCCTTGTTTTTTCCTGTTAACTGGAGGTATTTTGGGGATTTAAACCTAGACACACCTCCCTTTTCTGCTTAAACCCTCTCTTAAGGGGTTTCAAAACCCAAAATAGGTTTTGCTTTTCCGTGTGTTCCTTGTTTTCCTCTCATGTCGGGCTTCAAAACTCGCCATGAGGATAGTCTTTCCATGGACTTACATGTTGGATTTTGAAGCCCAACATGTAAGTTAGTTAATGTGAACACATCGGGTTTTGAAACCTGACATGTGAGGACGTAATATCCTCAACTTGCATGTGGGGTTTTAAACCTTGACATGTAAGTCGACCCATGCTCCTTCCCACAACTCGCATGTCGGGGTTTAAAACCTGACATGTGAGGATGAAGTTTCCTCAAGTCGCATGTTGGGTTTCAAATCCCGACATGCAAGCTTTTATTTCTATCATTTGCAACTAACAGGTTGGTGTTTGAAACCTGACCTGCCAGTCAGTTTTGTTCTACTGGCATGTCGATTTTTAAACCCTGACTTGTTAGTGATTTTTTTTTCCTTCATACTAGCATCTCGAGGTTTAAAACCCAACATGCTAGTATCTTTCCTTTGCAACTAGCAGGTCGAGTTTTAAACCTCGACCTACCAGTTTTGATGTTTTTCCCTTCATGAGCCTTTTTCAATCAAGTTTTTCACTCATTCCTGTTTGATTCCAGATCTCCATCTTGTTCTTCTGATGATGAATACTAATCATGGGCCTAACAAACATGTTTTCTATAGTATCTTTGCAAATGTCCAAGTCATCCACAAGCAAATCGAAGGCCTCTCCCATTCATACAGAACCATCACCGAGCAAACTTATATACAAAAAGATTAAGTACAAGGACGAGAAGTACTAGAATATGTTCCCTAAAAGCTCAGTGGACTCTAATATGGCAGAGATCAAAGATACTGAAATTGGGCATGTGGATATGAAGGAGTTTGAAAATAAAAGCAAGAAGGCTCCATCCCATATGACAAATTTGATGAGGTCAGAATTGTACAAGTACGCATCTTTTCTTGTTGCAGCTCACGATCCAACATTTGTATTGGTTGTGGCAAAATACTTCGACCTGAACACTCGTCAAGTGAAGGATGCTGACAAGAATGTGGTAATGACACTTGATAGTGTATTTTTCAATTGTCTTTTCAAGGGTCTAAAGGAAGTTGAAGTTGCTGATATAACCATGGATAGTGCACAAGCATATTATGAGAAGCAGACAGATAAGTGCAAGAAAACATTCAACATTGTGTTTTTATCTACTTCATGTGATTCAACTATCACTAGATGGCCAAAGTACTTTCATAGAAGTATGACATGGTTACAATGCTTGCACAAGTTAGAGGTTTGAGAGATTCCTACTACTTCCAAGAATGGATG
Organism: Cryptomeria japonica; assembly: GCF_030272615.1. Classification (NCBI taxonomy): domain Eukaryota; kingdom Viridiplantae; phylum Streptophyta; class Pinopsida; order Cupressales; family Cupressaceae; genus Cryptomeria; species Cryptomeria japonica. Next base: position 651,585,829 of record NC_081408.1, read on the forward strand.
TGTTACCACATGAAAGTCACCAGAAAAGGGACAACCAAGATTGATTGGGGAGAGAAAATCAGTGATCCTCTCTGTATTCAGCTAAAGGAAGTCAAAACATCATTGAAATTTTTTATATTACTTCATATCTTGTGTATGCCACTGCTTCAATGAGGGAATATCCAGGACTGTCTACCAAAGGAGATAGAAAGTTGTTACATGTTTGGGATTATTATGATTAGCTAACCATCAATAATCAGGGATCTCATTTCCAAAGAGTCAATGATGCATTCTTCGGAGTGTGGAGATGTTTGTTCAACAAGAATCTGCAGAAGGAGAGAATTTCAAAAGAAACATATGACTTGGTATCTTCTTTTGGTTGTGTGTTCTTACAATTTACTACTTTTACATATATCTGCATTGGATGCTTCATAGGTGAACCATTCATGTTGCCTTGATACCCATCGGATAAGATTGTGCTCATGGAACTTTGTCTTCAATTGGTACATGTACATGCCAGACAAGCTTCTACTCATAAGATAGGTCTCAAATGGCCTGTCTATTGGCCGATATTCAATGCCTACCATGCCCAAGGCCAATAATATGGAGAATGAAATGTTATGGGTCATAATGAGGAGGTTTAAAGCTCAAGAGAACTTTGATTTTCACAACATGGGAGGTAAAATCAAGAGGAGTTATATGCATGTACATAGGCTTGAGGGTGTTTGGGCAGATTTTAAAAGTGATGAAGATGTAAGAAGGATGGACCATAGTCATCTTACATTAGAGAAAATAGAGAACATGGACTTGGCTAAGATTCTAGACACCATGGAAGATACAAATGATATAGTGGATCCTGTCTACTATGAGCGAAAAATTGTTGATACTCCTTTACCTCTAATTCAATGGTCAAAGAAAGAAAGCAAATCAATTTCAAAGAGGTTTGTTCCTATTATATCTAATACAAACCAATGGCTACTGAAAAAGGGAATTTGAATGAAACCACTTCCTGCTAGCTCTAGTGAGGAAGATAATGATGGTCTAGTGGGGAAGACTTCAAAGTTAAGAACCAAGAATAAAGAAGATACTTAGGTACCCCCACCACTAGTTTCTCCAACAAAATCTAAGGGAAAGGCACCAAAATTCAAATGCATAGCTAAAGGCCCAAAGAAAGGAGAATCCTCCTCCGCGGCCATGCAATAGGAATCAACCCAAGGGCCTTATCAAACCAAGGAAGAAGAACAAGAACAAGAAGAGGGAGAAATTCCTCATGCTAGAGAAGAAAAAGAACAAGGGGAAAGTTCTACTCCTACTAACTCTCAGACATCATCGCCTATTCATGTTGAGATTCATTCTATTGACTCTGATTCTAATGAAGAAGTGCAAGAACATGATGAAGTGAGAGAAGATATTGTGTTGGATGATTAGCAAGTTCAAGAAGGGGGCAATGAAGAATTTGTTACTCTTTCTAGCATTCCTAGCTTTGATGACATTCCAACTTCCATGATTGAGTCATCAATCTTGGATTTTAACGAAGCCATGAAACAGATTACTCGGGAGAAACAGGTAGTAAATATGCCTAATTCTTCTACCATGACAAAAACTCCATGCCTAGTGAGCACAATTGTCATTTCTGCAACAACAAAATTTGTTATTACATCAATGCCACCAATAGATACAACAGTTGGGATAGTTAATGTCTTACCAACTTCTATGTCATTGCCACTACCAGTATCAGTTTTTATAATTTTAGTTGTGGCTACTCCTATGATGCTTATTGCTACAACGACCTTGGTACAAGTGAGACCATCAACGGAAGCAGTATCTTCAAGTCAAACACCTACAAGTTTTCCTGCAGTTACACAAGTGGAGGTCACTACTCCAACCACACAATCAATCTTACCTCTTTGGTTGCACATAGTGGCACCAAAAAGGAAGAAGCAAGTTGTATCACCAGATGACTTCGACTTCGAACAGTTAGCTCCTTCTAATGCAAAGGTGACCAAGAAGCCAAAGACAGTATCAAGGGTGCTGGTTGATCCTGTAAGTAAAAGAAAATATGTTGAAGTAATTGTTCCAACTGCAGGTAAAACCAAAGAGAACATTCAACTTGCAAATTATATAGTTCAAATTGTCGAGCTTGGGGAAGAAACTCATTAGAGTGTGAAGCAGGATTCAAGAGTTATGAATGAGGCTATCATGAGAATTCTTGATGAAGAATGTGCCAAAAAGCTATAATTGAAGGAAAAGTGTGAGCAACTAACCAATGTTTGATCAAAGTGACCCAAACCTCTCAATAGGTAGAACCAATTGTTTCATCCATCGATACAGAAGCACTCAAAATAATGGAACAAGTGGGGGTTAAGGGTTGAGTGGTGGATCAATGGATTGAAAGGTTGAAATTTGAAGGCTCCCTCCTCTTTGATTCAACCATAAAGTTGTTGAAAGACATTGAAATCATGCAAAGTCAAGTACAAGTAATCAAAACTACTTTCACACAAAAGATAGATGAGAATGAAAGGAACTTGCAGTTGTGGAGAAAGATGGAGGACTTCAACATTGGTTTCCTTGTATAGAATATAGCACTAGAAACAAGAGGAAAGTATGTTAAATTCTTGTCTCTACTAGCACATAGAAATGAACTGATCAAGCATATGGTCACAGATTTTGAAGGTGAGATTAAGGGTTGTGATAATGATATTGATCAAATTTCAGCAAGAATAGTTGATATCCCTTGCTTCTTATATGATAAGGATAATAAAAAATTGGTCACAAGTGATACCATCATCCAAGAATTCCCCTCTCTAATCTCATGTTGGGCAGAGAAAGATTTCACTCTGAATGCTTTTGATAAGCTTCTTGAAATACAGATTGGTCTAGAGTTTCTTGCCTCTTTGCTCAAGGATGGAAAGAAGCAGAATGTGAAGACCAGAAATGCTATATTCTAGATCAATGTCAAGTTTCATCGCCCTGCCAGATGAAGCTAAGATGAAATCCATCTTGCCTAAATTCGAAGAATTTAAATTCAATGAGGAGGAGAAAGATGATTAAAGTGTCCCCTTTTTGACACTTAGTTTTTCATGTAGATGCATTTTTAATGTAGTTGCATTTTTAGATGCTGTAAGTTTTCTCACAACCGCATGTTCCCTTTATGTTGTAGTTGCAGTCAAATGGGACTATGTAGTTGAATTAGTCAATTGTGCCCACCTTTTTCTCCTTTTCTCTCCTATATATAGAGGAGCCTCATTTGTAAATATTTGTCTCTACCGAAATTTTTTGCCACCTAAGACTTTGAGCTTTTTGGATGTAAAATTGGATTAAAAGTAATATAAGAAAGCAATCCATTAAACCTCAACTTTGAGTGAAGTAAAAGATTGTGGTTGTGATTTGAATTACTCCTATGTTTAGTTCTCACAATTGTTCTTATATATATTAGAATTATGTGGCAAATTTGTCTATGTTATTGAAAGAGATTTCCAAGTGTGTTGAATAGACTTTGACCTAACAATATATTTGGGAAATGTTCTGATGTTAAGTGATTAGTGGTAGGCTTTGTATTTATTTTATTACTTGTAGTTTTAAGGATTGGGAAATTACACTTGAAGACTTTGAGCTGCAAGTTAAATTTCTTATCATCTTTAATAATTAGTTTAGTTAGAATTACATTTAAGAAAGACTTTGTGCTTCTTGATTGTATGTTTGGGTATAATTGTTGGAATTAGTTTGTTCATTTCTTCAAATATCATAAGTGATAGAGAATTGTAACAAGTGGAGGGAAAATACATAAACTTTGAAAAAAGAGAGTTTTATGCCTGAAACTTACCCACAGATTTTAGTTTCTTGTTAATTAGAGAAGAAATTTCAAAGGGAACCTCCCCTTGCTGAGAGGAGAGATTAATTTCTCAACATAGCTATGTGTGAATTATGTATTTTGTCGCTGGTACGCTAGTGACAAAATATTCACGCAACAGTTTTTCTGGCGACTCTACTGGGGAGTGACGTGCAACCAGTATTTTCCTTTTGGTGTTGCGATGCGCTTTTCATTGTAATATCCATATTGCTAATTTTCTTAAATTTTAAATCTGGTTGATTGAAGTTAAACTCGTGGACAACGAGCAACAGGAATTGCTGATCCTACCTTTGAGTTTTTGCAGCAACAAAATTTCCCTTTTATGACTCCTCCATAGACACGATCTCCTTTGCAGTGGACACGTAGTTTTCCTCCTATTGCACAATGGTGTCATGTACCACTTGTGAGGCATCAAGTTTGCAAGTTTTGGTTGTTCCACTTGCAAATCTTTTTGTAATACCACCATATAATGCGTTAAGGATTGTTGGTGTAAATAAATATTTTACTTGAGTTAACTTAGGATAATGCATCTCTTCGTAGTTTGGATTTGAGACACTTAGGGAAGTGTGCACATAGGGATGGAGCTTGTAGGAGAAATTCCACCTTTTGTGGTCTTATTTTGCTGTTACACTCCACATTCAATGGGTCATCCACCTCTTATGGAATATTATATTATTTCTCCTACCCACCCCTAGTATTTCTTACCTACCCTTGTTTCTCATTGAGCCACATGTCATGATTGTGTGCTCGTACATCCATATGGCCTTGCCTATATAAGCAGGCCTATATTCATTGTATTGGTTAATCCAGTTGATCATTTGCATATTGATGAGAATACAGTTTGTTCTTGTCATATTTTTGTCTCTCTTTTATACTTTTCATTGTGCCCTTGACCTTGGCTAAATCTCACATGGTATCAGAGCCATTGGGGCTTCAATTGATTGGTTTTTGGAGACATTTTGGAAGGCTTCTATTTTCGGATTTGAGGAACAAACATTTTTTGGAGGCATCTTGGAGCGTTTTCGACCTCACCATTGCGTCCGGGAGGCCATTTCCATAAACATCAAGTATAAACTCGACTATTTTTGGCAAAATTCAACTTTTGGGTGGAGGAATTTTTTGCCCAATTTGGGTGGTAAAGTATGGAATTTTTGGATTTATAAAAAAAAAAAATTCTGAAATTTTTTTTCCAGTCCTTTGAAAAAAGAAAAATCCGAAAAGGGTCTTTTTTTAAAAAAATTTTGGGGGTCCGTAGATCTCCCCTGCGCCACCGTACACCTCTGTAGGGTTTGCAGGTTTCAGCAGCACCGCCCAGTGGCCACTAGCCATCGACAGCACTACCAACAACACCACCGACAGCACCGCCCAGGCCTTTGCATAGACCCTCGCCCGCAGAAGACCAGGCACCTCCCGCGGAAGACCCACCGCCGCCCGCGGAAGACCAAACATCGCTCACCTAGGCCTCTCCACAGCTCCCTCTGCACAGCGCCTCCACTACTCTTGCCGCTTACGGCGCCTTTGCTGCCCTGCACACCGTCGGCCCCACCATGCCTAATGCAACCACCGACACCTCCCATCGACCCTCTACTCTGGCAGCCGTTGTCGACCCTCCGGTGGACCTCTGACAGCCGCCTTCCGGCTGCCGTCGACAGTCTTTTCCGACCACCATCAAATTTTTTCGGTCGTCGACTGTCTATTTTCCAGTGACCGCCAATAGAAGACAACCTACCTACCTCGTCAGCACCACCTGGCAGTTTTTTGCACAGTCAACATTTTTTGTCCAGTCAGCATTTTTTGGAAATTTTTCAGACCCCTCTTTGTTGAGCTGTTTGGTTTTTTGGGCCAACTTTGGAGGCTCATAACTTGCTCAATTTTGCTCCTTTTTGGGTGCAATTTTTTTTTATTTGGGCTAATTTTTCATTCTCCTCACAGTGGTGTGGTTATTTTCTTATTTTAGTACACAAGTTTTTTTAATTTGGATTCTCTTAGTTGTACGTGTCCAATCCTCAATTCTACAACTTCAAAGGCCTCGTTTGAGCTCATACGACCTCCTTTTTAGGTGCCATTTTTTTTAAAGTGCATGTGTTTTCATCTACTTTCATAATCTATGATTAAATTTTAGAGATTTTGAGTGGAAATTGTACTTTCAGATATTGGTCTTATTTGGCCTATTTGGTACTTGTAAATTGCTTGGATCTTAGTTTAGATCTCTTGCACTATTAATTTGAGTCTCTTTTGGCCTTATTGAGGTAGTTGTAAAATTGAAATCAAAAGTCCACTTTGCCATTTTTTGCAAGTGGCCCATTGTACATGCACTAAGTATAAAGTGCCAAATCATCACTTTTGGGGGGGTGTCTTGTGTGATTGTGCCTCTCTTTCCTTGTGCTCTTTCATTTTTTTGCGATGAGTCCTCATAAATTTCCACCTTTAACTCCACATAATTATGCATCATGGAAAATTAAAGTATGGAGAAAATTAATGGAAAAAGGTCTCACACATTACATAGATGGAACAATAGCAGCACCACCTGATCCTAAGGCTGATCCTAACACTCAATTACAATGGCTCACTAAGAATTGCATGGCTCTTGGAACTTTGCGTAAGTATGTATCAGATGACATCATTTTTCACATTGAGAAGTGTACAACAATCAAAGAGGCTTGGGATATATTTCAAAAATTGTATGGTCAAGTTGATGAAATCAAAGGTTACAAGATTGACAATGAGCTCACCAACTTGGATCCCAAAAGTTTTGATACAATCCAAGATTATGTCATCAAAGAAAATGAGCTAAGAGCAAAGCTTAAAGATTATGGAATTGACAAAAAAGATGCTCAGTTGATATTCAACTTGTTGGACAAGCTTGCACCAAAATATGTAGCATTTGTGTCTAGCTTCCAAACTCATCATTTGACAGTGGGGAGTTCCTATGTTATGCCTTCATTTGATGATTTCACAGAAATGTTGATATTGGAACAATCTAAGTTGTTGAACATGGGGCTTCTCAAGTCTTCAAAGTCCAAGGCTTAGGTGGCTAATCAAGGGAATCAAGGAAGTCAAGGCAAAGATTCCAACAAGAAGAAGAAGCACTCTAAGTCAAAGCCATAGTAGGAAAAAGGACAATCATCCTCTCCATCACAAGGCAATTTTTCATCCTCTTCCAAGAAGGGGATACCACCTAACAAGGATAAACCAACTTGTGCATATTGCAAGAAGTATAGTCATGATGAGCATCGATGTCACACCAAGCAAGTTGATGAGTTAACTAATCTTCTTAAGAAAAATAACATCAACTTGCCATCCACCTACACAAAGAAGGATTCAACTCCTTCCTCTTCATCACATTCTAAGGGAAAAGGGAAAGCATTTGTGGCTACAACAAGTTCTTCACAGCAATGGATACTTGACTCAGGTGCCTCATATCACATGGGTTCTACAAAGGAATAGTTTTCTTCATTAGAGCCATCTAAGGTACCTCACATTTACATAGGTGATGATACACAAGTAGAGGTTGAAGGGAAAGGTTCAGTTGACATGGATGATGGAATATTTGAGAATGTTCTTTATGTTCCTAACTTGTCTACCAACCTTCTTTCTATCTACCAAATCACTCACTATGGGAATAGGAAAAAGGTTGAGTTTACACCAGATTTAGTTGTGGTAAAGGAACTTGATGATGATGCCTTGGTAGCAGTGGGACAAGTCAATGACAACTCATGGATTTATTCATTCTCCCACTTTGTGCCAAGTTCACCTTCTAGGGCCTTGCTTACTCATTCAAATTCCAAAAGTAAGCTATGGCATGAGCGGTTTGGTCACCTCAACTACCGCTATCTTCAGTAGCTCAACACTAAAGACATGGTCACAGGTCTACCTTGAATCATTTTTTCAGAGGGTGTATGTTCAGGTTGTTCCATGGGCAAGCATCCCGAGGAGAACTTTGATAAGGGGAAAGCTTGGAGAGCTTTGGAAGTTCTTCAAATTGTTCACAACGATGTAGCAGGTCCATTTCCAGCAACTTCATTTAGTAAGGCCCACTATGTCCTCACCTTCATTGATGACTACTTATGCTTCACTTGGGTCTACTTTCTCATTCATAAGAGTGAAGTATTTGATAGATTTCAGGACTTCAAGACTCATGTGGAGAAACAATCTGGGAAAGTGGCCAAGATTCTTCGTACAGATAATGGAAGGGAATATGTGAACAAGAGACTTGAGGATTTTTGTACATTTGAGGGGATTGATCTTCAACATTCTGTTGCATACACTCCACAGCAGAACAGAGTTGCAGAACGCAACAATAGAACTCTCAAAGAAATGGCTAGATGTATGATACATGCACATTCTCTTGATCCTGCCTTTTGGGCAGAGGCTATCAGTTGTGCTACACACATCCAGAATTGGGTTCCTCACAAAGCTTTGAAAGGTATTACTCCTTTTGAGGCTTGGGCTGGTAGGAAACCAATTGTGAGACATTTTAGAGTCTTTGGGTGTCTGGCATGGGCTCGCATACCTCCGCAAAAATGCAAGGCATTGGAACCTCAGAGTTGGCCTTGCATATTTGTTGGCTATCCTAAGGGTGTTAAGGCATATTGATTGATGGATCCTGAGACATATGAGGTGTTTATTGAGAGGAGTGTTGATTTTAAGGAAATCTCTCCTAGCTTAGCCTCTCTATCTCCTCCACCTTCCTCCATTGTAGATAGTGATGCTAGTGATTCAGATGATGAGACTCCTTCAACTCTGACTCGTAGGGTTACACCTCTGTAGGGTCCACTTGCAGTTGAGGAGCCTCATTCTCCACCTCCACCTAGACCTCATTGGGCTCGAAAGACACTTGAGTCTGTGGGTTCTCTTGTTGGGGATCCTTCAGATACACAGAGAACTTGATCACAGCATCAGGATCTTCCACATGCATTCATTTCTACCACTTCCGATCCATAGACATTTTGGGAAGCACCAAAGGTTCCTGAGTGGGACCAAGCTATGGAGGAAGAGTATAGTTCCTTGATGAGGAACAACACATGGGATTTAGTCCATCTCCCTAAGGGGAGAAATATGGTTCAATGTAAGTGGATCTATCAGACCAAGTTTGCAGTGGATGGTAGTGTGGATAAGTATAAGGCTCGGCTTGTTGTGAAAGGTTTCTCTCAGGTTGCAGGTGTTGACTATACTGAGACCTTTGCGCCCGTAGCCAAGATGAACTCCATTCGCTTGACACTTGCTATTGCTGCAACTCATGGTTGGGTTTCACATCAGATGGATGTGAAGAGTGATTTTCTTCATGGTGATCTTGATGAGGATATTTATATGGAGCAGCCACAGGGTTTCATCTAGGATACTTCCTTGGTTTGTAGACTAAGGAATTCTCTCTATGGCCTTAAGCAAGCCCCCAGGGCTTGGTATGCCAAGATGGATTCCTTTCTTCTCTCAACAAGGTTCACTAGGTTTCATTCTGATCCAAATGTCTACATTTTGTGACAGGATGACTCTCACTTGATACTTGTGCTCTATGTTGATGATTTGATCATTACAGGGAGCACCGCATCCATAATTAGCAAGGTCAAATTTTCTTTGCATGATAGATTTGCTATGACTAACTTGGGTCTTTTGCAGTACTTTCTTAGGGTAGAGATTTCACTGTCACCTTTTGGGATTACACTATTGCTACCCAAGTATGCTCTTGATCTACTTGCACACTTTCATATGGTTGATTATAAGCCTACACCGACTCCCTTTCTTTCAGGAGTCAAGCTTGAGGCTCAGTGTTCTTCTCCACCAGTTGATGCCACTTTGTATCATCAACTTGTGGGTAGTCTCATCTACTTGACTCATACATGCCTTGATATTTCATTTGTGGTTGGCATGGTTTCCCACTTCATGTAGGAACCATATGAGCTTCATTGGAAAGCCGCCAAACGCATCCTTCATTACATCTAGGGTACACATCACTATGGGATTCACTATGCAGCAGGCACAGGACTTCGTTTGGTTGGTTACATAGACTCTGATTGGGTTGGCGATCTTGATGATCATAAGTCTACTTTAGGTTATAGTTTTCACCTTGGTTCAGGCTCCATTTGTTGGTAGAGCAAGAAGCAACATGCTATTTCTCTCTCTTCGATTGAGGCTGAGTATTGAGGAGTTGTTAACGTAGCGACTAAGACCATTTGGCTTCAGCAGATTCTCATAGAGTTTAGGTTCACCACTCCACGACCGACAGTTCTACATTGTGACAATTAGAGTGCTATTGCAATCTCAAAGAACCCGGTCCAGCACCAGTGAATTAAACATGTCGAGATTCATATGCACTATATCCGAGAGCTGATTCAGGAGCAGGTCATTGATTTGCAGTATTGTCCTATAGTGGAGCAGGTTGTTGACATATTCACCAAACCTTTCATTGAGAGTAAGTTCCAGTAGCTGTGAGCTCTCTTGGGGGTATGAGATGTGTCATTAGGGGGGCTCAACTGACTTCTCCTTTCTCTCTTATGGGGGGGACTTTTTCCTCTTTGAGGTTTTGTCCTTCTTCTTTGAGAGTCTTTTGTACATTCATCTCTTTTTTGGGGGGGATTTTTTTCCCAATGGGTTTTCTCCCTTTCTCCATTTGTGAGAGATTGCATTACATAGTTTTGCTTGCATTTGCATTTTGTACATGGGTACCTATCATGGCCTAGTAGCTGGGACCCATCTTGCATTGTTGGCTTGAGTCTTCATTCCCCTAAGTTGCACTTAAAGGGGGGTGTTGGTGTAAATAAATATTCATTATGGATATTATTACACTTTACTTAAGTTAACTTAGGATAATGCATCTCTTCGCAGTTTGGATTTGAGACACTTAGGGAAGTGTGCACATAGGGATAGAGCTTGTAGGAGAAATTCCACCTTTTGTGATCTTATTTTGCTGTTACACTCCACATTCGGTGGGTCATCCACCTCTTGTGGAATATTATATTATTTATCCTACCTACCCTTGTTTCTCATTGAGCCACATGTCATGATTGTGTGCTCGTACATCCATATGGCCTTGCCTATATAAGCAGTCCTATATTCATTGTATTGGTTAATCCAGTTGATCATTTTCATATTGATGAGTATAGTTTTTTCATGTCATACTTTTGTCTCTCTTTTATACTTTTCATTGTGCCTTTGATCTTGGCTAAATCTCACAAGGATGGCTACTACGGGTCCTTGGGGTACTGTGTTTGGTCCTTTGAGCCTAACGACACCTTTACATGAACTTAAAAAAGGCACAAGAAAGAATTTGTCTAAGTTTTTGGGAGAATGTGCTCAACATCTTGATGAGCACATCAATGATTTTTATATTGCATGTGGAGTTCTCAGTGTTGAACATGAAGATGTTTCTATGAGATTGTTCATTAAAACTTTGCAAGGTACGACTGCTGATTGGTTCTGTCATCTTCCAAATAATTATATTACAAATTGGGCCAGCCTCAGAACAAGGTTTGAGGCAAGGTTCAAGCCTACTGAAGATGATCATGTGCTTTTGAATCAAATGAAAAAAGAACCACAAGAGCCCATGGGAGAATTTGTGGCAAAGCTCAATAAGTTTCACAATCACATTCCAACTACTTCACAACCTATTGCTGGAAATTTGAAATGTTTCTTTATTAATGCTCGATTGCCAGAAGTAAGTTTTCTCTCTCATAGGGATAATCCTACAGATTTGGTCATTGCACAACATATGGCCATATCAGTTGAAGATGATCTTATCCTTACTGGTAAGATAAGAAAGGATCCTAACAAGGTTAGGAATAATCAGATTGTTGACACATCATATTTCTCAACAAATTTTGTCAATCCTATGATTCAAAAGCTAGAAAAGGAGTTGTTAGGACTTAAGAAGAAAATTTCTTCTCAAGGGAATACTTCTTACCATGATGTTCCAAGAAGGAATTATTCAAATAACACTTCCAATTATGTTGCACATAATCCGAATAAGTTACCTCCTACTCTAGACAGACTTGCATTGGAAGCACCGCCTCAGAATTCAGCTATGGGTTATTATGAGGCTGAACTAAATGATCTTCCTCCATTTGATGATGAAGATGCCAATTTACTTCATGGAGATGATGTAGAATTGGTTGGTGACTCTAACATCAGATATATGTAGTATGGATAAGATGATGTGCCAGATGTGCATGATAGAGATGTCTTTGTGATTTTCACCTATTCGCAAGCACAAGCAGCACATCCGTCTGTCATTGTGAAGAGTGATGATTCTACACAAGTCAAGGATTCTCAACGCTTGCCAGTTACTATTGCTAAGCGTGGAACTCCTTTACCAAATCCTCAAAAAGACAACTCTATTCTGAAAGACAATGCAAAGGGTAAAAATGTAAGTGCTCCTTCAACTGCTGTAAATTTTTATGCACCCATTAATTCTTTTGTGCCTACATCAAAGACCAGTGCACCTAATGTTTTAAGTTCTCAAATGAGAACCTTAACCAATATTTGATAAATTATTTTTAGTCATTTGATATTATAGATCATGCTAGGAAAACTAAAGTACAAATGTCTGAGGTAGAATATTTGAGGTCCAATCCGGATCAATTTGATCATCTGGTCAAATTTGTAAAAGAAAAGTATACTTCCCCAAATAATCCTCCAAAATACAACACATCTCAAAATAATCCAGTTAGTTCCCCTTCTGCTATAAGAAAGATAGAACCATTTTATATCTCCTTATTGATTAATGGTCACAAGCTAAGTAATTATATAATTGATTCTGGAGCATTTGACAATGTTATGCCATCAAAAGTTGCCAACACTCTTGGTTTAACCTTGACTAAGACGTTTAGTAGATGCTTTTCTATGGATAACAAGCAAGTCCCTTTAATAGGTTAGATTAAGGATGCACAATTTGTTTTTGTTGTATTCCCAAATAAAAAGATCAAAATGATAGTTTTGGTAGCCGATGTGCCGGCTTCCTATGGCATACTATTGGGGAGGAATTTTTGTAGAGATGTTGGAGGGGAATTAAACATGGATATGACTGAAGCATGTATTACTGTCAAGGGAGAGATAAAAAAGTTATATCCAGAAAACGAATCACAATACATCATTGTGAGATCTGATGTTCCGTGGGATTAGATTATTTTTGAGTCATCGGGTATGGGAAATTATTTCTTATACGTTGATGATGAGTTTGAAGTTGTTCCTAAAATTGAGGATGTCATTTCACTTTATGAAAGTTCTAGTGATTGTGAAAGTATTGTTGTTGAATCTGTGGGATCTTCAACTCCACAAGAGCAATCTTTCAATTTTGATATTGTCCGTGTTGTTGGTCCAAATGATGTTTGGACGTTAGAGTTTGATGATAGTTGTTCTTCCACCTGATTAGGAGATGGTATCGTGTTAGTGTCTCCTGATGGTAAAATCTTCCCATTTTCCTTCAAGTTACAATTTGACAATACTAATAATAATTTTGAGTATGAATCTCTTCTTTTGGGGATGAATGTTGCTCAAAAGAAGGGAATTAAGAATTTGCATGCTCGAGGAGATGCTGAATTGATTGTTTGTCAAGTTAAGAATATTTATCAAACAAGGAGCGATAGGCTAAGGCATTATCGTAATCTTGTGTGGGATTCAATTGAGGCATTTGATGCCTTTGATTTATCTATTGTTTCTCATGGATTCAATGATAGAGTAGATTCTTGAGCAGTATCAGTAACTTTGTTGGTTCCGTATAAGGATTTTTCAGGACCAACATATACTAATGAGATGATTTTTCGACCAAGTGTTCTTGATAATTCTGTTAATTGATAAGTGTTCAACAATGATCAGCATGTAATCAATTTCTTGCCAACTACTAATAATTTTGATGATTTGTATTTTGATGGTAGTCAAAATTCTTCAAAAGATGTCATTGAAAGTGTTGATGCAGAAACTGGTGAAAAGTTCCTACAACTCAAAGGCAATAAGATTCCCAAGGGTCTTGTTTTTTTTGAAAAATTGTTTGACAAGCATGATCGCTACATCAAAAAGAAACAGAAATCAGCCGCTAGTACAATGGAGTATGAGCAAGTGAACATTGGAATAGATGTGAATCCAAAAATGATCAACATTAGAAAACATTGTTCACATGAAGAAAGGCGTAAGTCTATTGCATTATTGCAGAAATATATGGATGTCTTGGCCTATTCTTATGATGACTTGAAGTCTTTTCATCTTGAAGAGCTTCGTCGTGATATTCCATTGAGGTCGAGTTTTGTTCCTTTCTGTCAAAAGCAAAGGCAGTATAACCCAAAGATTTCTGACACCATTTTTGCTGAAATCTAGAAAATACTAAAGGCAAGGATAATCTTCCCTATTCATCACTCCACCTGGATAGCTAATATTGTGCTCGTGTGTAAGAAAAATGGTGAGATCCAGATATGTGTTGATTTCCAGAATTTGAATCAAGAATCTTTGAAGGATAATTACCCATTGCTTGTCATGGATCATGTCTTGCAAGTTGTCACTGGATCCGAGATGATGTCCATGTTGGATGGATTTTTGGGTTATAATCAAGTGGAGGTTCTTGAGCAGGATCAACACAGGACTGCTTTTACCACACCTTGGGGTACTTTTGCATACCGTAGGATGCCTTTTGGCTTGATAAATGTAGGAGTGACTTTCCAATGTGCAATGGACTTGGATTTTTGAGATTTTCTTGGTAAGTTCATTGTAGTATATTTGGATGATTTGATAGTTTATTCTAGGAAGCGTCAAGATCATTTCTATCATTTGTAGCGAGTATTGGAGAAATGTCGCCGACATGGAATTTCTCTTAATCCCAAGAAATCTGTTTTTGGGGTCACTGAAGGTAAGTTACTTGGGAATATTGTCTCAAGAGAAGGTATCAAGATTGATACTGAAAGGGTAAAGGCCATCTGTGACTTTTCCCTACCAGCAAGTAAGACTGTCATGCATTCTTTCTTCAGTAAAGTAAACTTCTTGCAAAGGTTTATTCCAAACTTTGACAAGCAGACTCATCACATAGTTGACATGATGAAAGGTAAATCTCTTTTCAAGTGGACTCATGAAGGAAATAAATCCTTTCATGAAATTAAGGAAGCCATGGAAAATGCCCTAGTGTTGGTGTGTCCTAATTACACCAAAGAGTTTATCATGTATTGTTATGCATCTAATCATACCTGTTCTGCTATACTAATGCACAAGAATAATGAGGGTGTTGAATCACCTATTGCGTTCATGAGTTACCCATTAAAGGCTCATGAATTGAAATACTCAGAAATGGAAAAGCATTCCTTTGTCGTGGTTAAAGTGGTGAAACATTCTATATTTTATATTGTAAATTCACATGTCATTGCACTTGTTCCTGATGTTGTTGTCAAGTCAATTCTCACACAACATGAATTTGGAACTAAAAGGGGCAATTGGGTTGCCAAGATTCAAGAATATGACATGAAAATTAAGCCTACTAAGTTGGTTCATCGAAAAGGTTTGTGTCAATTGATCATTGATAAAAAATTAAGTGATGAGGTAGTGCTTGAAAATGAGGTCATGAATCAAGATCTTCCCAAGGTTCTATTTGTCAGCACCACTGATGAGTGGTATTTTGATTTGGCATACCTTTTAACATATGGTGAATTTCCTACTCACTTGTCATGCAAAGAAAAGAGGATCTTGAAGCTCAAAGTGGTGAACTTTGTCTTGTGGGACAATGGTCTGTATAAGAAGGGTTTGGATGGAAATTTCTTGTGTTGCATTGACAAGCAACAACAAGTAAGGTTACTTCAAGCATTTCATGATCTTTCTTGTGGTGGACACTTTTTTTCTCTTGTCACTGCACACAAAATTTTGCTTGCAAGATACTATTGGCCAACATTGTTTAAAGATGCATACAGTTGGGGTCGTAAATGCGAACAATGTCAGCAGTTTGTTGGTAAGCCTAAGTTGGCTGCACTTCCTCTTAAGCCAATGGTGATTGAAGAGCCATTTCAATAGTGGGGATTAGATTTTGTTGGACCTGTTAATCCAACATCGAGTGTGGGTCACATTTATATTCACACTATGATAGATTTCTTCACCAAGTGGGTGGAGGCAATTCTAACAAGGCAGGCTACTTCAGTAGTGGTTTGTAAATTTTTAAAAGAAAACATCGTTTCAAGGTTTGGTGTTCCTCATAAGATAGTAACTGATAATGCTTCATGTTTTTCATCTTATGAGATCATTGAATTTTGTTTCGATTATGGTATTACCCTTTCAAACTTGTCTGACTATTATCCACAAGGAAATGGTTAGGCCGAGTCAAGCAACAAGAACCTGGTTACCATTATTAGTAAGCTTGTTGATGAGAGACATTAGACTTGGCATAAGGCTCTCTATGATGCGCTATGGGCGGATTGTATAACTCCAAAAAGAGCAATTGGCATGTCACCAATCCAACTTCTATATGGATTGAATTTCGAGATTCCTATCACTTTGGAACTTCCAACATTGAAGCTTGCCAAGGCCGTTGAAGATGAAACTTACCAAGGTTCGCTTGATAAGTGGATTATGTTTCTTTCTCACTTGGAGGAAACAAGAGCAGAGGTGGTGGATAGAATTGCTGCACACCAAAGCCAAGTGAAGGTGTTATTTGACAAGAAGGCGACTTCTCGTGAGTTCACAGTTGGTGAACAAGTCTTGTTATGGGACAAGAGGAGGGAACCAAAGGGTATGTATGGGAAATTTGATTCCTTATGGAGAGGCCCCTTCACTATTCATGAAGTATGTGGCTAGCATAGCTATTTGCTTGCATATGCTGATGGCACCCCGTTCTCACTACCTCATAGTGGAGAACATTTGAATCTCTTTACTCATTGAGGAGCAATGCAAAAGAAAGATGTACATTTCGTAAATATTTGTATAGTGTTTTCTTCTTGTTGTTTTTTCTCCTGACTCTATGGGCCAATGGATACAAGCACTTGGAGTTCTGGATTCTACAAGCTTCAAGTGGTGTATCTTGTTCCCCAGTCAGATCTAGCTATTGTCCTCGATTTTGGTGCGACCTAAATTGTGAGGCAACCCTACAATACTTGTCCGTTTCATACCTCACGAGCTTCGGGAGAGGCTAATCAACCTTGTCAATTAATCATTTTACGTTTTGCATTTTTCTACTTAGTTGTTTTTGAGTTTTGAGTTTTCTTTGTTTTGCAACCGATAGGTCGGGTTTTAAAACCCAACGTGTCATTCAGGTCTCATCAGCACATCAGACTTTAAAGTATGATATGCTAGTTGGCCTAACTAACAGGTTGGACATTAAAGTCCAACCTATTAAAATGAAGTTGCATTTATTGCAACTTGTGTTATCTTTTTGTTTAGTTTTAAATTCTTTTAGGTCGGTCTTTTTGGCATTTTAAGTTATTGTTTCCTCTTGCTCAGGTATTTTATCTCGTCTCCTTCCTCTTTGCATGTGATTGGTGATTTACTACCCAAATTTATCCTCTTTTCTAGTGTTTCCAAATTTAGCAGGTAGGGTTTTCTTTATGTTGGGTTTTCTTGTTTTGGTTTCGTTAGGGTTTTTATTGTTTATTTTCCTTGGTTTTTCCTTGTTTTTCCTATTAATCAGAGGTATTTTGGGGATTTAATCCCCGACACAACTCCCATTTCTACTTAAAACCTCTCTTAACAGGTTTCAAAACTCGGAATAGGTTTTTATTTTCTGTTTGTTCCCTATTTTCCTCTCATGTCAGGCTTCAAAACCTGACATGAGGATAGTCTTTCAATGGACTTACATGTCAGGTTTTGAAGCCTGACATGTAAGTTAGTTAATGTGAACTTTCAACTCACATGTCAGGGTTTGAAACCTGACATGTGAGGACGTAATATCCTCATCTTGCATGTCAGGTTTCAAACCTCGACATATAAGTTGGCCCATGCTCGTTCCCACAACTCACATGTCGGGGTTTGAAACCCGACATGTGAGGATGAAGTTTCCTCAAATCACATGTCGGGTTTCAAAGCCTGACATGCGAGAATTTATTTCTATCATTTGCAACTAATAGGTTGGTGTTTGAAACCCGACCTGCCAGTCAGTTTTGTTCTACTGGCATGTCGGGTTTTAAACCCCGACCTGTCAGTGATTTATTTTTCCTTCATACTAGCATCTCAGGGTTTAAAACTTGACATGCCAGTATCTTTCCTTTGCAACTAGCAGGTTGGGTTTTAAACCCCGACCTGCCAGTTCTAAAGTTTTTCCCTTCATGAGCCTTTTTCAATCAAGTTTTTCACTCTGTCCTGTATGATTCCAGATCTCCAGCTTTTTCTTCTGATGATGAATACTGATCATGGGCCTAACAAACATGTTCTTTGTAGCATCTTAGTAAATGTCCAAGTCATCCACAAGAAAATTGAAAGGCTCTCCCATTCATACAGATCCATCACCGAGAAAACTTGTATACAAAAAAATGAAGTACAAGTACGATAAGTACTTGAATATGTTCCTTGAAATCTCGGTGGACTCTAATGTGGCAGAGACCAGAGATACTAAAATTGGGCACGTGGATATGAAGGAGTTTGAAAATAGAAGCAAGAAGGCTCCATCCCATATGACAAATTTGATGAGGTCAAAATTACACAAGTATGCATCTTTTCCTATTGTAGCTCATGATCCAGAATTTGTATTGCTTGTGGAAGAACACTTCGATCCGAACACTCATCAAATGGGATGCTAACAAGAATGTGGTAATGACACTAGATAGTGTATTTTTCAATAGTCTTTTCAAGGGTCTAAAGGAAATTGAAGTTGCTGATATAACCATGGATAGTGCACAAGCATATTATGAGAAGCACATACATAAGTGCAAGAAAACAATCAACATTGTGTTTTTATCTACTTCATGTGATTCAACTGTCACTAGATGGCCAAAGTACTTTCATAGAAGTGATTTCCATGAATTTTTATAATGGCATGGTTACAATGCTTGCACAAGTTAGAGGTTTGAGAGATTCCCACTAAATTCCAAGAATGGATGTGTTACTACATGAAAGCCACCAGAAAAGGGACAACTAAGATTGATTGGGGAGAGAAAATCAGTGATGCTCTATGTATTCAGCTAAAGCAAGTCAAAACATCATTGAAATTTTATATGGCTTCATATCTTGTGTATGCAGCTGCCTCAATGAGGTAATATCTAGGACTGTCTACTAAAGGAGATAGAAGGTTGTTACCTGTTTGGGATTATTATGATCATCTAACCATCAATAATCAGGGATCTCATTTCTGAAGAGTCAGAGATGCTTTCTTCGCAGTGTGGAGATGTTTGTTCAACAAGAATCTACACAAGGAGAGAATTTCATAAGTAGCATATGACATGGTGTCTTCTTTTGGTTGTGTGTTCTTACAATTTCCTACTTTTACATATATCCACATTGGATGCTTCATAGGTGAACTGTTCATATTGCCTCGATACCCATTAGATAAGATTGCCCTCATGGAATTGTTTCATCAATTGGTACATGTGGATGTCGAACAAGCTTTTGCTCATAAGACAGGTCTCAAATGGCCTATCTATTGGTCAATATTAGTGCTTACCATGACCAAGGCCAAGAATATGGAGAACGAAATGTTATGGGTCACAATGAGGAGGTTTAAAGCTCGAGAGAACTTTGATTTTCACAACATGAGAGGCAAAATAAAGAGGAGTTATGTGCATGTACTTAGGCTTGATGATGTTTGGCCGGATTGTAAAAGTGATGAAGATGTAAGAAGGATGGACTATAGTCATCTTACATTAGAGAAAATAGAGAACTTGGAATTGGCTAAGATTTTAGACACCATGGAATATATAAATGATATAGTGGATCATGTGTACTATGAGCGGAAAATTGTTGATACTCCTTTACCTCTAATTCAATGGTCAAAGAAAGAAAGCAAATTAATTTCAAAGAGGTTTGCGCCTATTATGGCTAATACAAACCAATGGCTACTAAAAAAGGGAATTCAAATGAAACCACTTCCTACTAGCTCAGGTTAGGAAGATAATGATGGTCAAGTGGGGAAGACTTTAGAGTTAAGAACCAAGAATTAAGAAGATACTCAGGTACCCCCACCACCAGTTTCTCCAACAAAATCTAAGGGAAAGTCACCAAAATTCAAATTCACAGTTAAATGCCCAAAGAGAGGAGAATCCTCCTCCGCGCCCATGACACATGAATCAACCCAAGGCCCTGATCAAACCGAGGAAAAAGAACAAGAATAAGAAGAGGGAGAAATTCCTCATGCTGGAGAAGTACAAGAAGAAGGGGAAATTTCTACTCCTACAACCTCTCAGACATCATCACTTGTTCATGTTGAGATTCATTCTATTGACTCTGATTCTGATGAAGTGCAAGAACATGATGAAGTGAGAGAAGATATTGAGCTGGATGATGAAAAAGGTCAACAAGGGGGAAATGAAGAATTTGTTACTCTTTCTAGCATTCCTAGCTTTGATGACATTCCAACTTCCATGATTGAGTCATCAATCTTGAATTTTGATGAAGCCATGGAATAAATTAGTTAGGAGCAATAGGTAGTAAATCTGCTTACTTTTTCTACCATGACAGAAACTCCACCCCTGGTGAGCATAATTGTCATTTCTACAACAACAACTTCTGTTATTACATCAACGCCACTAGTAGATACAACAGTTGGGATAGTTAATGTGTTACCAACTTCTATGCCACTGCCACCACTAGTATCAGTTTGTACAATTTCATTTGTGACTACTCCTATGATGCATATTGCTACAACGACCTTGGTACAAGTGGGACCATCAACGGAAACAGTATCTTCAAGTCAGACACCTACTAGTTTGCCTACGGCTACACAAGTGGAGGTCACTACTCCAACCACACAATCAGTCTTACCTCCTTGGTTGGACATAGTGGCACCAAAAAGGAAGAAGCAAGTTGTCTCACCAGATGAATTTGAATTCAAATAGTTAGCTCCTTCAAAGGCAAAGGTGACCAAGAAGCTTTAGACAGTATCAAGGGTGTTGGTTGATCCTGTAAGTAAAAGAAAATATGCTGAAGTAATTGTATTAGTTGCAGGTAAAACCAAAGAGAACATTCAGCTTGCAGATTATACAGTTCAAATTGTTGAGCTTGCAGAAGAAACTCATGAGAGCATGAAGTAGGATTCAAGAGATGTGAATGAGGCTATCATGAGAAGACTTAATGAAGAACGTGTTGAAAAGATGAAATTGAAGGAAAAGTTTGAGAAACTAACCAATGTTTTGATCAAAGTGACCCAGACCTCTCAACAAGTAGAACCAATTGTTTCATCCATCCATATAGAAGCACTCAAAATAATGGAACAAGTGGGGGTTAAGGGTTGAGTGGTGGATCAATGGATTGAAAGGTTGAAATTTGAAGGCTTCCTCCTCCTAGATTCATCCATAAAGCTATTGAAATACTTTGAAATCATGCAAAGTCAAGTACAAGGAATCAAAACTACTTTCACACAATAGATAGATGAGAATTAAAGGAACTTTTAGTTGTGGAGAAAGATGGAGGACTTGAACATTGGTTTCCTTGTAGAGAATAAAGTGCTAGAAAAAAGAGAAAAGTATGTTCAAGTTTTTGTCTCTACTAGCACACAAAAATGAATTGATCAAGTATATGGTCACAGATCTTGAAGGTGATATTAAGTTGTGATAATGATATTGATCAAATTTCAACAAGAATAGTTAATATCCCTTTCTTATTATATGATAAGGATAATCAGAAATTGGTCACAAGTGATACCATCATCCAAGAATTCCACTCTTTAATCTCACGTTGGTCAGAGCAGGATTCACTATGAATGCTTTTGATAAGCTTCTTGAAATACAGGTTGGTTTAGACTTGCTTGCCTCTTTGCTCAAGGATGGAAAGAAGCAGCATGTGAAGATCGAAGATGTTGTATTCTGGATCAATGCTATATCAAGTTCCATCACCCTACCAGATGAAGCTGAAATGAAATCCATCTTGGCTAAATTTGAATAATTTAAATCTAATGAGGAGGAGAAAGATGAATAAAGTGTTCCCTTTTTGACACTTAGTTTTTCATGTACATGCATTTTTAATGTAGTTGCATTTTTAGATGCTATAATTTTTCTCGCAATTGCATTCTCCCTTTATGTTATAGTTGTAGTCAAGTGGGACTGTGCAGTCAAATTAATCAATTATGCCCACCTTTTTCTCGTTTTCTCTCCTATTTATAGACGAGCCTCATTTGTAAATATTTATCTTTTAAATACTTAGCAAAACTCTATCAAAATTTTGTGCCAACTAAGACTAAGCTTTTTGGATGTAAAATTGGATTCAAAGTAATATAAGAAAGCAATTCTTTAAACCTCAACTTTGAGTGAAGTAGAAGATTGTGGTTGTGATTGGAATTAATCCTATGTTTAGTTCTCACAATCATTCTTATATATAATAGAATTTTGTGGCAAATTTGTCTATGTTATTGAAAGATATTGCCAAGTGTGTTGAATAGACTTTGAGCTAACAATATATTTGGAAAATTTTCTACTGTTAAGTGATTAGTGGTAGGCTTTGTATTGT
The DNA here is from genome assembly GCF_030272615.1 of Cryptomeria japonica. Lineage (NCBI taxonomy): Eukaryota > Viridiplantae > Streptophyta > Pinopsida > Cupressales > Cupressaceae > Cryptomeria > Cryptomeria japonica. The sequence goes on from NC_081408.1 coordinate 651,608,198, forward strand.
TGCTATTACTTGTAGTTTTAAGGATTGGGAAATTACACTTGAAGACTTTGAGCTGCAAGTTAAATTTCTTATCATTTGTAATAATTAGTTTAGTTACAATTACATTTAAGAAAGACTTTGTGCTTCTTGATTGTAAGTCTGGGTATAATTACTGGAATTAGTTTGTTCATTTCTTCAAGTATCATAAGTGATAGAGAATTGTAACAAGTGGAGGGAAAATACATAAACTCTAAAAAAAGAGAGCTTTATGCCTGAAACTTGCCCACAGATTTTAGTTTCTTGTTAATTAGAGATGTAATTTCAAAGGGAACCTCCCCTTGTTGAGAGGAGAGATTAATTTCTCAACTTAGTTGTGTGTGAATTATATATTTTGTTGTTGGTATGCTACTGACAAAATATTCAACCAACAAGGTCTGCACATCATTCTATGTTGTTTATGGAGGGATTCTTTTAGCGGAGGCTGACCTTGTTGTTTTACACGTTACATCTTCTTCATCGACAGTTGTTGTCATCTTGGGACGACGTGGATCATCCTTGAGCTATAAATATTATATAAATCAATGTAATCAAGCAGTTAGATACAAGTTAGATAAATATAGAAGATTAGGAGATCTGGAGTTGGCTCACATTCTTGCTTGAGCTCAGATACTGTATTTGAGCATGTTTGTAATCAGGCCTATGTGCCGAATCTTGTAAGCCCACATGTTGTCAACCAGTTGCAATTGAATTATTTTATATAATATAAGTCTATTTTTGCATTGCCTCCATCACATTGAGTTGTTTGTGTTGTGTTTCATTTGCTACACGGTCCAAACTGTTCTCTTTGAGGACTTACTCCTATCGTGGCTGCACCAAGTGGTATCAGAGTGAGTTTTCATTCTGGAGATTGCATATTACTGTAAGAATTTTGTTGTGGGTGGTATAATTAAGCATCTAACTTGTAGCTATAGAGGACTTGCGTGAAGATGGATGAGAGAAATGCTAGAGGTGGTGGAGTGAGTGGAAATGTAAACCCTACTATGATATAAATGTTGAGAGGATTTGCAGCCCGATGGGAAGCTATTGAAATTGCCCAGAGAAGAGGTTGACATGTTGAAGATGTGAGCGATGATGAAGAGGAAGTAGAGGCAGGAGAAGAAGGAGCAAATCAATTGGCAATCGATCCTGAAGAAGAGATATTTCTAAAAGTATTGACTAGAGTAAATACCAGACCATATTTTAACCCACCAGATTATGATGGCAAGTTAGATTCAGATGAATTGATTGATTGGATCACAAAGATGGAAACATATTTTAATTTTAAGGACATCATAGAAGATAGGAAGGTAAATTATGCTTTTATTAAGTTGAAAGAACATGCATCTCTTTGGTGGGAACATTTGCAGGTAAATAGACAAAGAAGAGGTAAAGAGAAGATTAAATCTTGGGAGCGGATGGTTAACAAGTTGAAATTGAAGTTCATGTCTACTGATTACCAATTAAATCTATTTCAAAAGTTGCAAAACCTGAAGCAGAAGGAGTCTAGTGTGAAGGAATATATTTAAGCATTCTACAAGTTGAATATCAGATCCGAACATACTGATGATGATATTGAACAAGTTGCTAGATATTTGAATAGGTTGTGGATGTCTATACAGGATGAACTCAATCAAATCAAGTTGCAAATTATTGAGGAAGCTTATCAATATGCCCTAAAAGAAGAAGAGAATTTGAACAAAAGACATGAGCAGAAGCAAAGAGGTAGAAGAGGAAGGACCTATATCAAAGGAAGAGGGCCCTGTGCGGATCAGAACAAAGACAAGGAAGCTAGCTGAGATGGTAATTCATACAGGAGGGATGACAAAAAAAATTATCAGAGAAAAGAAAATGATGGTTACCAGAATGAGGGTTATGGAAAAGAAGACAAAAGAAAGGAAAAGAGAATGTTTAGAGGAACCTACTTTAAATATGGAGGAGAAGGACATCGTTCTTTTGAATGCAAGAAGACAAAGAATCATGGAAGAGAAACATTGGCAGAAGAAGAACCTACCTATATGTGGTCATTTTTATACGTCTACACTACCATATCAGCTAACAAGCTAGAGGATAGAGAGTTGCTAATGATGAGAAGAGCATTTTACCATATCAGAGGTAAGCAAGAACCCTTATAGAGGAAGAATTTGTTCAAGACAAGATGCAAAGTAGCTAGTAAGTGTTGTAAAGTTGTAATTTTGATAGTGGTAGTACAGATAACTTTGTTTTGAAAGAGATGGTGAATAAGATAAATTTGGAGAGATTAAAGAATCCTAAGCCTTATAAAATAGCATGGATTTAGGATAATCATAAGGTATAAGTAAGTGAACAATGTTTGGTAAAATTGAAGATTGGATCTTGTCATGATGAATTTTTGTGTGATGTTATGCCTATGGATGTATGTCATTTCTTGTTGGGTAGACCTTGGAAATATGATAGACAAGCAATGCATGATGGAAGGAAGAATATATATACCATGGTTGCAAATGGGATGAAACAAACCTTGTTTCCTTTGGAGGAACCTTTGAAGAGAGAAGTTTGTACTAATGCTAGAATTTGTTTGGTAGATGGAAGGAAATTCCTAGATGGGATAAGAAATGAGAATATGTGTTTTTATTTAGTTCCTAAGAAGATTAAAAATCCAAAGGATGAAGAAGAACAACTAGAGGAGATAAAAGAGTTGTTGATAGAATATTATTGGCATTGAAGTTTTCATTGATGTCAACATGTGTGTGTGCAGGGATGATTTGATGAAGTTGCAAAAGAGATCATTGTGTTGCCCTTAATATCAACAAGGTCATATTGTAGGTTGTAGATAAGATGATGCACTGGACATAGTTGCAACATGGTATGTGCTTTAGAGAAAGATATAGAAGCATGGGATGTGTTAATTGGTCATGCTTTTGGACAAAGAAGAAATGGGTCATAAAGTTCTACAGGGAATGATCAAACTGATCTGACTCAGAAAAGGTGTAGGTGCAGAAGTGTATAACACATCATGTTAGTCACACTCAATTACACACAGTGTTAGTCACCACAACGTGTTAGTCTCACTCAAGGATATAGAAGGAAAATATGGAGTATGTGAAAATGGATAAAGGAGACACAGGTCAAAGTGTGATCAAAGCATTGGACAAGGTGAATTGATTTAGAAAAAGTATGGTTGCAGTTTGACTAACACGTCGTGTTAGTCACATAATGTTACATGTCATGTTAGTCGCATGATGTTACAGTTCATGTTTGTCACACCTAGTTGCAAGGATAAGTGCATAACACATCATGTTATCACTATCGCTATCTCACAAACAACACTCTGCATTGATCATTGGCTTCTACAAAACAATGAAAGAAGACAAGAGTGTGCATAACACACATGGTTATCATCATCGCCATTTTGTTGGGCAACATTTCATTCTAACCTGAGAAGCTCTGAAATAGAAAAAGTGTATAACACGCAGGTTAGGGATTATCGTTGGATCGCAAACATTTCTCTTCACTGACTAATGAGGGGTGCAAAGCTATGAAAAGCGTATAAAATGAAGGTTTGTATTCTTTGCTATTTTACAGACTGATTTATACACTGACTAACTTATTTTGCGATACCATGAAACACATATAAGGCACATGATTTTTACTACCATCAAAAACTCTTTTGTCATTTCATTTTCAACACTTTTTGTTGACTTCAACCCTCTCTGAAATTGCAAAATGGAGGGGTCCACTTCATCCTCAAGCTTCATCGTCATCTAGGTGGTTCGTTTTGATTGGTCTATGGGGATGATGCATTCATGTGGGGCCTACAAGGAAGATTGGAAGTTTTTTCCATTTCGTGGTCAAATATCTTATTTGACGTTGGCCCTTTGTGAAATGATGAAAGGAGATGGACTACGTGGTGAAGGAAAATGGGGCCAACAAGGATGATTAATGACTTTTCGCCATTTCGCAAGGTAACCACCAAGGAAGATGGAGCCGCCAGTGAAACTGTGAAATACATAAACAGTTACCGCATGGTGAAAGAATATGTGACTACCAAGCAAGAAAATGTGACTTTTCCATTTCGTGAAGGAGACCGCCAGAGAATGTCAATTTCTTGTGAAACCATGAATGTTTTGTAGTTTTTTCCATTTTGCGAAGTTGATGGGTATGGTGGTATAGTAGCTTGCGAAATTGCGAAATTTGATGGCTGGTTTTGCCATTTCATTGATCGATTGCCAAAAAGTTTTAACTACCAGTGAAACCATGAAGAAGGGTTCTTTCATGTGCGCATAACACAACACGTTAGTTACCAAACTTTGCGATAGGGTTTTCGATAAATCCTAATTAACTTTTTGATCGACAGAGATATTTTTGGTGCCACGTTTGCAAGCCCATAGACTCAGTGGCCCTCATGGTGGTTGACCAGACTTGATTGAGCGCTCTGGATGATGATTAGGATGACATGTGGATTCTAGGTGATCGAATATAAATGTTGAAATGTTGAAGTCGGTGTTGGTGGTGTTTTTGCATTCAAATAAGGCAGTTGTTGATCCAATCAGTGCAAAAGGATGGATAATGCATTAATGGTGGATCTATTACAGTTAGGTGTGCATCTTGAGAGGATTTTCAGGAAGATTTGATAGACAGAGATTGCTAAATATAGCAATTCAAACATAGAGACAATAAAAAGGTAGAAAGATGTAATTAATGCTAACAGTTGTGAACAGAAGACAAAATCTGATAAGCTTGTAGTTATGATCTTTTTAGAATGTTTCCAAATTGAAGTTTTGGAGGGAAAATAAGATGACCAAATGAGAGGCGGTCAATAAGTTTGGACATATGTGATAAGATTTGACAATTGTAGATGAATTTGTTGAGTTGGCAGAGGCAGACAAGTAGTTGGTGATCTCTTAGAGATTGAAGAATATTAGATTTTGAAGCTAGTCTTGGAGGGAAATCTTGCATGTATAGAGATGACCAAAAGAGTGTGATCCTGATGTACTAGAGGTAGGTATGTGGAGATAGAAAAGATAATGAATTAGGTTCAATGATCTGGAAGTAGAATTAATGATGAAGTTTGGGTGTGGAGAAGAAATCAATTGTGTGTGGAAACTGAGAAGTTGTATGTAGAGAAGAAGAGAAGATAGTAGAAAATTAGAGTTGATAGCTGAGAGGAGAGAAGAGACAGAGATAGAGAATAGAGGCACAGAATAGAGAGTCTTTAGTAGAGTTAGAGCATTCAGTAAAGCCAATAGTGTAGACATAGAAGTGCACAGAGGTGGAGTGTGAAGATCTGAGACCAGAGTGCAGTGAGCCATGGCAGATAACACAGTGGGCTATATACATTGTGAGAGGCAGAGAAGGAGGTGTGATTAGAGGAGAAAATTGAGAGATGTTTGCAAAGACAAAGAGAAGATAAAGAGAAGAGTATAAAGATTGTTAACAAAAAATAGAGAGTAGTGATTAGAGCTTGGGAGCAGAATAGAACTAGGTCAATCTCAAAGGCAAAATTTGTAAGTGTTACAAAACTCATTTATAACAAGGTTTCTCATTGTATTGAAAATTTATATCATTGTTTTTCTCTGAGTGGGTGCTCAGAGAAGGGGTAGGTGCTCCTTTGAGTAGGTTCTCATAAAGCTAGGGGTTGGTTCTCCTTTGGGTTGGTACCCATAAACTTTAAGAGTTGGTTCTCCTTTGGGTTGGTGCTCATAAATGATGTAATCAGTGATTTACTTGTGAGGCTGGATTGGAGTAGTAGAATCCAACAATATTTCTCACTGAGGTTTTTCCCCACCATGGGTTTTCCTTGTAAATTTGGTGTTATGAGTTTTCTCTGTGTGTGTATGTGTGTAAATTTATTTCTTATTTGCTCATAGTTTAATGACTTCTTTTATTAAAGTTCAAATCTCTTATAAAGTTAAATTTTTATTTTACCATTGATTCACCCCCCTCTCAGTGGTCCATTGTGTTGCTTCAAATATGAGGACATCATTTTAGATAATGTACCTAATGGCTTACCACCTGTGAGGAGTATCAGTCATTGGATGGACCTGATTCCTAGAGCTAGTTTACCTAACAAAGCAGCACACCGGATGACACCAACAAAAAATGAGGAGTTGAATAGATAAGTGCAGGAGTTATTGAAGAAAGGTTTGATCAGAGAAAGTTTGAGCCCTTGTGTGGTTCCAACAGTGTTAGCACTTAAGAATAATGGAGAATGGAGGATGTGTACTGACTATAGAACAATAAATAAGATCATAATGAAGTATAGATTTCCTTCGCCTAGGATGGATGACAAAATGGATTACATTTAAATGGAGCTAGATATTACACAAAGATAGAATTGAAAAGTGGATACTATCAGATCAAAATCAGAAAAGGAGATGAGTGGAAGACAACATTCAAGACAAATGAAGGACTATATGAATGGTTGGTGATGCCTTTTGGACTGACTAATGTGCTGATTACTTTCATGAGGTTGATGAATGATGTATTGAAGAAATTATTGGGTAAGTTTTTTATTGTGTACTTAGATGACATCTTGATTTTCAGTAAGACAAAGGAAGAGCATATGTTGCATTTGAGACAAGTTTTAGAGAGGTTGAGACAGGAGAAGTTGTTGATAAACATTAAGAAGTGCAGTTTCATGAAGAGTTAGTCTATTTGGGATTTGTGATATCTGTAGATGGATTGAATATGGATCCTGAGAAGGTAAGAGCAATTGTTGATTGGCCTACACAAGAAAGCATTGGGGAAGTAAGATCATTTCATGGATCAGCTAGTTTCTAAAGGAAGTTCATTAGAAATTTTAGTTCAATTTTTAGTCCTATGACAGAAGCAATGAGGGGAGATAGAAAGGATTTTAAGTGGACATCTAGAGAAAATAAGAGTTTTGAGTTGTTGAAGTAGAAGGTGACATAGCAGCCTGTGTTGGCTTTACTGGATTTTAGCAAATTATTTCAAGCGGACTATGATGCAAGTGGGAATGCAATTGGAGCAATGTTATGTTAGGAAGGAAGACCAATAGCTTATTTTAGTGAAAAAATTAATGATGCCAGAAGGAGATATTTATGTATAATCAAAAGTTTCATGCCATAATTCAAGCATTGAAGAAGTGGAGATATTATTTATTTCCTAAAGAGTTTGTGTTGTATACTAATCATCAAGCTTTGTAGTACTCGAGCAGTCAAGGTAAGTTGAATCAAAGACACATGAGATGGGTGGAGTTCTTGCAAAATTATACCTTTGTTTTGAAGCAGAGAAGTAGAAAGTCAAATATAGTTGTCGATGCCTTGAGTAGAAGGAGGAACTTGTTGATCAGGGTTTACTTTAGTGGTGAATATTGCATGTCGGTGACCTAAAAAATGGCGAATATATTGTACCGATTGGGGGTGGCCATGTCGCCTAAAATTTATAAATATTCGTCAAATGCAAAACCCAATCGCTCATTGTTTTATGTAATTAATTATATATTTCGGCAATAGAATCTACTTTTTCCACACAGTAAATTCAATATTTTCACCTACACTTTCTAAGGTTGTCTTAATAGACGACCATAATTTGCCAATAGCCATATAAATATTTATTGGTTAGGAGGACCCAATTCACCTGACATTTTGCGGAAGCATGTCTCAATTCACCCCAATTTTTCCAACTCTATTATAATTGCTAATTAATTGGACGACCCATAATCGCCTCAAAAATTACATAAGACGCATGTTATAGTTAAGCGTGATTCACCAAATATTTGTATACCATATAAAATTATCACCAAAATCACCAAATAAGGATTGGCATAAATATAGTCAAGGATTATATTTTTCTCTACACAATTTGCTCAGTTCTGAGCTCTCAATTCAGATCACTACCAGAAACAACCATTGTTGTTGACTGCATTATCGACTGCTAGTGACCTAAAGGTAAGTGGTCAGATTTTTGAAGTGTTATAATATTATTCTGAATTCATCTCTATTTGTTTACATTGTTGAGTTCATTTTGTATTTCTCTCTGAAACTTACCAGAAAATTTGAATTTGAAACGACTTTCTTGTACCCTTGAATCTGGATTCTAATTTTTGAATCTTCATGGTTAACTGGTTTTTTTTTTGGTAAGTACTATCTTTATGGGGATAGCTCCCTATATTAAAATCAAACCAAGTTACATGGAGATTAACATCATATTTTCCTAACACACTACCCATTACATCCAACCTCCATTATTAACAAACCCTTCTATGCTAGAGACCACCCCCTCCCAAAACATATAAAAACACATAGCCTCATCCCCCTTAGATATATTGCAGAATGATGGCCAACTGCTCTCCAATTTCCATCACAGATCTAGTGGAAGCCTGTGAGAGCTAGTTATCCCCCCTATCGATCATCCTTTGAAATGGAGCAAGGTTATTATTTATCACTCCTACCTGATAAACCTCCCAAGCTACTTCAATGAACGATCTTTTCTGTATCTTTCTTGCCTTGTGCTTAATAGCCTCCTCGTCCTCCTCCTCAGACCCAACACACCCATCCTCCTTCGGATCATCCTCGGAGTCTGATGAAACATAGTTGTCGGGATTGAAAAAGGTGTGAAACAAGCTAGCCCTTAAGTCAGCCTCCTCTAGAATGGCATTGGCTACTGTATGCCCATAAACTACCCGAATGAACTTGTCAATCATCTGGATGCACACCTCCCTCGAATCCAGGACATCTACCAGTGGGATAATTATAGCCTCATACACGAATCCATCACACCAGTGCCTGCCTACACCAAGCATGCATTCGACTAAGCTCTTCACTGCGACAAACACTCTTTCATTTGTATGGAATAATTATCTGTAGTGCATTCAAAAAAATTTATCTTTGCACATACAACACACCCTGAAATGATGAACCATGCTTCCCTTGTGATGACTCATTTCCTTTACAACAAGCTTCTCAGTGTCTGCCTCCAACATGGCTCTCCCAGTCAATCTAGAGAACTTTTGGATCCATCTTCCCTCCTCCCATTTATAGCCTAGCTCCTTCTAGATTCTTCCATGGATAGCACTAGGAAAGGAAAAATTAGTCTAAACCTCTATTCTAGACCCTAGAGACGTCCCTTCCAAATTGCCCATAATCAAATTTGTGATACAAATTTCAAAACTAGAAAAGGACACAATGGTACTAATATTCCTTATCTGACTAAATCCCCTATCCAAATCCTACGCATGCTCGATCATCTCTGCCCGACTTCCACCAATCCTATTCTTTGGATGATCCTCCCATTTCCACATGATATCTCAAGTCTGAACCAGAGCATATCCTCCAAGGAAAACAACTATAGATGGTTGATGCTAACCAATCCCTTGCCTTGGAAGCGGAGATGAATATCCACCCTCCATGATAACTATATATGGTGAAAGGTGAATAATGACCTATTGTAAAACCATAAAGATTCAACCACAAACAATCTAAGTCCTACAATGAAACATTCACCAATACCAATAGAGATACCTAAGATCATATAAATCAACAAAAATAAAACAATATTATGATTCACATGTCAAGTAGGGTTTCAATCTCCATTGTCTTCCTATCTCCATTGATCTTGCTTGATATATTTTCTCTTAGATTTTATGTGTGCACAGGAGCTCAACAAAGAATGGAAATGTGGTTGATAGATTGATCGCAAAAAGGATTGATTGCATAATTAGTGTGCTCATTATCTGAATAGGGTTGATAATGAAGGAGAGTATCCTCTTATATAGAAGACACTGTAGGAAATGGAGGGATAAGATTAAGAGGTGTAAAGATAAATGGTCGACTAGGATTAAAGGGTAGGTAGAAGAAATAATAAAATTATAAAGGGGGTAAGTAGTGTAGGAATTAAGAGATGAATGACATGTGTCATGGGTAGAAAAGGATAATGAGTTAATTAAATAAATAAAGATTTATTTAATTAATAGAGGAAATGGGATCAATTAAATAAATAAAAGTATTTATTTAATTTAGGAAAAAGACAATATAAATAAATAAAAGTATTTATTTAAATGAGGAAAGGCTTAGAAAAGGATAAATGAATTAATTAAATAAATAAAGATTTATTTAATTAATAGAAGAATTAGGCTTAAATAATCAAATAAATAAAATATTTATTTAATTAGACAGGACAATTTTAGGTGTCTACATTTTGCCCCTCTTTGAGACAATGCAACTTGTTGTGTTGGCTCAAAGAGGATAAGATAAACTGATACAAAGTTGCCCCATGACTAGAATGATATGCCCCCTTGAGAGATTGGATGAATTTTGTTTGAAAAGATCACATAAAACCTCTTGATAAGAAAGAAAGGATAAAAAGGAATGACAAGATAGGATAGAGTAACAGAGTCACGTGATAAAGAAGACTGGCCCGGGAGACTAGGGCTAGGGTAGTCTATAAGATATACTATGAGAGAAAACATACTCATTGGAATTCACACAACTAAGAGATCAAAGTGCAGAGAGAGCAGAGAGAAGAGTAGTGAAGAAAGATGGCATTGGTGCACAGATTCGACTGTGTTCGTCGATATCAAAGGCTAGCAGATGCAGGAGAGCCAGTGAGTACCGAAAAACCTCCTTGTACTTTGGTCTATTAATTATTGTCATAAATTCATGTTAGGTAGGGATAGAAAATGGCAAGTGGGGAGGGGGGGAACGTTAAGGCGCGTCTGGGAAGGATAGGCGTGTTTGTGTCTAGTTTAAACGTGTCTATGATTTCAAAGGCGTTTTATGCTAGATGTGAGTGTGTCTATGTTGAGAAGGTGCACTTATGCAAGATAGAGTCACATTTGTGTGTTTCAAACATGTGTGTGCAGGGAAGGCACGTTTGTGTATGTTTAAAGCGTGTTTACATCTTCAAGGTCAAATAGGTAGTTCTATGACAAAGATACGTTGTCAATTGGATAAGTTGATAAGAGGATATACTCAAAAAGGTCCTCTAAGGAAGACCAGGATTGACAGTTTTGTGATGGGACATACGTTGCCAATCAGGAAACTACTCAAGAAGATACACTCCGGTAGAGGCCCTAGGATAGGATAGAGTGAGGCACTTTGTGATGAACAGGGAGTACCAAAGAAATTGACAATTCTATGATATAACATACGTTGTCAATTAGATTAGGCTAAAATTGACAATTCTGTGATAGAACATATGTTGTAAATTGGATGAGCTACTCAAGAGGATGCACTCAAGTAGGTTCCTTACAAGATAAGATAAAAGAAGCACTTTGTGATGAACAGGGAGTACTACTAGGATTGAGTGACATATGATAAATATAAGCACTAGGATATAAAAGGAGCATTTTGTGATGAACAGGGAGTACTACTAGGATTGACATGGTTGATTTTCTTGGCTATAAGAAGACCTACCGATGTTGGAGTCACATGAGAGATACTCTTTGACTGAGGGATTACGACCAGAGTTGACAATAGAGAATATAACAGTAGTTGAAGCCATGGGATTACGATATATTATGTATATGCCTGATTTTTGGGTGAACATGGGGTTGTTGATTGCATTAGCCAAGAGATGGCACTCAGAGTCATACACATTTCATTTGCCAATGGGTGAGATGACAATCACTTTAGAGGATGTGTACAAGATACTGGGGATACCAATCGATGGGGAGTTGGTTCCCTATGATCGAGAGGGAGATAGGGATGCATTGAGATGAGTGTTCCAGGATCTAGGACTGGAGATGAGGGTAGGACATGTGGCCTGGGACACCATGAAAGCTACAGGATTGGCTCTACGGGTGGTGTTGGCAAGAGTTTTTAGTGGGTTCCTCTGTTCAGATAGGGTGACATGAGGGTTGGTTGTGGGATGGGGGAGGACTCTAGAGACATTGGTGACTGAGCACACCAGGTTTGCATGGGGGTTGTGTCTATTGGCACACTTGTATTATGAGCTGCATCAGTTTGTGTATCATGGATCAGCAAGATTGGGGTATGGAGTGACATTATTATAGGTATGGGCATATGAGCATCTTCTGATTACACGACCGATACACTTTAGAGGTAGGAGACATGGGCACAGTTTTGTACATTTGTATGATATGATTACTTCCTAGCCATGGATTGGGAGGCTAGACTATTGGCGTCGAGTGATCGATGAGATAGATAGTGTGGTATGGTCACGTTAACCATATTGTTAGGAGTGAGAGGATGACGTAGTCGATCTGCCATATGTGTTAAGGTATAGGTATCTGATTGGGAGGACACCATATAACATTGAGCAGTAGTTGATTGATAGAGTATGTAGGCAGTTCGGTAGGAGACAACAGATGCCACATGGCTCAGGGATGTATGTGCAGATAGTGAGAGATCAACCACATTTAGGTCTATTATTGTCTAATGATTAGGCAGTGGCATAGATGCAGGAGATGGTTCCCATGCCTTGGGATATTTTGGTAGATGTGGAGGATGTAGGGATGGATGTCAATTACAATGCATATTGGAAGATCATTTGTTTCCATGACTGATAGATCTAGGAGAGGTGATAGAGGGTGATGGTGGGGATGGTGGAGATGATAGTGGGGATGTTGGAGGTAGAGGCAGACCACGGAGGCAAGGTGTAGTAGCAGAGAGGAGGGTAGTTCGAAGGAGAGATGAAGGAGAGGAGAGATAGACACATGTAGTCAGAGGTAGAGGTGGACTGCCTTTATAGGTGCCAGCAACACAGGTTCTAGGATAGAGACAGGGACAAGGATAGGGACAACCACAAGAGTAGCCATAGGGATAGAGTGTGGAGGGAGGAGAGGAGGAGGATGAGATACTATCCTTGAGAGAGATCTGCCAGGGATAGGCAGATGAGATTTGGGAGCTAGAGAGGGATATGGCTAGGCTCAGGAGACAGCTGAGGGACACTGAGTGAGAGAGATTAGGCTATTCAATGCTACACAAAGGCTAAGGAGGCATTAAGGGCAAGTAGGTGAGCAATAGAGGACACTGAGGTCATATATTCCTATGTTCTATGAGTAAGGGAGGAGATAGCCTACTAGAGAGACTTGTATTATGAAGTTGTGCCACCTAATCAGTGGGCTAGGAGCTTTCAGAGACCATCATGGACTACAACGACCACTGGAGGGAGAGATAGGAGACATGCATCTGGTGGTGGGGTCATGGGTCTGCCACTACCACAAGATAGAGGGGGCAGGAGAGATGATTCTAGGGTGGGGACTTCCAGGGCTCAAATTCCGTCAAGGTCAGCTAGCTCCAAGGGAGGGAGTTCATCATAGCCTTAGATGGCTCCCTAAGTATCCATTTTTTGAATCATTTTGGTATGATGATGTAGAAACGTTTGAGTGATTGTAGCCATATGATTTTGACATCATTGTATCATGACACTTATGACTTTTGATATATATATATATATATATATGATATGATTCATCCTTGTGGCAGCTATATGCATATGTACCTATGTGATGTTGCTTTTGTGTGATGCATGTTTCTATGTGTTAATGCAATTTATGATTCTATGATGTATGGATGCTTATGAGATACATGTATCTAATGTATCTATAATGTTTATGATAGGGATGCAGATATACATACATGATGAAATGCAATATTTTTATTCTTTTTTCATGTTTTTTTTTTTTTTTTAAAGTTATGCAAATGTGAATGTATGAAATGCAGATGAATATGATAATGAAAATAATTATTTACATGATGAGAATGTAAAATGTGCTAACATGTGTTGTGTTATTATTTTGGCATTTTATGTTTTATATGAGAATGCAGATACTAACTAATGATATATGTAAAATGCAATGCCATTGTGATATCTATATGTATGTATGAAATGCTAATATGTGGTAATGCGGGTGAAATCTACATGAAATGCAGATATTTTTGGCGTGTCATTATACTCAGTAATGTGATAGCAGGCTACACAGATTCAAGATGGATGATGGAGGTCAATCACGAAAGGGGGATGGAAGATAGAAGATATAGAAGTGAAAGAGATTCTTGTGCTTTATCATCATTGAGCTTTATTATGTCAAATAGGTTATGACAATCGAGGTATAGGTTCGACCCAAAAATTCATTGTACCCATTTGCATGGAGATCAAACAGTCGCAAACAAGGAATGCCCCAGTTCACACTAGATTCACAGTGTCCTCATATCCTTGGACAAGTAATAGCATTACTAAGAGACAATCCACATACATCAAAACAATAGGTGAACATATCCCATCCTCGCCTTTCTAGTCAAAGACATCCTGGAGATAGAATCTCTAGTCAGAGACATCTCAGAAAAGGTAAAAGACATGTCACCAAAAGATAAAATCAAAAGAAAAACAAGACTCGACACCAACTCACAATGAAGTCCTCAAGTTATTTCTGTTTCTTGTCACTTGTATAAGTCTATTTGATTTTGGTCACAACATTTACTTTCAGTAAAAGGATAGATAGCACTGAACCATAATGTTGTCTGAGTCTATTGAAAGATTTGATTTGTTGAAGCCCATCACTGTTGTTTACATCTCATCTAAAACTGACTGAATCCATGAAACGGATACTTTATTATGGAGAAGACAAAACTTTATTGTGGATTCATGATGTAAGTATTGCTTTATTGTGGATTGTGCGCAGATAGACTGAAGAAAAGTGGAAGAAATTGTACTCCTCAAAAAGTGTGATACTCTTAGTTCCACACCCATCACTAGACTTAGTATTTGCCTTAGCCACAGATAATAGCTGATTTATTATGGATAGAAAGGGGTGAAAAGGAAGGTTTATTATGAATGGCTAACCAATCTTAGGTGAATCAACAACAAGCCATGATGGGAATGTGTGAGTTTATTATGGATGGATAGGCTGTGAGTATGTACAAAGTGAAGGGATGAGAATGAATCCTCAAGGAGGGAGAAGAAATGTCTCTATACATGGCACTAGTAACCCGGTTTTCACCATGGTACTTTCCCAAGGTGCCACCGAAGTGGTTTTCACTGTTGGACAAATTTATTTTTCTTTACTTTTTTTTATTTTTTCAAACAAAAAAATTGTGTCACAAAGCGCCTGTTTGCCAGGTTTTCACCAAGTAACAATTTTTTTTATATTTTTTATATTTTATGATTTTTTTGTATTTTTGAATTAGCATATTCTTAAGAGCTATGTGTAAAACTTGCAAAGGTGCATGTTGTTGATAGGATCTTCCAAAGGTTCTCCATCTGGGGTCAAAAGCTAATATGCACCTAATCTATACACTATTGTAATGACGTAGGGACCATGCCAATTGGGCTCAAATTTTCCTTTCTTCTCTCGGTCTTGTTGATTTCTTGGATTCTCTTTGAGAGCTAAGTCACCCACCTTAAATGTACAAGGCTTAACCTTATGATTGTAGCTGCATTGTTCCTTGACTGAATGACGTGTAGCACGAGTGATTGTCTTCCTTGATAAGGGAACTGAGATAGAATTAGTAGCGTGTGGACTACACAGTCCTATATGTGTGTCACCTAAAGAAATTTGGGCATCCCTAATAAAAAAGTCCTTCAAAGAAGTTCCATTAAAGGTCCATGATGTATCGCCAGAAGGGAAAGGATGTGCAGAACAAGTGGATGAGTGATGCAGGCTTATGATTGTGAAAAGAAGTGAAAATAGGATAGCATGATGGAGACTTAGGATCAACAAGTTTATTTTTGACTTGAAATTTTAGAACTTTTTCCCCCAGTTATTTTGATATTAGGGGAGATCATCTCTTGTTCTTTTTCTTTCATAGGATTTTTATCCTTGACCTTGATTTTTTCAAAGTCCAATAGCTTTAGCTTTTGATTTTGATTTGGACTAAAGGCCTTTTCTTCATTTTTGACTTTTACATTTTTCTTTTCAAAGCTTTATTTTTTATCCCCATTTAGTAAGGGATTTCGTGATTCTTGTTGATCCAAGTCTGGGAGAGAAGTGGAAATGGAATGATTGGATGAAATGGTAAAGCTATGTGAGTTCTCAAGAGGGCTGGTGATACGCTCAATAGATTCTTCGTTGGAACCACTCTTAGGACTATTGATATCAAGAGCTACTTGCACCACTAGAGGAGATTTGCATTTAGATTTAGTAGCCACAACACTACGTGGTTCACACCCAATTCCTTGATATTGCAAATTGTTTTTAGGTTGTTCCTGTCAACTAAATGTCTTAGGAGATAGTGGGACTTGATCAACATGAATGATATACTCACCACATCCCATGTCTTTAACCTTGAATTTTTCTTTGAGCTTTCCTTGCTTTGATGTAGAAGCTTTCAAGGATTTTGGATCCACATATGCAGATGAAGGAACAACTTCTCTATTGATTGGGATTGTTATTTTTGATCTTGACCATAGGTTGTTGCAATATATGAATGAATTAGGATCACCATTAATAGTCACTTCAACTCCATTGTGTGGAAACTTGATACATCGATGATATGTTGAGGGAACAACTCTTATTTCATGAATCCATGAGAGTCCTAACATTATGTTGTGTGTGAGATCTAGGTCTAGGACTTGACAAAATACATCCTTAGTTACTGGCCCAACTCTGAGAGGTGAAGTGACTCTGCCTTTAGATGAAAGCTCTTCATCATCATATGCTTTGATGGTAATTTTATTTGTAGCATTCACAACTTTATCCAAGTATCCCAATTGTATTATTGTGTTCAAAGTACATATATTGAGACCAGCTCCTCCATCTATCAGGACTCATTTTATTTGATGTTTGTGTAGGAACACTTCAATGTGTAAAAGTGCATTATGTGGTTGGCTTACGGAGGCATCATCAACTTCTATAAATGTAAGGGTATGCAGAATGGAAAGGTATCCCACCATGGCTTAAAATTGGTCCATGTTTAGATCAGTGGGTACAAAAGTTTTTCTTAGGACTTTGTCAAGTATGGCTTTATACAAAGGAGTGACATGCAATAGTTCTAGGATTGAGATAAGTGTGGGTGTCTTCCCTAATTGTTCTACTGGGTTGTACTCAGGTTTGGCTAATGAGGAAGTGGTGGTTTTAGCTGGAGCACGTTGTAGGGTAACCTTACCTCGATGCGTTGTGACATTACATTCGGAGGTAGATTCAAAAGAAGGTCCAATTCCTTTTATGACAACTTTGGTTCTCTGGGTAGAACTTTTAGGCATTTTGTCCTTTATGATAATAATAGAAACATAGTTGCCCATTGAAATGTGGTTAACAGTTGAATCATAGTAATAGGACACTTTGGTATAGTTGGCTTGATTATTTGTGGCTTTCGCTTTTCCCTTGTCATGTTTAGGAAATAGTTCCTTAAACATCTCATGTTCTTGATTGGATGTATGTCCATAAATCTCAATGTCACCTCTATCAATAAGATCCTATATAATGTTCTTCAAGCGATGGCAATTTCTTGTTTTATGTCCCTTGCTCTTGTGATATTCACACTACTCATCATCATTCCACCAATTTGGTTTGACTTTTGGTTCATATGGAGGATTATCTGGAATTGTTATTAGCTTTTTTGCCACTAGCTTCCTAAAAGATGACTCAAGTGGTTCTCCCAATGGGGTGTATTTCCTTCATGGTTTTGAAGTTCCTTGAGTATTTACTTGGTTGTTTGTAGAACAACTTGGTCCTGAAAGAGTGATTTTTGGTCTCACTTTGTTAGCATCAAAAATGCCATCATTTACTGTGTTCTTGTTCTTGTTCCAAAATCGTGTCTTGTCCTTCCCTTTAAAATCTTCTTTATTTTCTTTGAATATCTTGATGATACCTTGCTCAATTAAGACCTTCTTTGTTGCTAAGCCTCTCTCAATGACTTCCTTAAAAGTGGACAAATAATCTTTCCTCAAGTCATAACCAATTTCTCTGTTGACGTTCTATGTAAACATCTCTAATTTTGCAAGAGCATATGCTGGCTAAATTCCTCCATCTTTGTAAGAATGATGAAAATGACTCCCCATCTTTCTGTTTGGCATTGCACAAAGTGGTAAATAATATATCTGTCTCTATGTTATATGATAAATGTTAGATAAATTCCTCTGTTAATTCACCCCATGACTTGATACTAGGTGGAAGTTGGGAGAACCATTCTATAGCTTGTTCACCTAAGCTTTGTGGAAACAATCTCATCAAGTATGTTTCTTCTGCTGCTACCTCAATGCAAGTTGTGAAAAACTATCTTATATGTGCCTTAGGGTCCCCTTTGCGTCTGTACTTTTCAAACTTTGGTGTTATGAAGTGTGTAGGAAATGGAGGCATTGGAATGTTTCTATCAAATGGATAGGGACATATATCTCTCATTGTGTAAGTTGGTTTTGGTGTATTGATGTCCTCCATCTTCTTTTGTAAGTCCTTTATCTATCGTTCCAAATTGTTTTTGGGTGGAGACCGACTTCTTGGACCATATCCCATGCCTAAGCAACAGGGTGGAGGAGGAGGATAATGCATGTATGAATGGTATTGATCGTAAACATGTTCATATGGAGGGGGTCTATAATGATAATGTGTGTAGGGACCACCTGATATAGGGTCATAATGAGGATTGGAATATCTGTTTATATCATGTTCTCTAGGCATATCATGAATTTTCTCTTGTGTATTGCCTCCAAATTTGACATGGGGTTTTTGTGTGTCTAAATTTTGAGCATTCCTCTGGGTATCCAATTGCTTTTGAGTTTGGTCCTTAGTATTGTTATGCGGTTGAGTGTATTTATCCACATAAGATTTCCATAAGGGTCTGTGTAGACAAAATTGTTCATGAGATGTTATGTCTTGAGTATCATAAGCTTGACCATGTGTATTTGGGATCTCAAGTTTTTGAAACAAGGATTATGGTGACTCAAGTACGAAACATGGTCCTCTATTACCTCCACTATTAGGTCCCCTTTGATCTATGTTGACTTGATTTTCTTGAGTAGGTCGATTTTCTATTATTTGGGACATGTCAAAATCGTGAGGTATCTTAGCTCTACTTTGTGCCATCACTTGTAGGAAATATTGTCTATCTCTTCTCATGATTTCATGTATCATCTTGTTGAAATGAGGATCCATGATTGCATCTTCCACCTCTACTGAGTGTACTGAAATGTACATGACATTGTCATCTTGTGCATCATTGTTGTTTGCATTATCTGTGTTCTCAATATTCTGAATGTTTCTATAGATGTCCATGTCAGGTAATGTGGTATGGTTAGAATTAAAAAATATATCATTTTCGTACTCATAGCCACTCATGTTTTCAGACTCTTGAGCCTCTTTAGCTTCCCTCCTAGATTTTTGCGAACAGGTTTCAACCATGAACTAGGTCTTGACCAAGATGTGTGAGACTAGATGAAAATGGAAAGAGTATGGAAGACCAAGAGTTGGATGGAATGCAAATGAATCTGAGGTGTAATTGCAATATCCAAAGTGTAAGACCAAGTATGTATGTAGTAGAGTAGGTGTGACTTCGAAAGAGATGATAGATCTCTTGATGAGGTAAGCTGACCTTGACTCCAAGTAAGACCAAAAGGTGATAGACCTTGATGAGGGACCACTTAGCAAAATGTTGTTGTATGTATTATTTTGACAAAGTAAGATGGGGATAAGCAAGTGACCTTTCGACTCAAGTTTAGACAAATGTGAATGTAATGCAAGGTGTAAAGCAATGATGAGCTTTGTGAGACCCAAAAATAGGTTGAATGCTAGATGAAAACCTGGAGAAATAACCTAGGAAGCTCAAGAATTCCGAAACAGATTGCTCTTTCTTACTGGACTGTAATTTTTCCTAATACTGAATACATGCATGCATGTATCCTTCACAAATGTGGTTATTAAACATATACTTGACTAGATACTGCACAAGCATGTTTCAGAGAATCTTGTGAATATACAGTTTGTTGTGATGACACAAATATGTTTTTGTCCTACACAGACACAGTTAAAGTATACAGATGTATTTCTGTCAGACATAAATGTTTTTTTAAAGCCTGAGTGCAATTTTTCCAATTTGTGAAGTTGTTGTTGTGACCAAATCTGAATTTTTGACCATTTTTTTGTGACAAGAGGACACAATGTTGATGAGGACTCTATGTTTGTAGGTGTTTAGACTCAAAATGACTCAAAAGAAAGTGTGTTGTTTGATGTAAAAAAAATTTGCATACACTTGAAGAGACAAAAGACACAATGTTTTGATGTTTGGTCTTGAATGTTTGAATGTTTAAAAGAAGACAAGCACAATTCCTATGGTTGGCTAGGACAATAGTTGTTGATCCCACATGGGGTTTCCCCTGAGGCTACACTATTGAAAGAAGATACTTAGGTGCTTGAACCCACTGGCTCCACCCTTGAAACTCATTTATCAGGGGCAGCCAAGCACCAATCCCCACAAAAACTCCCCGTGGCAAACTTTGTACCTCTACTAAGAACCATATGTGTGTGGGCCGCTCCAGAGGTCCGACCTCCTGCCTCAACAACTAGAAAGATTTTGGATTTCTAAAACAAAAAGGTGCTAGTAAGGGCATTTTCTCATGTGGCCATACATGCAACACTTTCAACTCTGTAATTATAGAAGGCTCCCAACCGATAGGGATTACACCCTACTATTGATCAAATAAATTTGATCAAATGAGTTTATGGGGAGACATAGTGTCAGTATGAACTAATTAGCACACATTACCCATGGCTTCCACCATGGATACAATTATTTCTAGTGGTTCAGAAGAGGGGGGTATTGCCTCGCTACCACTTGGGTCATTCCCTCCTCACTAGTAGTCCTAGTGACTACATGGGGAGGCAGGCCCTCTAAAGATTAAACACAAAGAGCCTATTACTCAAGACACAAAAGAAACACTGGTTCAATTTTAGTACACCAATTGAAGTGTTTACTAATCTATGAAAACAAAGCACACAATGAAAATCAAAATCAAATCCTTGCCAAGGTCCTGCAACAAATATTTGTTAGTAGTTTGGGTTGTTTCAAATGATTACCCCTACCTACAAGCAAACAAGTTAGGTTTATTTTAATAAAATCCCAAAACACTTTGTGAAAAATAGGGACCTTTGATGCATGATTTGCTTCCAAAGACAAGCTGCATCACTTTGTTTGTTGGATCACAATATATTAACTTAAATGAACCAAATCTAAAACCCTAAATGCAAGACAAAATGATGAAATAGAAACCCTAAATGAGGTACTGAAAAATGCAGAACACAAAAAAAAAATGCAGAGAAAACAGATGTTATTAAACCAATCACAGACACCCCTGAAGACTGCATAGACACAACTAAAATGAAAACTTGCAATCTAGAAACTAAAAATGTTCTCGGGAACACAGACGCCATTTTGGAATGCGCAGATGCAATTTAAACTCACAGATGCCCCTGAAGATTGCATAGACGTGATGGAAATGAAAACCTAAAATCTGGAAAATAAAAAATGTTGTCGGGAACACAAACATGATTTTGGAATGTGAAGAGACGACAAAAAAACAAAAACGTGATTTCAAAGAGCACAGACGCGAAAAGTCGAAATGTCATCGGAAAAAGTCGGATCTGCAACTTCAAAAATACAAAATCTGCAACAAAAGATGTTAAATACAAAAGGGACAAGAGTCCCACCTGGCGTGCCAAATTGTATATGGTGAAAAGTGAATAATGAAATATTGTAAAACCATAAAGATTAAACCACAAACAATCTAAGTTCTACAATGAAACATTCACCAATACCAATAGAGATACCTAAGATCATATAAATCAACAAAAATAAAACAATATTACCATTCACATGTCAAGTAAGGTTTCAATCTCCATTGTATTCCTATCTCCATTGATCTTGCTTGATATATTTGCTCTCAGATTTCATGTGTGCACAAGAGCTCAACAAATAAAGGAAATGTGGTTGATAGATTGATTGCAAAAAGGCTTGATTGCATAATTAATGTGCTCATTAGTTGAATAGGGTTGATAATGAAGGAGAGTATCCTCTTATATAGAAGACATTGTCGTAAATGGAGGGATAAGATTAAGAGGTGTAAAGATAAATGGTCGGCTAGGATTAAAGGGTAGGTAGAAGAAATAATAAAATGATAAAGGGGGTAGGTAGTGTAGGAATTAAGAGATGAATGACATGTGTCATGGGTAGAAAAGGCTAATTTGAATTAATTAAATAAATAAAAGTATTTATTTAAATGATGAAAGGATTAGAAAAGGATAAATGAATTAATTAAATAAATAAAGATTTATTTAATTAATAGAATAATTAGGCTTAAATAATTAAATAAATAAATAAATAAAAATATTTATTTAATTAGATAGGACAATTTTTGTTGTCTACGTATGTCTGACCACCCTAATCACAATCAAATCTTAATATTTTTTATAATATTTATAATATAAGTATTAGACTCATGTCTAGATGTGATACATATTTTTTTTTTATTTTTTATGAATTAAATAATTATTTATGATTTTTTTAGTACAGCTTTTCAGAAATTCAGAAACTCCTACGCCTGACCACCTTAACTTGGTCAAAACCATATGAAATTTAATTTTTTTTAATTTTTTCCTATAGTAGACGAAGCATAGGATGTGATGCATGTTTCGGTTTCAAAAAATGTTATACCGTTTGAAAGTTATGAGTGTTTTTCAATCAGTATATCAATCAGGACTATTGTCAGAATTCAATTAGAAAATAAATAATAATTATTTACTAAAGTCAAAATAAGACAAGCCTTATATTGTTGGAAAGATGGGAACATCCTTAAAAAACCCTTTTTGTTTTATCAATTTTGGCTACAAAAAAAGTCGTCAGCCACTAGTGTAAAGTTTGGAAAATCAAGGAATACTGAAAAACACATTTTTTCAGTTGACTTTCTAGGCTTGTCACTTCCAAGCCTAATACCAAAGCATTCCCAAGCCGAAATTTGAAATTTGAAAATTTGAGTACAAAAATTTGCGGTCCCCAAAGAATTTCCCTTTGCTGCCATTTATGAAGTAAACCGCCACATGGCAGAAATCCGATATCCGATTAAATCGGATATCAGATTTTATTGGTCATATTTTAGAGAGAGAGAGAAGGAGAGGGAGAGAGGGAGAAAGAAAGAGAGAGAGAGAGAGAGAGAGAGAGAGGAGGAGAGAGAGAGAGAGGAGGAGAGGGAGAGAGAGAGAGAGAGAGAGAGAGATAGAGAGAGAGACAGACAGACAGACAGATAGATAAAGAGGGAGAGAGAGAGAGGGAGGGAGGGAGAGAGGTAGAGGGAGGAGAGGGAGAGAGGGAGAAAGAGAGAGAGAGAGAGAGAGGGAGAAAGAGAGAGAGAGAGAGAGAGAGAGAGAGAGAGAGAAGGAAGGAGAGAGAGAGAGAGAGAGAAGGAGAGGGAGAGAGAGAGAGAGGGAGGGAGAGAGAGAGACCATATGACCCCTAACGACACAATTTGGTGTCTTAAGGGGTCCTATGGTGTCGTTAGGGGTCATATGGTGTCTTGGGACACCATAGGACCCCTTAAGACACCAAATCATGTCGTTAGGGGTCATATTGTGTCTTACGACCCATAACTATGACCCCTAATGATAGTTATGTGATGTGGTGTCCCATGAACCCTTATGACCTCTCAGGACACCATATGACCCCTAGTGACACCATATTGGGTCGCTTTGGGTCATATTGTGTCCTAATGGGTCATATTATGGTCTATGATCCCTTAAGACACCATATGACCCCTAACGACATGATTTGGTGTCTTAAGGGGTCCTATGGTGTCGTTAGGGGTCATATGGTGTCCGTAGGGGTCATATGGTGTCTTGGGACACCATAGGACCCCTTAGGACACAATATGACCCCTTAGGACACAATATGACCCAAAGTGACCCAATATGGTGTCATTAGGGGTCATATGGTGTCCTCGGAGGTCATAAGGGTTCATGGGACACCATATGACCCCTATGTACACCATATGACCCCTAACGACACCATCAGACCCCTTAAGACACCAAATCATGTCGTTAGGGGTCATATTGTGTCCTACGACCCTGTAAGACACAATATGACCCCTAATGTTATGATTTGGTGTCTTAAGGGGTCTTATGGTGTCCCATGAACCCTTATGACTTCTTAGGGAACCATATGACCCCTAATGACACCATATTGGGTTGCTTTGGGTCATATTGTGTCCTAAGGGGTCATATTGTATCTTAAGGGGTCCTATGGTGTAAATATGACCCCTAACGACATCATTTGGTGTCTTAAGGGGTCCTATGGTGTCACAAGACACCATATGACCCCTAAGGACACCATAGGACCCCTAACGACACCATAGGACCCCCTAAGACACCAAATCATGTCATTAGGGGTCATATTGTGTCTTACGGGGTCATAGGACACAATATGACCCCTAACGACATGATTTGGTGTCGTTAGGGGTCATATGGTGTCCTGGGACACCATAGGACCCCTTAAGACACAATATGACCCCTTTGGGACACAATATGACCCAAAGCAACACAATATGGTGTCATTAGGGGTTATATGGTGTCCTAAGAGGTCATAAGGGTTCATGGGACACCATATGACCCCTATGGACACCATATGACCCCTAACGACACCATAGGACCCCTTAAGACACCAAATCATGTAGTTAGGGGTCATATTGTGTCCTACGACGGGTCATATGGTGTCCTAAGAGGTCATAAGGGTTCATGGGACACCATATGACCCCTATGGACACCATATGACCCCTAACGACACCATAAGACCCCTTAAGACACCAAATCATGTAGTTAGGGTCATATTGTGTCCTACGACCCCGTAAGACACAATATGACCCCTAATGTTATGATTTGGTGTCTTAAGGGGTCCTATGGTGTCGTTAGGGGTCATATGGTATCCATAGGGGTCATATGGTGTCTTGGGACACCATAGGACCCCTTAAGACACAATATGACCCCTTAGGACACAATATGACCCAAAGCAACCCAATATGGTGTCATTAGGGGTCATATGGTGTCCTAAGAGGTCATAAGGGTTCATGGGACACCATATGACCCCTATGGACACCATATCGGACCCCTTAAGACACCAAATCATAACATTAGGGGTCATATTGTCTCTCTCTCTCTCTCCCTCTCTCTCTCCCTCTCCCTCTCTACCTCTCCTCCTCTCTCTCTCTCTCTCTTTCTCCCTCTCTCCTTCTCTCTCTCCCCCTCTCCCTCTCTCTCTCTCTCCCTCTCCTCTCTCTCTCTCTCTCTCTCTCTCTCTCTCTCTCTCTCTCTCTCTCTCTCTCTCTCTCTCTCTCTCTCTCTCTCTCTCTCTCTCTCTCTCTCTCTCTCTCTCCTCTCTCTCTCTCTCTCTCTAATATATGACCAATAAAATCAGATATCAGTTTTCTGCCATGTGGCAGTTTAGTTCATAAATGGTGGCAACAGTTCATAAATGGCAACAACGGGAATTGTTTTGGGGGACCACATATTTTTGTACAAAAATCGGATATCGGATAAAATCCGATATCCAATTTTAGTACTAAAAATCAAGAAAAAAAGGGTTTGTGGGTCATTTTGTAGATTCCAACGACTGACAGTCTGGGTCCTATGTTTTCTGTCGAGGATCACGGGGTTTCAGACAGCTAGAGACAAATTTGTGCTTTTGGGAGATTTTTAAAGTGAAAACTTACATTGTCAATCACGAAGGAGCATATGTGTGGAGGGAAATGGGGAGTAGTAGTTGTTGGAAGTGTAAACGCAAAAGAAAACTTTCAAATGACCAAGTTGAACTGTATAGAGAAAGAGATAGAGAATGTCATAGGAGGAGAAGACAAGGTATGTTAAATATTGCTAATGTTACTTCAACTGAAGAGGAAATTGAAATTGAAAATGTGCCATAAGTTATTGAAAATGAAAATGTAAACTTTGAAAGTGAAAATATTGAAAATTTTGAAAATGTTGAAAGTGATAATGAAAATGCTCAACATGGAAAATTTTGACATAGGAGGTGAAAATGTGGAAACCTTTAACATTGAAGGTGGAATTGCCTCACCAAGTGAACCATATGTAACACCTAATTACTTTAGAAATGAAGACCCTCTCATGGATGAAAGACAAATCCCAAATCCAAGACCTTCAAGAACCCCAAAATGGTTTTTTGAAATCGATGAGAATATTATTGCAAATCTTGAAGGCAAGAGGTCAACAAGAACCGTTCGGTTGTGGGCTATAGAACTTTTCAACCAAAATTTTAGGCAATAAGACATTGACCGAGCAATGCCAACTCTTTGTTCAATTGCTAAAGATGATAAAGATGAGACCATTGCTAAACAAATTGAAGATTCGTATGAACAAGAAGACAGAGAGAAATTCTTTATTGCAAAAAATCTATTTGATGCTCTCAATTCTATTGGAAAGAATACCAAAGAAAGAGATAAGAGAGCCGCTCAAAGAGTGATTACAACCTCCTTAGTAAGCCATCAATTGAGGAAGGCTCATCAAATGAGACAAACTTGTGTTGATTTTAGCATAAACCGTAAAACTTTGGATAGAGCACTTGCACGAAGACAAAGACTTGACGATCCACTTCAACAAGATACATGGGCATTCGGTGGGAGGCTTCCACATGTTGATAGAAAGTTGACTGACAATGTGAAGGAAGAGATTCAACAATTTTGGCACTCTAATTCTAGATTGTCACCCAATGTAAAGGACGTTTTGAAATTAAGAATTGGCAACCGAGACCGCACACCGCATCCCAAACATTTCTTGGAATCAAGCCAAACAATGTTGTACAAAAAATTTTGTGAATTACATCCAACTTTGCAAATATCACAAAGGGCCTTTGAATCTTTGAAACCATTTTATTGTGTTCCTCTTAAGATTCACAATACCTACTATTCCAAGTACCATGTGGAGTTTTCAATGTACCATGAACTTTTA